>NW_028246718.1:47500-498834 GCF_964263255.1 Lissotriton vulgaris | reverse complement strand
ACTTACTTGGGGTTAAAATTTTCTCAAATATTAATTTAATACTTGCTCTGAATTATGAGTCGCTACTAAAAGAAACTGCTGTTTTATTTAAGAAATGGCACAAGCTACCTTTAAGTATTATTGGCCGAATGAATCTGGTTAAAATGAAGATACTGCCTAAATACTTATATCTTTCCCTTTACGAATTAATAATTCTTATTTCAATAGATTAGATGGTATTATCAGTAGCTTTGTTTGGGGGTATAAGAAAGCTTGTCGGGCTGTTACATTGCTTAAACTCCCATTCAATCAAGGAGGATTATCTTTATCCAACATCAATTTTTATTATTGGTCCACTTTTTTGACTCAATTTCGAAGCCTGATCATCCCTGAGAAATGTTTGTATTTTCACAAATTTATGTTGGGTGAGGATGTAAATATGTTCCTTTACAGATTAAACGACCCCAATTACTTCAAATGTGTGAAATTTAAGATGGTACGAGATACTGTTAGCATATGGTGCACTATTCTTGCTAAATGTAAAACCTCTCTTTTCCATTTTAATACCCCATTGTGGCTTAATCCGGGTCTACCAGGAATTTTTCATGATACAGCTGGTTTAGTGTTGTCAGATTCTGGTATTAAAAAATTGGGTGACATATGACCATCAGGGTTTTTTTACATTTGAAAGGCTGAAGGTATGCTATAATCTCATAGAAGGGGCTCGGTTTGAATATTGTCAAAATAGAGATTATCTGGCGCGGAAATTAGGACTGACTACTATTTTGGACTCTGATTTATGGAACTGTATTTATAAAGAAGCAGATAAAGCATGGATTAGCATTGGATATAAAAAAAATTCTGGTTTTAGAAACGACGATTCTACAAAATTATCCGAGAAATGTAGTAGGAAGTTGGGTACTGATGTGACCCCTAACTTCTTCCTTAAATAGTTTAAATTGCTCCGTTCATTTCTCTAGTCTAAAATTGCAGCTATTTAAAACCACCTGTCACCTTTATTATACGCCAGACAGGATCTTAAAATGGGCTAATAATAATAGTACCAGCGACCGTACGAAGTGCCCAAAATGCAATTTAAGATCAGCTGATATTTCTCACATGTTTTTTACGTGTCCGCAATTGAATGACTTTTGGAATGGTGTAACTAAAATTGTGTCTACAAAACTGGCATGTCCAATAATACTGACATCTGTTGACGTCCTTGTAGGCACCTCTAGGGCGAACAGTTCTCTGTGTGATCTGTTGAATGTTCTAATTTCATGCGCTAGACTGATATTAGCTAGGGGCTGGATCCAACATAACCCACCGACGGTTCAGGAATGGTGGAGTCTTGTAACGGAAATATATAATATGGAACGGGCTTTAGCAACAACAAGAGGTCTCCAAACAAAAGTGAAAGTGGAAAGGATTTGGAGAATGTTTATGTCTTGATATTCGTTCATTCTTCTTTTGATATTAAATGTCCTTAATGTCTTATGATTTATGTATTGCCTTGCTGAAACTACTATAATGTATCGATTACTTTTGACGTTTGTATGAAATATTTCTTTTCATTTTTTTTCTTTGCTGTTCTGTGCTTGTCCCTTTTGATGCAAATAAAAATATGTTTTAAAACAAAAAAAAAAGAAATGAATATACAGCAGACAAATCTAGTGGCTTTTATATCCCTAAAAAATCGCAAGAACAAATTTACCTTAGGCAACGTTGCCCTACAGTCAGATAAAACCTTTGACTACCTTGGGGTAAGGTTCATGGACTCTCTTTTCTGGTCTCCCCAGATCCTTAAAAGTATTCTAATAACCCCTCACTCTCCAGCCTGTACTTTAGAAATGCACATATCCTCTCAACTGCAAGCAATCACTCCAGCTTTGAAGGTTTATAGGGCCAAAACCCGGCAGCAGCACTCTACAGTACAGAGATATGAGGAAAACCAAACATTGGCCTGTTAAGGGCTAAAGAGCTCAAGTTTATAAATCATTACATAAACTACCTCGACTGCCCTGTCTATACCCATAAATATTGGCATTACCCATAAGGTAATTTAACAACTTGCTTCCCCTAGACCCCTCTAATACTTGGTTAGGCTTTGGTCCCATTCTGAGTTCCAAATGTGCAGATGGAATGTACTGGAAGTCATGAAATTGACACAGGCAATAAAAGTATATGTTTTTCGTTCTTCAATGAATGGTTTGTAAAATTAGGCCTCCAGTCAATTTACACCTCACATGAGTCCATTAGTCACAACACTAAAACACTCTTAACCAAGACTTTGTTGGGACTTTTTAGTGACCCAGAGGCATTATTCCATCAACCTGGGATCTCTTTCTAATCAATTTCTGACCCATAAACCATTCCCCAAATGTGAGACTTTTCTAGACGAGATCTCCACTCCTCTTACAAAAAGTCTTTACATTAAATTCTGCTTTAGCATCTTACCCTTAAAAACCTTTACCATTAAATTGTCCTCAGGATCTGTATCTGCGATCTTTTTAGTAATATACTCTTCTCAATTTGAAGATACTTGTTTGAGGCTTCAATCATATGTTCCAGTTCCTCCCAAACCTACAGTTGGTCTATTTTATGCATTATACTTCTGTCCACTAAGTTAATAACGCTCTTTTTTTCTCCATGATCATGTTATATTACAGAAGAAAATCATGTGCAAAGGAATCTTCCGTAGGAACACAGATTTATTAACAGTTCCCAAAATCTGTCTATAGGAAGCCTGAGGCTTGTAGAATCATACAAATTTACGGTGCCCCATTATAATGCACTTTACTTGATTGCTAACTGCGTTGCTTAGTTAATCCACTTTATTCACACTTTTTGCATTTTTATCCTTTGTTATGGCACTTCGTGGTCATATGGACTGTTTATGCTTTTTATTGGATTTAAATATATTGTTTAAGTATTTTGTCATGTACTTTTATGACTTGTTGGCCAAAATACATTTTATTACTACTTAATATTACTAGCAGAGCTCAACACCTAAATTACCGGTTAACAGATTAGGCATCTACATTTTCATCAGGCATATATAGCACAAAAGAGGGGTATTCTATTTAACCATTTGAGAATAAATACTGCAGGATATCTAGCATGAGCCCATGTATGTAGTGGGCCTACAAATGCTTGCAGGGTGATCCAAACTCTAGTCAAAGAAATGTTTGGACAGATCTATTAGATGCTTCCTTAGGAGTCCTGGCTATATGATTTTTGGGGATATTCTGAGTATCAACATCATTACAAGATCACTGGAATTTTCTGGTTATGTCTCCCTTCCAAGAATTACCATTACCAGTGGCCCTGGTAATTCTGTGGGCAGAGATGTTACAGGGGAGAAGAAGCCTTAGGGTAATCCAATGCCAAAATCCCCATTTGTGCACCAATTCCTACATATTTTCCCATGGTTTCACACAGAGATTCATCAACCCAGGATTTTGACAATAGCATGCAGCCTTCTTGGCCAACCACACAAAGCGGGAGTCAACCATCCCCATCTAAACAGGCTAGTGGAGACAACAGACGGCAAGAACAGAAACCTAAGTCACTTCCAATGGCACTACTTTGATGAACAGAGCTACAGGGTGACTAAAGTCACTAGAAATCTCCAGACACGTCAACTGAATATGCGACATTACTGGGAAAAATTAAAGTGAATGCCAAAACACTGCATAGACAGCATCTGAATTCAATTATGTGCCAAATAAAAACTCCCCTACACCCTCTCTCATCTCTTACAATCTCAGAGAGACAAATTAAACTCCACGTTCAAGATACATCAAGTACAGGGACATGCTTGCATGATGGCTAAGGGATCTCTATGAAAACCCAAACACAAAACAGAATTGAAAGAATTCATGGCTTCCACTCTCATGAAGAAAAAGAAAAGAGTAATCAAATGGTTGATATGGACCAACTAGGTAGTCCTATGCACCACATGCAAGCAAGCACATCATGCTGAATCTGCTTGTGGTGGAGGTAAAAGTTCAAAAGCATGGAAGGACGTTTGAAAAGGAGCACCACCACACCACCCCATAACAACTACAGGATTAGGTAACATCTCTGGCAACATGGCACAACACCAAAGTAGTACTATAGCGTGGCACTCCGCCTAGACAAGTGTCAGCACAGCAGCACATACTGCATCATTCTCATTAGTGAGATACAGGATCACTCCTAGTAGTGTCTGAAGAAAACACCCCAAGTGATGAGCATTATGGAATGAGAAGAATCAGCCCACATGCCAATGTCTTCGCTAGGTCAATGTCTTGCTGCGTATTCACAGACTGAAAAATGCAACAGTGACATCAAAGGTAAATGTGCACCAAAATAACCTATTCTCACCTACCCCAGACCTGTGTAACTGAGAAAACCAACTAGGGCTTGTCATATAAATATCCGAACCCATTCCCTTTTATCCTCCGACACTACAGGAGGTAATAACATGATCTGCTACATACTCAAATGTGGCACCTACTTGGGCTTCGCTGGAGGGATTTGGGAGGGAAAAATCTGAACACTTAGATGGTCAAGATTTCCTGTTGGAGGTCAAAACTGCCAATGGCGGCAATGACGACCATGGTGTAACCGCATTGGTGTATGGTCAATGGAGGTCAGGATATAGACATCACTAAACTCCCTGCTGGAGGGTTGGTTACAGGTATCAGGGTGTGTAGGTAGTGGTAACTGCCACAATAGCTGAAGACATTGATGGAGACCTAGACTGGAAGCTAACTATAAAGGAGTGTCTGTGATGTCACGGAAACATTACCATGAAATGGCAGCAAAAACTCCTGCATGAATGCAAAAGTCAGCAAGGAAACTAAATTCAGAAGCGGCAAGTCGCATTGCACAATCCCCCTCCTATAATAGAAAAGGATATTAAAAGAAGATTAAATGTACTGAAAGGCATTCAATGAGCAGCATAGGAGAATGTTGGTTTGTTTGGTATAATGTTGGTGGTAAAATTTAAATGTCTAATCGTATTGCAGAAAATGCAGAATGTTATATGCCTTGATGAGAAAATGCCACAGATGAGTATGGTACATTACGTTCAGCAGGGCGCATATCATCTGAAGAGTGACATGTTTGTCCACTGTCAATGTGTTGTCACTGGAAATATTGAACCCCTGGAAGTGGCGGCTGCCACTAACAAAGGGTGGTGAGCTGGTGGGGGGAGCGTGGAGGAAGAGTGAGTGCAGGCAGGCGAGGGGATGATGGGCTAATAATAATTGAAAAAACTTACCTGATGCTGCCGGCCACCTCCTACATCATGTTTCTCCTGCTGGCCTCTTCTGGGTCTCAGCAGCCCCTGGGACAGACTCCCAGTCAATCCCTGTGCTTCAGAGCAGTGCAAGGATTGGTCTGAGTGGGCTGAAAAGGCGCCCTGCTCAGACCAGGAAATCTATGGGGGTTTCTCCAGCCCGGCTGCTGAATGCAGCCAGGCTGGAGAAACCTAAGTGTGCATGTGTGTTTTCGTCGGCCTGAGACAACCGTCCAAACACACATGAGCACTTAGGGAGTTCACAAGCACTCCTCCTCCACCCTCCCAAGTCCCTCCCCTCCATGCACAAGCTGGCAAATGAAAAATAAATTTGTAATAGAGCATCATTTTATTTTTTGCTTGCAGGCTCTGTGTCAGGCAGTGGGGGGATGCTACTTCACCATTGCAGAGAAGCAGCCACTGACCCCTGGGGTCACTGTGAAGTTAATAAGTACCCCGGAGGTACTACAACGTATTGCATTTGTGTATGCTGCCAAAAAATTATATGTGCATCACCTGCCTCCACAAAGCTAATAGGATACTGTTTGTGTCTGTATTGACATTTGATCAAAGATTCTGCTAGTGTCTATTATGCTTTTATCAATTAAGGCCTTTAAGTATCATTTGCTGTATTTATTGAAGGGTATTTGGTAATCACACATAAACGGCAAGGCTGTTGTAGCCCTGAGATTGCAGTAAAAGCACATCACCTATGCAGGTTCCTATTAATTAACACATTAATTAATGTATTAATTACTATTTTATGGAGTATTTTAACGAGCTTATGTGTCACTTAAAGGCCTCTTCAGAGCACAATTAGGGAATAGCAAACATAAAGGAATAACATTACAATAAATAATAATAATAATAATAAACCAATTGGCACAGCAAATAGAAAGCAGTGATCCACCATAGAATAGATAAGCAATTGGCATAAGGAAAAGAAGGATGATCTCATTTCAGTTTCAGTAGACTGGTTAAGCATTGGAAATAAAGGTGAAAGGGGTCTATGGCGATGTGTGTATGTGTTCAACCTGTCACTCAAAAGGATGATTGAGAATCTAATTAGTTGTAGAATTCCTTTTGTGCATGATATATCTGCAAAGGTGACTTGTACAAAGTGACAAGCCAGGCCTTTTGAGGTTGAAGTGCCTCTTTAGACTGCTATAGTACCTTGAAAATGGGTCTCTGTGAGATTTCAATTATTATCGCTGTGAGGCTCTTTAGAGACCCAGTGCTATAGTAACATAACACTCATAGCAATGGTTTTAGGTTACATGGTGAAACATGTTTGCTTAACCATAACCATGTGCCACCATTTTACAAAATCTGATTTGGTGGGTGGGCCCCCACATTCTTCTAAAAAAGAAAATCTTATTATGGCAAAACCAATTCAATTGTCCAAATGCAATTTCTTGTCTCGGAAATTAAAACCCATAATTCCACCTCCTACCAGATCTTCTGGTGCAATATATATATAATTCACTGAAAAAAACAAAGGTTACAGAGCTGTTATAGTTAAACTCAGATTTCACTCATACTAAACCAGTGAAATTCAGCAGTTATAGTTACCTAAGCTAACTATACCTTACACCCTCTCAATGTGCTGCTTATGACCTCACATATTGCATCACTCATGACATGGTCAGTGACATCCCTGATGACGTCTCAAAAGACATCAGAGTTAAACATATATACTAAGCTACTGCATAACTTAAAAATTTTATTCTTTGAGTACTAGTAACGAGTGATACTGTTTCTAATAAATGTCGTCTTAGTGGCACTGTGACTGTATCAGTGAGGGAGTGGGTGTCTGAGAGGCTGTATGGGTGTTTGACTGGGTGTGTGAGTGAAAGCATGGGTGAATATGTGCATGTGTGAGTAGCCATATAGGTGCATGAGTGACTGTGTAAGTGGCTGTATGGGTGGCTAAGTGTGTCTGTAAGTGGTTGTATATGTGACTGTGCAAGCTTTGTGAGTGATTCTATGAGTGGATGAGTATGTGTGTGAGTGGCTGTATGGGAGACTGAGTGCCTGTGTGAATAGTTCAATGGGCGAGTGACTGGGTGTGTAAGTGGATGCATAGGTAAGTGAGTGTCTGTTTGACTTTGTGTATGGGTGAGTGGGTTTATGAGTGGCTGTTTTGCACAGTTAGTATTTGTGTGAATGTCTGTACAGGTGAGTGAGTATCTCTGTTAGCAGCGGTGTGGCCAAGTGAGTTGCTGTGTGAGTGGCTGTATGGGTGAGTGAGTGGTTGTATGAATGGCTGTGTGGGTGTGTGAATGGGTATGTAAGCGGTTGTATGGGTCTGTGAGTTGTTCTGTGGGTGATTGTATGGTTCTGTGAATGTCTGTATCAGTGAGTGAGCCATTGTATGAGTAGCTGTATGAGTGAGTGTGTGGGTCTGTGAATGGGTGTGTGAGTAGGTATGTGGATGCATGAGAGGGTGTATGAAAGGTTGTAGGGGATGTGAGTGGTTCTGTGGATGATGTCATCAGTGATGTAATTTGAGATGTCATCAGTGATGTCACCGAACCATGTCATGAGTGAAGTAATATGTGCAGTCATAAGCAGTGCATTGTGGGGCAGAAGTTAACGTTAGCACAGGTAGGTAATTCAATTCAAACAAGCTTTATTCGACGATTGTCAAAAAGCGTATAATACATATAAAAATACATCAGTAGAAAATAATAAATATTATTAAAATACAAATTCTTAAAATTCATTAATAGTACAACCATAGAAGGGACTTATTACACATGTTACATGGCCAGAAACTTTTAACACCCAGGTGAGGAGATTATACCGCCATCAGTCTACTTCTAATTGTCCATACCCAACCTAAAATTTTAGCCACGGCAATGTACACAGGTGGGTTGGTACAAGTAGGAATTATTCTAACAGCAACCAACCCACTCCTAGTGCCCAATGATCTACACATGGGGCGTAACCAAATCCGGCGGGATGCTGAATACACAGGACATTCAAACAGTAGGTGATTAATGGTTTCAATGGGGCCTGGCAGGCCGGATAGCCAACCTTGCCCCCACTGGTCCATCTGTTGGTAAACGCTCTTACTGGCAAGCTCCCAATTCTCATTTGAAAGTAGAGCTTGCGAGCTAGGGGTTTTGTGATGACATCCCAAAATGCTTCAAAGCTGGTCCCAGCTTTGAAGTCCAAAACATGCCAGTCTAGGAAAGAGGAGCAATGTTCCTAAATGTTTTAGAGGCCACAGACTTCTAGTACAAGTCTTTTAGGGCCTTCTTGGGAGGAAACCTAGCATTCACTGGTTTTTCCCATGATTCCCCAAGGCCTAGATCCCTTAATAGACCCCGAATATTGATTAGCGACTTGATCTTATGGGAAGTGTCACACCTAATTACATCCAACAACCCCCTAGTATATATTTCCAGTTCAGTAGTAGTCCATATCCTCCTCCAGTATAAAACTGGACGCAAGGACGCAATGAGTGCTATTGGGCACAATCCCAAGTCATGGAATAGAGGACTCATGGGGGTGCTCTGGGGTAGTTTAGTTAGGTTCCTAAGCAAACAATTTTCAGCGACTGACATTCCCCTTAGGTTCTCAAACCCCCATATTTTAACTCCATATAAGGTGGAACTAACCACCTTACCATTATATTCTGGTAATACCGGGGCTATCGGCTTGGTAAGAGACCTTGAGTGTTCTAGGCTCAATGCTCCTGCAAGCTTACGATGTTTAAGAGTGGCCAGTTTAACCTGCTTTTTCCATGATACATCATGTGAAATGCAAACTCCCAGATAACTAAAAGCTTGAACCTTCTAAAGAGGTAACTTATTCATGCTTATAGTACCCTTAAAAGGTTTAGGTTCATTAAAAGACAAAAACTTTGATTTTAAAACTTTCACTTCCAGACCACGAGCGGTGCAAAAGTTTTCAAAAATCATCAAAGTCTTCTGCAACCCGCTCGGGGTTTTAGCTATTATCAGACAGTCGTCGGCAAACATTAAAATAGGGACTTTGGCTCCTGCAAGAATTGGGGCGTCGACATTAGACTTGATCAAAATTTTGGCCACATCATTAATATAAATTGAAAATAAAGTTGGCGCTAAAACGCAGCCTTGCCGCACCCCTGTTTCTACAGTGAACTGGGTGGTGACATTACCAGGGAGACCCCACCTGATTTGGGCAAAGTTCTGCTCGTGGAGTTTTTTGATTAGTGAAAGGAAGGGCCCGGGCATGCCCATATAATTAAGCACACTCCACAAGGTAGGGCGGGGGACCAGGTCAAATGCAGCCCTAAGATCGATAAATGCTGCATATAGGCTACCACGACCAATTACCACTGTCTTCCAGTACAGCATAGCGAAATGCAAGACCTGGTTGTCTGTGCTAATTGAGGTTCTAAAACCTGCCTGGAGATGGGATAGAATATTCTGGTCCTGTTACCACACCAATACCTTATTGAGAACAAGCCTGCCAAAGAATTTTTGGGTGGTATCGATCAGGCTGATTGAATGATAGTTGCCAGGTAATGATTTATCCCCTTTCTTAAATACAGGAATGATTTCAGCCCCATTCCAGGATTGGGGTATGGGAGCTCCCTTGGCAACCGCATTTGCCAAAAGGAGTATGTAGCTACCCCAGGAATTTTTGTCCTGCAAGAATAGGTCCGCGGGTACACCATCTATGCCAGGCGCTCTTCCGGGGACCACTAAATCTAAGGCGCAATGCACATCGCCTAAGGTAAATGGATCTTCCAAAACAGGTACATAAGGTACCTCCATGGTTGGTTCTATATCCTCGCCCCTGGCATATTGCGGTTTAAAATAGGCTACCCATTCATCCTGTGGGACCCAATTCTGAGGCTTATCTGGGTTGCCCTCACTTCCCAATTTAAAAACATTCCAGAACCTTCTCGAGTCTTTTTGAGATCCTGCCACTTTTAATTCTTGCCACCTCTGCTCATCCCATGCTTGTTTGGATCTAGAGACAGCACTTTTGTACGCGTCCCTGGCAAGTCGGATATTCCCGCTTGCGCCGCCTTTAATGGCTCTAACCAGATCCAACCGGGCTTGTCTACATTCCCCCGTGAACCAGCGCGGTGGTTGGTGGGTGCTGGATCTATTTGGGTACAAGTCCTAACAAATAAACTTCTTAAGTCACCAAAAAAAGCTTAATTGATCCTTGTTCCCTTTTCTAATGCCGGGGCCAATGTTCCTACACTGGATAATACTCGCAGTTCACATGTTCCTTTTGCTAGCTTGCTTGATATGAAATCAACATTCTCTTGAATGTTCGAAACTTTGGCCCAACGAACATGGCGCATGTCATTTGAAATAAGGATGTCAGGGGAGAGTTAATGCCCAACCCCCCTTCAACTACAGGTTCATTCCAGTAAGTAAGTGACATAGACAGGGGGTTATGATCACTCTCAACCCTGTCAACGATAGACATGTCCTTGAGGTGTTTCCATAATCCCAACTAGACAGGATATAGTCAATTCTACTCTCACGGTGTCCGCTCCTAAACGTGGTGGCCCCTAACTTACCACCAGCCGTCCTGCCATTAGTCGATCTCAAGCCTTCATTTAGACAGATTGAATTAAGTTGGATCGCTATTTCTGTCCACCTTTTAAATGGCTCGAGATCAAGTTTGGGTACACCCCATTCCTTATCTTCCTCGTCCGCTATGTCCCACTCGCCACATTGCAAGGGTTCAAAAGTTACATTAAAATCTCCCCCTAGAATTACGTGAGAATGCAAAGAGTGACATTCTAACAGGTCCTCCAGGAGGGCCAAAACTTCAGATCTCTTACCCCCCGTACTTCGGACGTATAAATTATAAATGTGGATGGGATCTTTATTTATAAACTTTAGTTTTAGGATCTGTAGGTCCCTGTGATTAGTGGTTAGGGGCTTAATTGTAACCTCGAGGTCCTGTCTAACTGAATGCAGCTGGGCTGGAGAAACCTAAATGCGCATGTGTGTTTTGGTCGGCCTGAGATAACCGTCCAAACACACATGAGCACTTAGGGAGTCCACAAGCACTCCTCCTCCACCCTCCCAAATCCCTCCCCTCCATGGACAAGCTGGCAAATGAAAAATAAAATTATGCTAGAGCATCATTTTATTTTTTGTTTGCAGACTCTGCGTCAGGCAGTGGGGGGATGCTACTCCACCATTGCAGAGGAGCCGCCACTGACCCCTGGGTTCACTGTGAAGTTAATAAGTAGCCCTGCAGTACTACAACTTACTGCATTTGTGTATGCTGTCAAACCATTTTATGTGCATCACCTGCCTCCACAAAGCTAATAGGATGATGTTTCTGTCTGTGTTGACATTTGATCAAAGATCCTGCTAGTGTCTATTATGCTTTTATCAAGTAAGGCCCTTAAGAATCATTTGCTGTATTTATTGACGGGTATTTGGTAAACTCACATAAACAGCAAGGCTGTTGTATCCCTGAGATGGCAGTAAATGCACATCACCTATGCAGGTTCCTATTAATTAACAAATTAATTAATGTATTAATTACTATTTTATGGAGTATTTTAACGAGCTTATGTGTCACTTAATGGCCTCTTCAGAGCACAATTAGGGAAGAGCAAACATAAAGGAATAACATTATAATAAATAATAATAATAATAAACCAATTGCACAGGAAATAGAAAGCGGTGATCCACCATAGAATAGATAAACAATTGGCATAAGGAAAAGAAGGATGATCTCAGTTCAGTTTCAGTATGGAAATAAAGGTGAAAGGGGTCTATGGCGTGTGTGTGCAACCTGTCCCTCAAAAGGATGATTGAGAATCTAATACGTTGTAGAATTCCTTTTGTGCTTGATATATCTGCAAAGTGTCCTGTACAAAGTGAAAAGCCAGGCCTTTTGAGGTTGAAGTGCCTCCTTACATTACTATAGTGCCTTGAAAATGGGTCTCTGTGAGATTTGAATTATTACCGCTGTGAGGCTCTATAGAGACCCAGTGCTATACGGGCACATGCATCAATATTGCATTTTGCAATTCCTTAATTGCGAAAAATAAGGAATCGCAATTAAGGAATCGCAAACTGCAATGCACCAAAAAATCGCTAAAAAAATAGCGATTTCTTAAAATTCCTTAATTGCGATTCTCTAATTGAGAATCGCAATTAAGGAATACTTCCCCATCCTTTCCTATAGGCCTAGAGGCCCATAGGAATGAATGGAAAGACATTCTTAATTTTCAATTCACCATTAGAAATTCGCAAATTAAGAATGCAATTTCAAGGGTGCAGGGGTGTCCAAAGGACACCCTGTTGCACCCCTGAAATGTGCTAAGAAGTAAATTTTTCACACTCACATGCCCCAAGGGCATGTGTGTGTGTAAAATGGAACTTTGAAAAATGCACTTTAGTGCATTTTTCAAAGTTTTCGCAAATTACCATGAAGGTCAATTTCATGGTAATTTGCTCCCCTTATTTGCGAATTCGCAAATTTTTAGAGTTTGTTGCATTGCATTTAAGGAATCTCAATTTGAGATTCCTTAAATGCAATCGCAATTTAAGAAATCGCAATTTTGCGATTTCCTAAATTGGGAAAATTTCAAAAATGTTAATGCATCCCAAAAATGGAAATTGCATTCGGAAACGGACGAATTTTGCGATTCGCACAATTTGCGAATGCAATTTTCTTTGATGCATGTGCCCATAAGTAACATAACACTCATAGCAATGGTTTTAGGTTATATGGTGAAACAAGTTTGCTTAACCATAATCATTTGCCACCATTTTACAAAATCTGATTTGGTGGGTGGGCCCCCACATTCTTGTAAAAAAAAATCTTATTATGGTAAGACTGATTCGATTGTCCCAGTGCACATTCTTGTCCCCAAAATTAAAACCCATTATTCCACCTCCTGCCAGATCTTCTGGTGCAATATAAATTATAATTCACTGAAAAAAACAAAGGTTACAGGGATGTTAGAGTTAAACTCAGATTTCACTCATACCAAACCAGTGAAATTCAGCAGTTATACTTACCTAAGCTAACTATACGTTACCCCCTCTCAATGTGCTGCTTATGACCTCACATAATGCATCATTCATGACATGGTCAGTGACATCCCTGATGACATCTCAAAAGACATCATGTATGAGATCAGACAGTGAGTGTGTTTCATAAACGTTTATGAGAGTTAAACATATATACTAAGCTACTGCATAAGTTAAAAATGTTATTCTTTGAGTACTAGTAACAAGTGATACTGTTTCTAATATATGTCGTCTCAGTGGCACTGTGACTGTATCAACGAGGGAGTGGGTGTCTGAGAGGCTGAATGGGTGTTTGATTGGTGTGTGAGTGAAAGCATAAGTGAATGTGTGCATGTATGAGTAGCCCTATAGGTGCATGAGTGACTGTGTAAGTGGCTGTATGGGTGGCTGAGTGTGTCTGTAAGTGGCTTTATAGGTGACTGTGGGGGCTGTGTGAGTGATTCTATGAGTGGATGAGTATGTGTGTGAGTGGATGTATGGGTGACTGGGTGGCTGTGTGAATGGTTCTATGGGTGTGTGACTGGGTATGTAAGTGGATGTATAGGTAAGTGAGTGGCTGGTTGACTTTGTGTATGGGTGAGTGGGTTTATGAGTGGCTGTTTTGCACAATTAGTATTTATGTGAATGTCTGTACAGGTGAGCGAGTATCTCTGTTAGCAGCTGTATGGCCAAGTGAGTTTCTGTGTGAGTGGCTGTATGGGTGAGTGAGTGGTTGTAAGAATGGCTGTGTGGGTGTGTGAATGGGTATGTAAGTGGTTGTATGGGTCTGTGAGTTGTTCTGTGGGTTATTGTACTGGTCTGTGAGTGTCTGTATCAGTGAGTGAGCCATTGTATGAATAGCTGTATGAGTGAGTGTGTGGGACTGTGAATGGGTGTGTGAGTAGGTATGTGGATACATGAGAGGGTGTATGAGAGGTTGCAGGGGATGTGAGTGGTTCTGTGGATGATGTCATCAGTGATGTAATTTGAGATGTCATCAGTGATGTCACCGAGCCATGTCATGAGTGAAGTAATATGTGCAGTCATAAGCAGTGCATTGTGGGGCAGAAGCTAAAGTTAGCACAGGTAGGTATAAAGGTAGGTATAAATGCTGAAATTAATTTGTTTTGTATGAGTGAAATCCGAGCCTAACTATAATGTCCCTGTAACCGTGTTTTTTTCAGTGAATTTCTAAGGTTTTTCTATTCTATGACTAAATTATAATGTCCTGTAACCTTTGCTTTTTCAGTGAATGTCAACCTTTCCTTAAATTTGACTTCCAAACTGTAACCTCTGACCTTTGAGAGTGGCTGTGGCAATGTTGTACAGGTAGGTGAGTCTTTGTTTGAGTGGTTTTGTGAGTGTGAGTGGCTTTATGGGTCTGTGAGTAGGTGTGTGAGTGACTGTATGGGTGTGTAGATTGTTGTGTAAGTGAGTGTAATAGTGCCTGTTTGGATCTTTTAGTGGGTGTGTGAGTCTCTGAGTGGGTGACTGAGTGGGTGCCAATCTGTCTGAGTGGGTCTGCGAGTCGTTATGTGATTTTCTGAGTGGGTGAGTGAGTGTCTGAGTGAGGTAGTCAGTGGGTACGTGAATCTCTGAGTGGATCTGTATATGGGTGCATGAGTCTATGAGTGGGTCTGTTATTGGGTGCATTGGTTTCTGAGTAGATCTCTGAGTGGGTGTGTGAGTCTCTGAATGGGTCTATGAGTGGGTGCCTAAGTCTCTGAGTGGGACTGTGAGTGGGCGCATGACTCTCTGAGTGGGACTGTGACTGGGTGTGTGAGTGCCTGAGTGGGGTCTGTGAGTGGCAGTGTGAGTGTCTGAATGGGTCTGTAAGTAGGTGCATGACTCTCTGAGTGGGTCCATGAGTAGGTACATGAGTCCCTGAGTGGGTCTGCCAGTGGTTGCATGAGTCTCTGTGTGGCACTATGAGTAGTGTACAGGAGTGTCTGAGTGGGTGAATGAGTCTTTCAGTGTGTCTGTGAGTAGGTGCATATGTCCCTGAGTATGTCTGTGAGTGGGTAGATGAGTATTTCTGTGGATCTCTGAGTGCATGCATGAGTCTCTCTGTGGGTCTGTGAATGGGTGCATAAGTCTCTGAGTGAGTCTGTGAGTGGCTGCATGAGTGTCTGAATGGATCTGTGAGTGGGTGAGTATCTGCATGGGTGTGTGAGTGTCTGAGTGGATCTGTGAGTAGGCATGTAAGTATCTGAGTGGGTTTCTCAGTGGGTGTGAGTCCTGAGTGGGTCTGTGAGTGGGTATGTGAGTGCCTAAGTGGGTCTTCAAGTAGATATGTGTGTGCCTGAGTGATTTTGTGAGTAGGTATGTGAGTCTCAGAGTGTCTGAGTGGGTCTGGAAATGAGTGCATGCGAGTTTGAGTGGGTCTGTGAGTAGGTGCATGAGTTTCTAAGTGGGTCTGTCACTGGGTACATCAGTGTCTGTGTGGGTATGTGAGTGTCTGCACAACTCTGAGAGGGTGTGTGAGTGAGTGCATGACTCTCAAAGTAGGTCTGTGACTGGGTGGAAAAATTCCTGAGTGGGTCTGTGAGAGGGTGGATAAGTATCTTAGTTGATATAATTCCTGAGTGGGTCTGTGAGAGGGTGGATAAGTATCTTAGTGGATCTGTGAGTGGGTGCACCAGTCCGTGAATGGGTTTCTGACAGGGTGTATTACTCTATGAGTAAGTCTGAGAGTGGGTGCATTATTGTCAGAGTGGTTCTGTGATTGGCTTATTTTTATGTTTTTTGTTGATATTCACAAATTTGCCATGGCATTACATAGGGCCATGCGGATGATCGTGACAAATTTGTGAATACCATGCATGAAAAAAAACTTGTTTAGGGACATATTAATCACATGTGGAGTTCCTCTAAGATGCTTATATATCTCCCATGGGGTCAGGACACATCCAACCTCACCCCTTCTGCCAAGTTCTGCCATCTGATTTCAGCCTTGGAGACTGTTGTGTAATGATGAAATCACCATGCAAATGGCAAAAATTCCTAGGGGCAAATTATATAGTATATGTATACTGTTCACCCTGGCTGTATGTATTACATATTGTAAAACAACAAGATGTAAGCCACCCCAATGTTTGACCATTGTTTTCCCTGTTTAAATTTGGAACTAGAAATCCACACAATGCAAGGGCGTGATTTTTTCATTACTATTATTTCTTAGTGTGCAATTACTCTCAAGGATGTTGGTGCAGTTACCACCCCATAATGCCCAATGGGCTTCCATTAATAGGGGGTTCACATTTCCTATGGCAAAGCCATTTATTGCTACACTCACAGCAAAACATTTTTTGGTACACAAACCTTGCGTCAATTTCAGGAGCAAGTGCTTGATCAAAACTTTTAGTAAATTTAGATCTCAATTCCCACAACATACGTGCTCCACTCCCTAAACATAAAGGACCATGTTTATCACTAGTTCATGCGACGCAACATAGTAAGACATCTTGCTGCACTGCGCTGCATAAAAAAGAGAGGACAGGAATGTGTCATACCTATCAAGATTTGGCACATTCCTGCTCTCTGCCTGTGCTGGCACAAAACCTGCTTGCCCAGCGCCAACCTAGGCATCCTTGCACCAGGGTGCCAAAGCGCCTGCATTGCAGACAGGACTGTTTTGGTGCAGGAAGGGAAACCTTTCAGCACAAAAACAATCCTCTGGCAGCACACTTAGAAAGAGGAAAAAGTCAGGAGAAAAAAAAGATATTTTTCCTCGCTACGCCTTCCCTGGGAAGTCATAGCATTTTCACGCATTCCCAGGTTTACCGGTCTTGGTAAATCTGGAAATGCACTAAAATCCAATGGTGGATGTGTGGTAACACCCACACTCCATTCATGGAACTCCTCCCAGGGGCAGAGTAAAACAAGGCTGCTACTTGAGCTGTCTTCGTTACTCCAGATTTACCTAGCCACGCAGGGCCACTCAATGGTAAATATAATTCTAGGTTTTGCATTGCCCTTGCGCTACCTTGTTTGGTGCAAGGGTGATCCAAAACTCTGATAAATATGCTCCCAAGTATATCTGTATGTGAGAAAAGTGTTTCATTTTACTTCCTTATGGCAACAAGATAATGGCCCACTACCTCACCTTCAAGAAATAAACCCTATCTTTTTAAGTAAGACAGACTTTCATGCATCATTCCCATGAGCAGATTCCCCTCTTGGGGAAACGGTAAGAGCCACAATAGTTTCATGTTTCTTCCTGTTAAATGTAATGTGTCTGCAAAAGCCAATACAATATTTTTTTGTACATTTGCTATGACATAATGGCAACTGCATATGCTAGATGCCATTGTCTAGTCTGCACAGAAATGTAGTTAGATGCGCTTGTCAAATGCCACTTTGGAGGGCAAATAAAACCTGATGGTAGTATGCTTCCAATATCTCTGACTTACAGCAGTATAAACTCATAAGCATTACACATTAATATGCATAGATATGTCTTTCTCTTCTGAAGAAGACTGTAGGTCTTCGATAGTTTGTCTATTGTAATATAGCAGCATTTATTGTTATTTAGTCCAAGGAATATATTATAAAATTGAAATATAATTTGTGAGTCTTTCACATTTCTTTCAAGTTTGTGTGTCCGGGGGTTTGAGATGACAAAATATTTGTGGCCAGATTTATCAAGGTTTTGTATCACCACTCAAGGGCACAAGGGTGGCGTAAAATCTAAATGAGATTTATCAAAGCTTGATAAAGCTACACTTATGCAAGGCAGCACAAATCGCTGCCCTGCATTACTCTGCCCTAGGTAAGCGTTCTAGGGATAGAGTGCGGGTGTTCCCACGCATCCACTCGTGGATTTTGGCACATTCCCAGATTTGCCATTAGTAGTAGACCTGAGAATGCATCAAAATGCTACGCCTCCACGGTTGGGGACAAGGAGCAATATCTTTAGTTCTCCTCATTTTCTTCCTCTATCTATGTGTGCTGCATTCTGCAGCACACATAGAAAGAGGAAAAAACTGTCAGGATTGTTTTTGTGTCTAAAACTCTTCCTTACTGCACAAAAACAACCTTGCCTACAACGCAAGCACCCTTGCACCATGATGTAAGGATGCCTTTGTTGGTGTGAGGCAGCTAAAGGTGCACCAGTGCTAGGAAAGGACAGGAATGCGCTGTATAATGTTAAATATTTTACATTCCTGCGCGTTATCTTTCATGCAGCGCAGCGCACAAAGGTGGCTTGGAGCATGGCACTGCGAGAAAAATGTAGAAATATGGGCCATGATTTTTTTGCCGCATTGCGATCAGGTACAGCACAGTAGGCAGCTTTGATTTGCAATTTTTTATTGTAAATGCGGTATAATCCTAGTAAGGAACCATGAATGGCTGGGCTGCAAAATCCAGATGCAAATTATGCACTCGCTAATTAATATTAAAATGAGTGTTTGCTAAATAACATGTGTACAATTGTATCCAATTCAGTTGTATGGCTTAGAATGGGGAATAACGCGCTGGTAGCACTTTTTAAACCTGATTACGATATGTGCAGAAAATCTTTTAAAATCAACTTCTCTGCTGGGTGCTTTTGGACAGTCTCCAGAGCTTGTTCGAAGAAGAACAAATACTAAGTCCCTACCAGGCCGGCTTCAGATCGAACATGTCAACCGTAGGCCAGAAATTTAGATTACAATTACTTTTCTGGAAAACGGTGACTATAGAGGGTGGCAGCCTCTACCTTATATTTGTTGATCTGAAGTCGGCTTTCGATCTTGTCCCTCGGGAAAAACTCTGGAAGGTGCTATGTGATCTTGGAATTCCCCCCTACCTTCTCAAAGTTATAGAGAGGCTCCACTTGGGAAATTTTGCCCAAGTACGTTGTGGAAAATATGGGGAACTTACATCCCGTTTCCCTGTTCAAAAGGGGTCCAGCAAGGATGTGTTTTAGCCCCTACCTTATTTTGTCTTTTCATTAACAGTATTGTTGACCACCTTATAAACATAAAGGACAACGACGCTCCCAAGTTAGTATCGGGAGGGTGCCTGAACTGATGTTTGCTGACGACACCCTGTTACTTTCAAAAACATCAATGGGTATCCAGCGCACTCTTGATGGCTTTGACAATTTTTGTAAGTTGCAAGGGCTGGAAATCAACTTAACTAAAACTAAATACATGGTCTTCAAGATCCCCAGCATGACAAGGCCAAAACATTCTCTAAATGGTACTCATCTAGAAAGTGTAAAGATATTTGACTATCTGGAAGTTACCCTGTCAGAGCATTTTGAACGGAGGCCCCAGCTGGCCAAAACTAGACTCAGGCTAACCCAGACAGTGGGCGGTATAATGAAAACATACAGAAGCTCAGTTTTTAAACCAGCCGCCCCTGTGGAGGAAATCTACAAAGCACAAGCAAGGGGTGCCACTCTATATGGTGTGGAGTTGTGGGGGCATTGCTCTACCACCAACCTAACGAACGTCGAGAACAACTTCATGCGGCAGCTTGTTGGCCTACCTTGTATTACCCTCATTATTCCCCTCCATATGGACATGGGCATCAGGCCCCTTGATGAAGAGATTGCCCCGAAACCTTTAACATTCTGGGGGAGGCTATGGGTTACCCCAGAGTTGTCAGTCTATAGAGCTGAGTTAAAGGAGCTCCTGCCCATCTGTACCACCAAGAAAATCCCTTGGCTTTGTCACATAAGGGTCCTTGCCTTTAAGTTAGGCAAGCTGGGCCTCTGGAGAATACCCGAACTATCATGTGCTATGATTTCCAGGTTAAAATTACTTCACACACTACTCTCCCTTTAACACACAACACAGTACACATACAAAAAAACACAATTAAGATAAATATCAATTAATCAATTAATAACAATTAATGTTATTAAATTGATGTAATTTTAATTGAACTAATTAAAACATATTAATTACCAATTAATTAAAAATATACCAATAAAGAAATACAATCTATTTAATTAATTACATTTAATTATATGACACCGTATTACCCTATAAACACACAACCCACTACACATAAAATATTCATATCATTTAATCACTTAATAATTATTAATTGCCAATTAATTATTAATTAACAATAACAAAACATTAAATATATTAGCACATCAACTCTAATTAATTTATTAAATAATTAATATTATTGTATTACTAATTAACTATTAATTAACAATAACAAAAAATACTTATATTAGCACATTAACTCTAATTATTGTAATTAACTCATTAATATTAATTAATTACAAATTAATTATTTACCAATAACAAAAAAATAAATATATTTGCACAATAACTGTAATTAATGTCATTAACTAATTATTAACAAATAATTACCAATTAATTATTAATTATCTATAACAAAAATATATATATATTAGCACATTAACTCTAATTAATTTAATTAACTAATTAATAATAATTAATTACCAATTAATTATTATTTAAAAATATTTAACTAAATATATAAATTGATGAATTATTATTAAATTACTTCCCACCCTATTCCCCTATAAAACCACAACCCGCTCTGATACTAAAACGCAAAATGTAAACTAAATTACTAATTTTCAAAAATACTTGTAATAACATATTTAACAAACATATAAACAACATAATAAAATACATAACACTAAACATAATTTCGATATTAGTAAATTTCGATATTTGTAACATACATACCAAAAAAACGATATTCTGTCTATCGATATTTTGGACATCGATATTCTATACCATCGAAATTAAAACATTGATATTATTGTATATCGATATTTAAATTTCGATATTTTGTCTCCCTACCTTTTACTTGTATCCATGTTTTGGGTTTATTGTTTTAGTTCCATATTTTTAGATTTGTAATAATTTTAGAGCGCAGCCCTCCTTTAGTTAGCTGCTTTTATCTTCTTTTAATGGGCTGAAGATTGTATCACAAAGATTTTAAATTCTTGTGTGTCCAGCGGAATACCATTGTTCCAATATATAAATTTGATAAATCCAAATTTTTTAATTACAAATGTACAACATTTGTTTTACTGCTACCTGTACTTTGAAGGCCCCAGTGGCCAAAATAAAGCTATTGCACTTTAAAATCTACTTCTCATAATATTTTTTTTAGCGCCTCATGTCACACTTCTGCTGTATCATTTTGTAAATATTTTGTATATTGACAGGTCAAATGGTCCTTAAATTAATGATCTCAGGAAGATTGAAGGTTAAGTTGGTCTTGCCAGTATTCATGAAACTGAACTGCCAATGATGTAAGATGTAAGGGTAAACTCACTGAGTCAACCTGCTGGGCCATTTGCAGTCATAATCATTTCTTGATGTGAACGGATTTATAGTCCTCTTTTAATTCATTGCACAGCTGGAGATTAGTAGTACTGTGAAACACAAATGTATAATGATAAAATGAACTACCAAGGGAATTTAATGTAATTACAAATCTCAAATATCATCATCGATGTTTACAAAGACACTGAAGAGAAGGCTCACCTGAGACAAGAATTCAATAGTCCGATAATAACTCTGTTACCCAAAACAGGTAAAGATACATTGATAAGTTCCAGTCATAGGCCAATATCCCTGAATAAAACTGACTTAAATATACTCGTCATATATAAACGAGGGTTGTATGATGTTCCAACGCACGCTTTTACCACGCATGCTGTTAAAACGCAAGTATTACAACGAAAAACTTTACAACGCATTACACTTGGGGGTGCTGGATAGTGAATAGTTTAATTTATGATTCCAACTCCAGTCCCCGTGGACACTAGGGAAGGTGTTGGATAGTACATTAAAACTATTCCTTATCCTAGAGCGCCCCCCAGTATAATGCGTTGTAATGGTTCTCGTTGTTATACATGCGTTGTAATAGCACTGCGTGGTAAAAGTTGCGTTGTAAAGGTTGCATACCATAAACGAGTCACAGGCAAGCTTTGTATCTGGGAGGTCAACCAGGAACCACCTTTGACTTTTATCAGTTATATTGTGGATGGTTACAGACAACCAAATGAATCAGTGGGAACATCACTCAACATGGTAAATCGTTTGACCACGTTGAATGGGATTTTCTGTTTAGGGCATTCAAGAGAGTGACTATTGGACTGGATATCAGGCCGAAGAAGAATTAGCATGATACAACATAATTGCTAGGATAGATTGCTGGGGATTTATCTCTGATTCCTCTCAGATGCAGAGTGGGGCAAGACAGGGGTATGGACTCTCATCCCTTCTATTTCTCAGAACCTTTGGCAGCTGCGATCTGAATTTCGGACACCATTAAAAGACTTGACAATGAAGCATAACAAACTAAGATAGTACTTTTTACTGCTGATATTTTATTAACATTTAAGTAAGTAAGTTTCTATTTTATTTAGACAATTGTCCATAAAGCATTCTAAAACACAAATGACAATTATGATCCTAAAAAATGTCCCATCCTAACTGCCCAACCCACTACAGTTCATCATTAAAACTCTGTTTAACAGACCGTAAAAAACGAGCAATTCCAACAATCACATCTAAGCAATGCATTTTGGTCACCAGCTCCACAGCTTTCCTCCAATTGACAACACCATATTTAAAAAACAGAGGTCTTAAAAACAATTCAATTTACAAGATAAAAGGCAGAGTCCATCAATATATGCAGTAGGGAACATATAACTTCCAGGGGGTAGGGGCAGACACCACTGTTATCCTGGACTCTGGTCCAGTATAGTCGGGATGAATAGATTGAATTGCAACCCACACTGAACTCAATATTTCATTTCGCAACCCTGGGTCTAGTAACTGTGATAAATAAGGAAAAACAGTGTCCTGGCCCAGTGTAGGGATTGAGACACTGATGGATGGTTTCTTGCGCAGATAAGATATGTCATTCAATTTAGACACCAAAGCAACAGATTCTTTCAATGCGTGCTTGCCTGGGAAAGGGGACCAAGATAATATTGTACCACTATCTAAATGGAGGTTCCTAGGAGTAGTTAATCTATTTCTTACAGCCGTTGCCCAAATTTGGACACTTCATCCTCCAGGAATGATTGAAATATCTCAGGGCCTGAGTAAAGGCCATCAGGCTCCAAGAGACCAGATTACTCTCTCTCCTCATGGCCTGAACCATAGTGCCCTGGTGGAGGGATAGAAGCCTTCTAAGCACTACCCATTTTGATCTGTCCCATTCATATGTCAGGTCAAGCCAAAAAAACTCTCCTCCGTATAAACTAGTGGAGGTATATTCTCCTCACAGTCCCTTAGTTATGGAAGATGAGAAAGTCCCCCAAATCTACTATTAAAACTTGATAGACAGTTGTCCTGCAATAAGGTCTTCTGCTTGTTGGCAATGGCATCCCAATGCATACCCCAGTTCAAGTTCCTCCTGAAGGTTAAGACCAAATATTTATATTGGTCGACTTGCTCCACCTCCTGTAAATCTAAATCCCAGTAAATGTATTTACTCTTTTCCTAAAAAACAAAATCTTGGTCTTTTCCAAATTATTGTGAAGTTGGTTCTGCCTACTAGATGTTTGCAGAGTATTTAATTTCCTCTGCAGACCAATAGGGGTATATTCCAAGAACACCATATCATCTGCATAAAGCAGACAGGCAATGTGCTGCTTCCCAGTTTGGGGGGAAAAAGAGTCAGATTGGGAAATAATGCAGAGGAGGGCAGCTAAAAAAAGACTAATAAACAGGGATTGCTCAAACGCACTCCTGTCGAAGGCCATTGTAAATGGGGATTCTTTGAGATAAGCAAACTGACTTATATAACTCTACCTGGGCCCAATTAGCAGGGTGCAAAGAGGAGTACACTAAGGATGTTTAACAGGAGTCCCCAGGCAGCAAGTTTCCTCCATATGATATCCCTAACCACAGAATCAAAGGCTTTCCTGAAGTCTTCAAAACAGCAGCTTAGCCTTTGATTTTCCTCCTGAGCCTTCCGAATAATGGCCCATAATGGCCCATAATACAAAGGAATAATAAATGGTGGAATGACCTTCCCAAAAGCCCCCCTGCTCTATTACAACTCTCTTGGTTTCGCTGGCCCAGTCTTCAACCTTAAATAAGATAATCTTTGGAAAAATCTTTAGTGAAATATCGAGAAGGCTGATTAACCAATTATGTATGGGATCTGTACTGCTCCCTTTTTTAAAAAGGGTTTCACTATTGACTCTTTTTAGGAGAAAGGATAAAGGCCAGACATGGCAATCCAGCTAAACAGGGAAGAGTGGACATTGGCCCACCAAACACTATTCATTTTAATTATTACTGCTGGGATGTTATCAGGGCCAACAGCACAGGAGAACTGTACTCTTTCAATGACAGCTTTTGCTTCCTTTATTGAAAACGAAGCAATGGGGAGTTTTGGATCAAAAGTTCTATGGGGCCTATCTGAGCCAGTGGGTCCCCTATATAGTTCTCTCAAATAAGTAGTCCACTGAGCTTCCAGTGATCTTTAAGGATAAATATGATCCATCCCAAATCTAATCTGGCTAATAGACCAGCTCTCCAGGTTTTCCCGGTATAAGATAAACTAAGATAAATGTGAAGTTTACCCATGTTCAAAAACACCACTAGACACATTTTAGATGAACATGGCTTTACGTAGGGTGAAACAAACTTAAAATATCTTAGAGAACTGGTCAAAAGAGACCTAGCCCATGGGGGGGCGTGGCCTGACACCAATGGAGTCCGGAGCCTGAATCGGAGCTCCCGTGGTGATCCCCTCTCTGGCACCATGCGAGGAGATCGGCCCTGGAGGTGTCGGGGTCAAAGGGGCATCAGGGGCACTTGCTGCGGGGGGTCATCAGCCCTCCCCCGGAGGCATAGGGCCGACAAGCTGGTGTTGCCGAGGACCGCACAAGATGGCGGCAGCGTAGCAGTAACGGCTTCTGGGGCACTGAGGAGCTGGACGCGTGCTTCGGGATTGCCCTGGGCTGTCGAATTGGATGCTGGAGCGGTGACCCAGGCGGAGGCGGAGACGGCAGCTGGTGAGGAGGAGGCAGGTGGCGGAGCTTTGGGGGACTCAGCGTTTGGAGGACGCGAGCTGCGCAAAATGGTGGCCGCGCAGCACTAATGGCACCTGATGGAAAGAGAAGTGGGGGACCTGCCAGACGATTATCCGGTGCTGCTGCATCAGGCGCAGGATGAGTGACACCGGCGAAAGTGAGAGCCGGGTGCCCAACTGGTACGGAGGAGGCGCAGGGAGGAGCTAGAACATACCCACATGTGGGAAAGGGGCTTAAAAGACTGATGCTGGGACAGGGACCTGGATCCCCGGTACAGCGGGCACGATCTGGGACGCGCGTTGACCAGTGCCCCCTCCCATGGTGGAGGAGTGGAGAGGAGGGCTGACGGCTGTGGGACACAGGAGAAGAGAAGACAGAGATGCGGAGAGGAAGATGTAGGGTCCCCGCAGTGGGAAATAGTGGAGCGTGAGGCACGAGTGACTGGCTTCTGTGAGGGGTCTCTGGAGCTCGCCGCGGCCTGTGCCCTGCCAGAAATGGCGGCAACTGCTCCTGGATGCTAGCGCTATAGGAGGAGCAGTGAAACGGACTGGGAGCTGAGTTGTGAAGTCCCCCTCCACGGACCACGCAGGGGCACAGCGTAGGAGCAGCACCGGGTGGGACACTTGCGCAAGCCATTGCAGAGACAAGAGGATGACTTCCAGCGGGGTACGGCAAGGAAGGCCTGGCGACCTCGGGCGATTCTGGACCCTCAGGGGTGGAGCAAAGTGGCACCTGATAGGCGGAGCGGGAGGCGTGCTGAGTGGGGGAGGTGCCCTGACCACGGGCTTAGCTGCTGAAAACGCTGCTTGGTGACTGCGATGGGCGCTGGGGCCGGCACGGGGTTGCTGGTGACATAACCCCTTGGACTTTATACCACGGAGCCCAGGATGCGGGCAATGACCCCAGAGGGATGGACAGCAGCCCCACCAGTTGCAGTGGATGGTATAGCGGCCGGGATTGCTGACAATAGTAAGGAGGCACAAGTCAGGGCTGGGGCAGTATGAGTGGGAGAGTTGGACCACGGGGCCACTGTTTGCAGTCCAACTGACCCATCGATTCCTCCCTGACTTGAGCCTGGAGTGGCTGGAGCTTCGCGTCGGTCGGGGATGCAGCAAGAGCTGATTTGGAGGTGATGGGCCCATAAGCAGGGGGCGCTTGGTGGTGGAGGAGCACAACCTCTTCCACCGCAAAAGTACTGGAGTCCTCTGAAGGCGGAACTACAACTTGAATACCGCATAACGACAGGACTGTGACATAACCCAGCCTATCCCTACAGAGAAATCATATGGGACCGCCACCGGCTCTGTCCTGTCAAAGCCTAGGTTGAGGGTAGGAGCTACTGACCTCGAAAGAGTCATGGGACGGAACACCAAACGGCGGGATACCGAACAACAAGAGGGGAGGAGTGCAGAACGTGGAAATGCTGACTCACGCCTGGGGGCCAAGAAAGACAGGGGATGCCTCAAGAAAGCTTCTCACTCCATGATATTCTACAGGCCATAGAATGCCCACAGATGGCGGTGGAAACTAAGATTGACACTCTCAAGGAAGACTTAGGCCTTCTCCGAGTGGACCATAGAAAGCTGGCTTATCGTGTTACGGCCGCGGAAGCGGAGATAGAAAGTTTGCTGCCACCAGTCACGGAGACGTCAAGCAAAATCAGGACATAGAAAAAAGAGTGTTTGTATTGGAACAACAGGCAGAGGATGCCGAAAATAGGGCCCACCGGAATAACATAAGGATCACGGGCCTTCCCGAGAAAGTTGAAGGGAACAATATGGTGGCGTACCTTGAGCGCTGGCTGCGCACAGAAGTAGCAGAGGAGGGGTTGTCCACGTTCATTGCCCTGTAACGGATGCACAGAGTTCCAGCGCGAGCCCCGCAGCCTGGCAGGCCGCCGAGGCCGGTGGTGGCCCGCCTCCTGTTCTACAAAGATAGAGATCTTGTGCATGAACAGGCGCGCCTTAAAGGGCAACTTAATATTGAAAATAGTGTGGTACGGATCTTCCCAGACTTTTCGCGGGAGGTGCTGCAACAAAGAGCATCCTTCACTGCGGTCAAATGGAAACTGCGGCAGATGGGGGGCGTCTTACTCTATGGTCTCCCCAGCCAAACTATGCATAGTACAGAATGGAGGCACTTTATTCTTCACCACCCTCCAGGAGGTGTGGGGCTGGATTGAGGAGCAGGATACCCGAGGACGGCAACGAGGAGGAAACAGCTCTGCTGAAAAGGCCTTGACACGTTCCCCAGGCAGAGGGACAGCTTCAAAGATCCACCTGACGACGGAGGAGGGGAACCAAGCTCAGGGCAATGCGATCGCAGCGGTGACCTTGCTGAGTGCGGCGGATACCCAGGAACCACTATCGCACTCAGGGGAGGAGCAGAGGCACTCAGACTCAGAAACCAGCTCGAGCTTTATGGGAGATGCTAGCCAGACCCTGCCGCAAGTCACTCTCAGATCATCAGATGACCTGATGTGAGGTGGGCCGCATGAGCAAGTATATCCAGGACTAAGTTTTGGGGGGCAGAGGGGGGTTGTTGGTAATATAGCCCTACACCTCAGTTGGGGGGGAGTCCCCAGATGCTTACCTGAGATATGTATGCCGGGGAGGGGGAACCAGAGGAGCCGAGAGGACGGCAGTTCTCCAGGCGGACATTGGCCTAACCGCCACCTCTGAACTCTGACTGTTTGAGCACGGGATTGAGACGTTTGGATGGGAGAGTTGCTCTCACTTGTCTTGGGGAGGGGGAGTTGGGGTGGTTCTTTTAGTTTTAGGAAAGGTCTGGTTTTATGGTTATCAGGGAGGGTTGCTGTTGTTGCAGGGGGGGAAGGACAAGATATGCCATTTCGTAGGAGATGCTTGAGATTTACGCAAAGAAGATCTGGGTCTCGGGACAAGCAAGGGAGTAAACCTGAGTGCTCATGCAGCACACACAGGCCACCTATAACATAACGTCGTGGAATGTTAGGGGCATGCATTCTATGAGTAAAAGGTATAAAATATTCTCACAACTAAATAGGAGAGCGGTGCAGATAGTGATGCTCCAAGAGACTCACACACTAGACAAGGAAGGTGAGGCGCTGTGCAGGCGATGGAGGGGGCAGGCGTTATACACGTCATATTCAGAATTTGCCCGGGGCGTCCTGTTCTGGGTGCGGGCGGGAGTCCCTTCCAGCCCATTAAGCACAAAATTGATCTGGAAGGGCGGTACGTGGTTATCTCTGGAAGACTGGACGGGCAGGATATCACATTGGTCAATGTATATGGCCCGAATGTAGAGTACGTTAGGTTTCTGGAGCAGCTGTCCGGGATTTTGGCACAGTACATGATTGAGACGGTCTTAATAGGGGGAGATTTTAATTGTATTGCAGATCCAGAACTGGACTGATCACACACGCCTCTTCGAGACTCTCCAGTACACGCTGTGGCCCGGGCTTTCAGGGATTGGCAAGCTCGCTGGGGACTTGTAGATGCCTGGAAAAAGCGCACACCCGGCTGATAGGGACTACCCGCACTTATCCCACACTCACGAATTGCACATCAGACTAGACACCTTTTTAAGCACACCAGACCTCTACACTCAGCTGGGGTGGACAGAATACCTGACCAGAACGGTCTCAGACCATAACCCACTCATGCTTAGGTACAAGGGGGGAAGTTATCGCAGCCAATCCCGACATGGCGCCTCAGGCCAGAAGCTCTGGAAGACCAGGTCTTTCAACAGGAGACTAGGGAACACATCAAACAATATTTTGCTGATAATGCAGGCTTCACTGATTCTAGAATTACTGAATGGGAGGCTTTCAAGCCAGTAAGCAGGGGGAGGTGCATGGCTACATCAATTGGGGTGCGTAGGACACTTACAGCAGACATAGAGAGAGCAGATGGGGCACTCAGGAACTTGGAGCGGAGATGTCTGGAACACCTGGAATTGAGGCAAGAGCTCCTGGAGGCCAAGGAAGAAGTGGCAGTGCAGGGGGAACATCTACGCTGCTTTGATTACCAAAAATATATGGATAGGACGCATGCTGAGCGGGATAAAGCGGGGAGACTGCTGGCATGGCTCGCTAACCCGAATAGGCGGGGCAGTGCCATACTTACAAATCATGACCAGGGGGGGCGCCCTTTACATAAGCAAGAGGAGATTAGTAACCGATTCTGGGAGTACTATGCCCGCCTTTACAAAAGCACTGGCAATCGTGAAATAGTTAGAATTGCAGAATACTTGGAACCCCTCCCGCTCCATACCCTTGAGGAGGAGGAGGCAGAATTGATAGGTGCTGCAATCATTGAACGGGAGATTAGGGGGGCAGCCAAAGCTATGGCATGAGGGAAAACTCTGGGCACAGTCGGACTGCCTCAGGAATTCTATGCCACATACATGGTGGAGCTGGCACCCAGATTACTGGAACTATATGCGAAAGTGTGGGAGAGTTGGAGGTTACCACACACAACGAGGGAGGCAGTAATGATCTCCCTGCTCAAACCTGACAAGACCCTCACAGAGTGCTCAGCATACCGACCCCTATCGATGCTAAATCTCGATTTTAAAATACTCAGTAAAATATTGGCCACCAGGCTACTACTGCATATGACTTCCTTGGTGCACTCTGATCAAGCGGGATTCATCCCTAGCCGAAACATAACCCTGACCATTAGGCGACTGTTCGCAGTGCTACAGCGCAGGAGGGGGCCATCTTCGCTATTGATATCGAGAAAGCATTCAATAGCCTTGAGTGGAAATTTTAATAAGCAGTGCTCTCGCGGATGGGACTGGGGCAGGGATTCATGCAATGGGTTAAATTACTCTATAAATACCAGGTGCCGCGGGTACGCACGGGCCACACCATTTCCATGCAATACAATGTGGAGAGGGGCACACGACAGGTGTGTCCCCTCTGCCCCCTGTTATTTGCGCTGGCGATAGAGCCACTGGCGTGTGTGGCACGATCAGGGACGCTATATGAGGGTATTAGACTGGCAGAGCAGACACACCACAGCGCATTAAATGCGGATGATCTCCTGCTTTTCCTGAAGGACTCAGTGGCAGCGTTGGGGGGAGCCCGTCGCATGATGGAGGAGTTCAGAACACGTTCTGGACTCTACATTAACTGGCAGAAGTCACGACTTTTCCCAATAACAAAGGAGGCTCTGCCGCCTGCAGACTTGGGGGACCTACAATGGGAACCACGGTGTTTCAGATACCTATGAGTTAGAGTATATCATGATCTCTCTGACGTTCAGGAGGGCAATATAGGGGGGCTTTTAGATCGCTAAAAGGCAGTATGGCGTTCGGGGGAACGTTGCCCTTGTCAGTGGCGGGGCGCATATCACTGCTGAAAATGGTGGCGTTACCCCGGTTGTTATATTTTTTTTACCACACTCCCAGTGTGGATCCCTAGGGCATGGTTCCGTTCTCTCGACTCGCTCTGGCCATTTTTATTTGGGGCCCCAGCAGGCACAGAGTGGCATTGGCTACACTGCGAAGAGTACAAGCAGAGGGGGGGCCTAGCAGTGCCGAATATGGAGAACTACTATCTAGCGGGACAGCTTCAACGCTTTACACTGTGGGTGGTGGGAAGTCTGGACCCGGACAGGCGGACGCCCCCCTTAACCCTGAATAGAGCGGCTGTCATGAGTACACTCATGGGCTCCATTAAACAGCGCACCATAAACTCTTCGGAGCATAGGGTAATAAGAAATTGCTGGGTAAGGAGCCCTCAGAAGACCAAAACCAAATGTCCCTACTCCCCAGAGATCTCCGTGGAGTTATTGGAGGCGCTTCCGCATGGGGTAATTGGAGGGGGCTGGAGGACTGGACGCAAGCGGGAGTCACTAAGATAGGAGATTTATACGGAGATGGGGAGCTGCTCACGTTCGCGACCTTCCAAGCCATTTGGGATATTCCACAGGGACACTTTCTATTATATGGACGGTCACTGGAGCTATGTACAGGCACTGGGGTCAGGGGACACTTGAACCACCTACTCACTCTGCTTGGGAATGCATAAGTCTAGCAGGGGGGGGTCATTAAGGCGGTCTCATGCCTCTATCGAGCCATTCTGCGGGACTCCATGGGGCCACTGGAGAGCCTGAAAGATAAATGGGAAGCGTACATTGGGAGTCCTATAACGGATCAAGTTTAAGACTCTATGCATCGTATACAAAGCATTGCATGGGCAAGGACCTCAGTTCCTCAAAGATCAGCTGACATCCTACTGCCCCCCCAGACTACTTCGATCCACTACCTTCAACAAACTAGCGGTGCCACGTACCAAGACCATCTCCTGGGGAGATCGCCGGTTCATGGTCACGGCACAAAGACTGTAGAACACCCTGCCTCAGTTGATCAGGACCAGTCACTCCCTCTGGTCATTCCGCAAAAAGCTAAAGACTTGGCTCTTTAATCAGTAACCCTCCAATGAACCAGCTGTGGAGAATTTTGCAGAAGTCGCAGCTCCGAGACGCCCAAGGGCAATTGTTTGCGCTTAACCAAATGTCATAAATAAATAAATGAATAAATAAGGATTGGGAAAATGCACTGCTCCGAGCCACCAGGGTATCACGCAACGCATAATTCCAATTAATTTGTTTTTATACTCTGCATAGGGCTTATATTACACCTGACAGAATGAATTGCTATTTTCAAGGGGAGGATACGAGCTGCCCCCGCTGCCAGGAGATAGGGGCTAGTTACATTCATATGATGTGGAGCTGCCCGCAGATAGAGGGGTACTGGCAAGAAGTGGTTAGGGAGACAGCGCACATCACTGAGAAGGAAATCCCATGCACCCCCAGTCATGTGCTGCTCAACCTATTCCCCCACTCCGCTAAAACTAAGGTCACGGCCAGGTTTCAAGACCTAGCATATATACTAGCAAAATGAGAACTCACCAGCAAGTGGAAGGCCCCGGCAGGTCCGGGGATAGACCATTGAAAACGGGAACTAGTGACATGGGCAAGCTGTGAACATAGAATACTGCTTCGGAACGCGAAGAGAGGCATAGGACGACTGGAGAGGGCACAGGCCTGGGGGTGTTGGTGGACGACCTGATGAATGAGGACCAGGAGTCCGCACCTGGCACACCACAGGTTGAATCCCAACCGGCCAGCCCCGGGGACCTGGTTCACAGAGGGGCTGGAAGTGAGGCATGAGCGCGCCATGCCATCCTAACATCCATGAACATTGTGGGTAATAAGAGCAAGACCCACGGTTCAGACGGAGTCAAGTGAGACCCAGAACATGTATACAGTGAGGGGCGTCTTGGCAGGTTTGTCGACAGCAGCAGGGGAGGGGGGTGGCGGGCACGATTGTTGAAGGGGGACTGTTTGAATGTTACTATGAATGGAATCGATTGCAGTTAGCATGCATAATGCGGCAGGCAGCCACAGAGTAAGAAGAGACATGAAGGAGGAAGCGGATGCTCGGAAGGGCAGGACATTCTGAAGAGCCAGGAGGGAGTCACAAGAATAGTCAATAAGTAGGTGCACTGCTGAGTAACAAATGCCAATCCATTTTTTTTTAAAAAAGAGACCTATCCCATGAAGTCTTAGACAACTAGCGACTACTTATAGCCAGAACAGATAATGACTTTACCAGATGGACTTCTCAACACTTTCATACATTAATGAAATGGTTGCAGCATCATGGTATAATTACCTGCTGGGGATTTTACCATCTTAGTTCTAGCTTCCATATTCAAAATGATATCTTTCAGAATCATAACATGTATCTTATATAAAGGAAAAGTATACTTAAAATATCTAAGTTCCAAGCTGCAACTGTGGAGGGACAGTTAAGAGGCCTGACTTGTATTCTTATGAGTTGGCACTTCTGCTCTCGCGAATAGTATATTTCTTGCAGGACTGTGAAAATCCCCCAACATGAGTTGCCATACAAGGAGCATACCTTGGTATAAGAACTGGGGTACAGAGTTTATACTTTAAAACTTTATTGCGGCTACATCGCTACATACTCAACTTGCCCCCACCAAAGAAGCATACCTACATGAAACAATTGGAAAGGGAATTGACCACAGACATCACATATAAAACTTGGGGAGCGATATGGCATAGGGTTTCTAAATCCTCTATTTGTCTCTGCTACAAAAAGAACTCTTGAAAAATGACATTGTGCCCCATCCCCATTTAGAGAAAGAGAAATCACTTGATACCTTAGACATAGTAAAATTTAAATAACATACAGGTAGAATGTCGATCATAATAGTATTACATGTCATGAAAGGTCACAATGTGAGCCATGGCATACATATTGCTTAATCAGCTACTGATCCCACAGAGCTGCTTAAAACATGCCACTGCATTTTGCCTCAATGTGTTAATCTGTATACAACGGAAATGGAAAATGTCACACATATAAAAGCCAAGTGGCTGAGTACTTAGTCCCAGGGGAGCTAGAAGTCTAACATTCCAGGCTACCATGCCTGTGTGTACTTTATGGTTACACTAGACCTTCCGGAAGGGCAGAGATGTATGGTATCATGGGGAAAGCTCTCTTCCTCAGACTAAGAGACACCTTTCCCACCTTGTCTAGATCATAACCCGTAGCATAATACAACCAGCATAATACAACCAGGATGCAATCTAAATGAGGAAAATTGTAGGAAAATATATACTCAAATGAGGTACAAAAAAGGAAACCGAATATCTTACAAAGTGTGCTAGTACCAATAATTTTAAGGCACTACGATCACTACCCTGTAACTGGTATAGAGTCATGTCTGTTTACCTGTCATCCCCTCTAATGCTTCAGAACACCACACACAGTGAAAACATATTGATAAAATGCTTTTGTTTGACACTAAAAGAAAAAAACTGGAGAGCATACCAGGTTGTCATTGTCAATGTCAAATAAGACAGATGAAATCTACTAAACTAACAAGAAGGTCAGACCAGAGAGTGCAAACCCAGGGCCCATATCAGATGCAATACCTCGTCTACATGCAACCCTGCAGAGGATTTGCTCCCAAGTAGAACAATGCACTCTGACTCCAAAACCATGAGTTTCTTCTTCCAGTAACATCCTCATGAACTCTTCAACACCCTGTCAATGCCAAAGTAAGCCAAAAATTAGCATTTTTGTTATGTTCTCCTGCCCAGTGCCTCACCACTGGGTAATTTACATCACAATTCCTGATGGTCCTATAGTGTACTAGCACTCTTTTCTTTACAGGGCAGATGGTACTGCCCACATATCTGTAACCACAAGGACACACCTAGACATACACAACAAAATCACTTCCAAATGTGATAAATTTGTTAATGTAACTCTCATCTGTTGCCGCTCCCCTTGCATTTTTCGCAATTATAAACACTTTTATGTTCATGTAGCCACCCAACCAGTGGTTCCCATGTGTTAGTGTAGCTATCTACCAGGAAATCCTGTAAAGATTTCCGGTATGTCATGTTTTTATGTGTTGCCTAAAGTGCACAAAAACAGGGAAGAACCACCTGACAGACCAAGAATTTCTGCGAACGCCAGTCTTTTAGAGCAAACATCCATTTATTTAGATTTCTTTTCCTGCTGCCTTACTTCTTGGCTCCTCTCTCATATTGTAGGAACAGCTCATACTAACAGCATGATCTCAAATATAGCTTGGCAACAAATTTACACCTTATTCACCTTGGATGTTATATCCTTTTACACTTGCATTCCATATAAATGGCAGAGGGCAGATCAGTTAAAAATATCTAATCATGATCAGAGCAGCACAGAAGAAGAGACGCGACAGATCCAGCATGTCAGTTTTCATATCAGCCAATATGAACATGCAGTTCTTCATCCTCATTGAGACCTCCTGGGGATTGACTCCCTAGCAGGACAAGGTATTTAGATTCCAAGAGTCTGTGTCTCTTCTCCTTGTCTCCTCCTCGTGCATTCTTCAAGACCCTGTCAATATCATAATACGACAGCAAATCAGCATTTTGTTTATGTACTCTCACCCAATGTCTAAAAACCGGGTAATTTATATCAACATTTTTAGATATGATTTTAATTCATTTATTTCATTTTAGATAATGTTCTAGAACTCTCTTCTTCACAGGGCATACAGCAATGTCAACATATCGATACCCACATGGACATTGCAAAAATAGATCACATTATCCCTTCCACATGTGAAAAACAACTTTATGCGGCATGTCTTTCCAGTGGGTAAAGGATACTCTTTCTGGTTGCTACTCCCTTCACAGGCTTTACACCTGCCACACTGTAGAACCCATTCTGTTCCTGCAGCCAGCCCCCGTCTGCTTATTTGTAAGTACCCAGTTGCGTTACAGATGCACACATTCATTTTGTTAGGCATGGGGAGATTAAGTAGGTTTCCCAGAATGACAGGATGTTCAGATTCCCTGCCGAGGCTCGAATCCGGTTCTCCAGCTTAGAGCTGTACCGCTGTAGCCATTAGGCCACATCCCATCCCCAATCATTAAACACAAAGACATTCTTTTCTAGACAGAAACGCATCATAACCAGTAACATCATCGAGTGATCAAATTTGTGTATGAATTTTTCTTGGAAAAAATGTCTTCAATCCTGAAATCCCAAATTGTGTTCAATGCATATGTTTAAAAATGCAATTAAAGTGACAAGAGTGTAAATGGGCTGGCATTATAATTCAGAGGTTTTGGTGATGAGATCTGTGCTGTCCCTTTAAAATAAGGGTAAGGCAAGAACATATGGGAGATGATGGAAATCATGATAAATTGAGGTTTGTTCAAGGAGACTGCCATTGGTCGAAATAATGGGTCTCCCAGGGGTTTCTTTCTTGTACTCGTGCCACTTATGCAGCATAGAGAAGGGAGGGGGCAACTGGTTTCTTAATGTGTTACAGTTCTTACATGAACATACCAGTTCTTCCCCTCACTCCAGATCAGAGTTGATCTGGAGGGAGGGGACACAGGTTGGGTCTCGGAGATGGACTTCCTGGCATCCCTTAATTTTGAATTGGATGGCACTAGTCTCAACCACTTCAAACTTAAATCTGCCTGTAATCCTAAAACTCCACATGACTCAGTAGATACTTTACATGAAGTAGTCCTTTGTGACCTCATGGGACTATTGAAGAAATCCAAGAATAGTTTTGCCTTAAACCTGATAAGTGCACAAAGAATGGCTTTGGAAACTCTTTCTCATGACCAAAATATCATCACCCAGTCCTCGGGCAAGGGGGCCGATGTGGTCCTAGGGGATATAAGCAAATATCTTGGGGAAGAACACAAACAACTACATACCACCAACAGTTATTAAAAGAACGCTTCAAAAATAGAGAACAATCAGATTGGCTACGTGGACATTTATCCCTATTGGTTCTGTGAGATTTTACTGATTTTGCAAGACTCAGTGATCTGTATGGTTGGGAGCAAAATGAAGAGAAATCTTGTGGCTGCCATTACAAAACATGGGGACTTGCTTCCCCATGTCCTGAAGTTGAAAAATCAAATCACACATAAGGGACTAGAGAAGTGGTGCCCTGATCCTTGATCCCTTTGTACTTCTATGGGGACACAGAGGTACCTCCCTCAAGGCCAAAATATAAATAAAAAATTGTGCAGTGTGTACAGAGGTACTTCAATGTGACTACACGTGGCCCCCCTGAGGTACTCCCCTGTACTCCCCCATGCGGGATTCCAGCAGGCAACTGATACTGCAAGACGAATGAAAGGTTAACAAGCTGAAGCTTGCATGGTATCATGGCATTGTAGGTTGATTCTTGGTGGTGTTATATGGGGTTGGAGCGTTCAGGGAGTTGGTCACCATGGAGTGTAGGACATTGATGTTTCTACTAAACTAATTATATTATCTAATGAAACTTTTTTTCTATGTATTTCATGGATACTGCCACACTGTTTTTGGGTACCCCACTACGGCGACACCTAAAACCATTGACACTCCATCAAAACATGCCAAACCTTTGTTATTAGGGCCTGGGGGGAAGCGTCTGGGCTCAAAGTTGAAATAAAACTACTCATTTATGGTGAACACAACTGTTTTTAATCAAACTGTTTTTAATGAAATCACAGGATTTGAATAACACATAGTACATCATCTGGAGGATATAAGTTGTCATTAATAACCGATAGAGATTATCATGAGTACATTCAGCAATTGTACTTAGATCATTTGGTACAAAAAACTGTGCAGTATTGCAATATATCAATTCTCAATACAAAAGAGGATTTTTTTTCCAACTAATATCAAGTAACAACCGAATTAGAGAAAAAAGGAGAAAATAATAAAGTATGCACAGTGGAGTCAAATATCATAAAAGTCTCTGAAGGATGGGAGCTTAGAGCTTTTCATGTTCTAAGCGTCGGAGTTGGAGGTCCAAGTATTGCTCAGGGATATTCCCCAGTTTCCCTACATATGAAATAGACGAAGTGCTCGGATGTGGGGGTGGCATGAAAGGAGTGGGAGCCTGTGGTAATTATAAAGTCCTTGGAGCCAGGTATATAAAATAGGTGGGATTTATTAAAGTTAAGTTCCAGGTTAAGTTCATTAGAAGAAGATGGTAGATGGAAATAAACCCCACCAGGAGCAGTCTTCCTGCCGCTCAGCCTGCCTGCCATCACCTGCCACTCCACACACCAGCCAGGCACTCAAACATTCCTTGAGGTCATCAGGCATTCTAACACTCACACTAGCTGAGCAGCAGGGAAGTCACAGCCAGGGAAAGGAAAGACACAAGTCAAATATAACATATACCCCTTCCTTAGGGAAACAACAATGCAGAGGTTAACCCCTTTCATGCTCATGACGGCCCCCGGCCGGCATGAGTCACGGTGGGCATGTGCGTACAACAGCTGGGGGCCGTCCGACCACGCCCGCGATTGGAATGTCTAGCACAGTGGTGGAATTTGCTCTGCAGCCAAGGTATTAAGGAAAGAAACATAAACATCAATATATACAATGCATTCTGAAAGAAAAACATTTACATTGAAAAGAAAAGCATTTACATTGCATTCTCAAATATAAAGACATTGAGATTACCCCCACCCCCCTCCCTTGGGAACAATTCACAACACAACTGCACAGAGCGGTGAAACAGAACTTGGGCACACACTGCCCCATAACCAACATGTTACAGAGTACATACCACCCTGTGGAACAGTACTGGGACACTCGCCACCCCACAACCTACATTGGTACACACCAGCTTGTGGAACCCTGTGGAAAAGAGCTGAAACACTTAACGCCCCACAACCTACACGTAACAGGGTACACACCACCCTGTGGAACAGAACTGGAGCACTTATCGCCCCACAACCAACACATAACAGGGTACACACCACCCTGTGGAACAAAATTGGGGCACTCAACACCCCACGACCTCACATAACAGGGTGCAGTCCACCCTGTGGAACATAACTGGGGCATGCTATACCAACCCACAACCTCCCCGCAAAAGGCAACACACCTCTCTATGAAGCCATAACTGGGGCACTTAGCTCCGACAACTTTACACAGCACTCCAAAAAAACTAAAATGGAGCACCAATAGGGACACACCTCCCTAACAAGAAAAATTACCACCCTGCAACCACCCCCCAAACAGTTTCACAGTAAAAAAAAAATTAACAAAAAGAAAGTCTCTTACTGCAGTGGGCGATCCCTCACCTGAGGTCGTCACAAAAAAATAACTCCATATGTCTGTCCATATTTGATGTGATGTAGCACGGAAACTCAATCCTGGTTAGTATCCTGCAAGTGCTTCACAACGTACTAATGTGTTGCATGCAGCTTCTTTGGAAAGTTGTACCAATCTTAGACACACATCATTTGACTCATCAAAAAGCCAAACAGTTGAACGCATGTTTTACAATCACCAGCGCTGCCTTTAACGAAGAAGAAAATCTTAAATGAAATGACGACATGTCCATTAACTATATTGGCACAGAAAAGATGATGCGTGGTTGGCAACGTAAAGATTGATCACTAGCTTGGCAATAACATCCGCAGCCAAACACAAGATGGCTGCACGTAAAGTACGCCGTGCCAGCTGGGTCACTGAACATTTAAGCTGCAGAGCGTGTCTCAGCAGCACAAGATACCAATGCCTCTCTGCGTGGGATCAATCATTACAGTAACAGCATGCGAAACCGGTATCAGGTAAGGCTGCACTCCATGTGTCCTGTATGCGCAGGCTGTTGACAGCTGGTGACACGTTACAATGGGAGATAACGGTTTAACTACCATGGTGTAGTTAGGGTAATAAAATCATCAAAAACAAAAACAATTACAGTTATTGAAAAAAAATGCCCCGCTGGTAGTCTCCCACAAAAGTGTGAGTGCAGTGCCTATCTTCCCAACAACACGTCGCTCTCTTTCCTCTGTAGTGCCAAGGAGCACACAATTCGGTATCCTCATGTACTTAATCCAGCAGCCTCAGCAATTGCCGATTTCCTCACAAGTTGAACAATAAAGATGCTCACCGCAAGATGCCTGGACTGTCACGATGCACCGCAGAGTAATCCATTAACTGCTGATCGCTACCCAATCAAAATGCCAGTTATCTCCAATGGCAGCAGGATTCTCAGTTTGAAAGCTGCAAAAGCTTGCCTCATAAAATACATCTCGAATGTGCAGAATGTAGTCGGTATCCTCCACACAAAGTTGAATTTCTTCTGACAACTCGCTAAGATGCCTACCACCTCTACTTATTTTAAATGTAACTCTTCAGATGAGTGCCGGTTTCCTGGTGCCAATTCCCAAGCACCAGTTGCTGCTGCCAATCCAACTTAGTAATGTGACTCACAACTGTAGTAACGCCAGTAGGGCAAGAGTAATATTTCCCAGACAACAGGATGCCAGTAATCACCACAGTAGCTGCACGAATACTAGCAGTAGAAGGTCAAATGCCCTGGGCTGCAGGCTGTCCAGATGATGAGGGACAATGGTGGGGCTGACCAGGTCGTTTCCGTTATGTTTCCTTTCAGCAATCTCTTTAGTATAGTTTTTAGTTCCAGTAGTTCCATAGCTCCTTTAAACACAGCATCTATCCTCAATGCGTAGGTTATTTAAATCGTCGCCAAATGTGGTAATTGAAAGTCCTTGGATCTGGGTATATAAAATAGGTTGGATTTATTAAAGCTTAGTTCCAGGTTAAGTTCATTAGAGGAAGATAGGTAGCTGGAAATAAACCTCACCAGGAGCAGCCCCCCTGCCCCTCAGCCTGCCTGCCATCAACTGCCACTCCGCACACCAGCCAGACACTCAATCATTCCATGAGGTCATCAGGCATTCTAACACTCACACTAGATGAGCAGTAGGGAAGTCACAGCCAGGGAAAGGAAAGACACAAGTTAAATATAACAGAGCCCTATTGATAAAAAGTGTAAAAAATGTAGTCGAAGCCCTTGCGAGCATCACTCATTATATCAGCCTTCCATTTGAGTGCTAAGGCCTGCCAGAGTCGAGTATGCCATTGGGAAATTGATGGAGCATCAGCTTTCTTCCAAGCAGACGCTATGGTCATTTTAGCTGCCCCAAGCAGAGCCACGTAACAGAACAGTCCCCCAAAGTCTGGTATTTCAGCAAGGGATCCCGGACACAAACAGAACATATTCTGGGTTGGTAGAAATCAGGTACCCCACGATTTCCCATATTTGTAACAGAGTTTCTTTCCAAAACAGCCAAATAGAGGGGCTGTTCCACCATATATGTCAAAAGTCTCCGGTCATTCCACATCTCCTCCAGTAGGTGTTTAACACATTCAGGAAACTTTTGTGCAGTTTGCCCGGGTAGGGCTACCAATCCTAAAGAAGTTTATAAATTATAATGCACTTCTCGTAACTCCCATGAAGCGATTATGTTTGCAAATGTCTCTGTACAACATACACCATTGTTTAACTTTTATCGTGATATCTAGTGTGTTTTCCCAGAACATAACATGCTGGGGAGAGGGTGCATGTCTGTAAGTCAGTACAAGATTAGTGAGAAAAGAAATGCAACCCTGAGATGTCCCTACGTTCCGGACAAATCGCTCAATAGGGAAAAGGTCTCTTATGGCTGCCAATTTCATATGAGGCTGCAGTACCCAGTGTTTCAATTGAATAAAGTGGAATCTTTTAGGGGGAGGAAGCGTAACATTTCAGCAACAATTCTCAAATGTAAGAATTTCCTCGCAATGGAATAGATTTGAGATTTTTAGACAGCCCCCTTCCTGCCAATTATCAAAGGGCCCTGGAGACAGTACAGGATGGAATGGAGTATATGGGGAAGGAAAGGATGTTGTTTGAATGTGAAATGACATGAGTTTGAAGCTGTAAAATCTCTACTGTCCATTGGGAGGTTGTTTTTCTCTGGGGGGGTTTTACATTCAAGTTACCCATGCCCACTCCCTGCACTCATCAGGTCACGGTGCTTTTTCTGATTAGTCACTAGTCACAGCGGGGCCGCCATCTTAGGTCAGACTTGCTCTCATCACCCAGGCTATATAAAAGCAGCCTGGCGCGACCGTGCAGCACTAGTAGGCAGGAAACTTAGATCGGAGATGTTTTCCTGGTATGTTTTTAGCAAATGTGATGTTTTAATTCATGAATATGAAATTACATGAATTTAAAGCAGTACATCTCTACGGTCCATTGGGAGGTTGTTTTGCTCTTGGGGTGTTTACATTCAACTCACCTGTGCCCGCTCCCTGCACTCGGCTGGTCAAGCTGCTTTTTTAGAATGCTTAAGGCTCCCGCTAGTCACAGCAGCGCTGCCATCCTAATCCAGTGTAGCTCTAGTCACCCAGGCTATATAAGTAGCAGCTTGGCACAACTGCGCAGTGGACCAGCGCTGTGGGCACCCCACTGGCATGCTGAAGGCGTGCCTACGGCAAGTCTGTCTGCATACGTCCACGCCGGGATGGCGCCATGGGTCAAGCCCCCTGCCAACTTCAGCTTGGAAACTGTGAAATATTCTTCAGAGAAGCTTTGGAGCATAGACCTGGGGACTAAAACTCCATTTCGCCACTCGATTAAGGTAGACATGGGACAGGGTGCATCTTGTGGGTATCCGTTTGAGTTATCCCCAAGGTGCTCTGGGAGCGGGTGGGCGGGTGTTCTCTTAGTAGGCCAGAGATAGCCCAATGTTTTCTACTTAATTGGCTCTTCCTGGTGGAAACCTGGTTACACGCACAGCCCGCTCCTGATATTTTGAAATCCATTCCTACGGGATATGCAATTACCAGATTGATAGTCCAAAATGGAAGGGGGGTGTAGTGGTAATACATGATCAACATCTAAAGTGCAGCATATATGACGAACAGATTAAAGGCTCTAAAGCTTATTTTTTCTCACTATCTCTTTCGGGCCGCTTTTCCCTCAACGCCTTTTAAATTTACTAGCCCCCCGGGGTCTACCACATCTTTCATCTCTACTTTACTTGACACCACTCCAGCATTTCCTTTGCAACACTCGAATTTCCTCATTCTAGGGTATTTAAATCTGCATTTTGAAGATTTGAGTGCAAATGCTGGGTCAGGCCTATTGGAAGACCTTAAGCTGCTTGAGTTTCAACAGCTAGTTAAGGAACCTACACATATTTGAACGCACATTTTGGACCCCATTTTTGCCAACTCAGTCTTAATTAATGTAGCCTCTCCAGTCCCTCTTGCCTGGTCTGACCATCTTCCTATTCCATTCCAGTTTCTGGACACCCATTCCCGGGCAAAAACTCCACCTATTCTTTCTAATAAAACTCGGAATTGGACCAGGGTCAGCCAGGAAGCGTTTTCATCTGCATTAAATAGATTCCCTCCATGTTCAGAAAAATGCCCCCAGGCTGCACAATTGGCAGGTTTTGGTCTGGTTTGAGGAAACTTTAGTATACGAAGCCGAAAGCAGAATATTTCTCAGCATAGACCCTCTGTGGTGTGGTTTACAGAGGGTCCCATGCAGACCCCTAATCCCCTCTGAGGGGGCCTAACCCACAGTGTGTAAAATTCTTCACCCAGTACTGAACCCTTTCGGGACAGCTAAACGCCTGGGGCATTGCACATGGGTTGGCAAACTCCTGCTGTGCAGGGTCTTCTCCCTGAAAATAACCTCTCACTGAAAGTCCATCTTTTCAGAGCCTGAGCCACCTTAAATGGCCAAACCCACACTGCGCATTGAATTCACCCTGAGCTGAATTCTTTTATAGATATCCAACACCCCTAGGCCGACCAACAGCACACAGATGGGCAAGTTTCTGCTGCCTCAGGGTACCCTTACACTGCCCCCTTGAATGTTATTTCAAATTTAGCTTCAGTATACGGGGACACAGTAGTGGCAGCCAAAACAGTTCTATTTATATGGTTAACTGTAACTGGCGTACGTCAGTGTTTTTTATATCACGTTTCGTTTTAAAAGGCATTTTCTATATCGCTACCTTAAACTTTGCTTTTTTCAGTGCTTTTGTAAGGTTTTAAAAAAAATTTAAATAAGCTATTATTACCATCCTTAACTAAAACACCACTTTAATCTTAGGTTTTTTCAATGAATTTCTCGGGTGTTTACAATGTACAGTAATAGATTATTACCATACCTAACTATACAAACCCCATGCCAAAGTTACTATTGTTACGGTGGGATTTTTGATCTCTTATCTCATCGCTATAGATCTAGATCCCAACTCAGGTCGACTGAACCTTTGTTACCTGTCATAAAGTAAAAGTAATCCACTACTAGGTTAATCAGCTCAAGACTTTACACAACTCTGAAGGACAACTTACTACAAATAAGTTTTAAAGATTTATTATAAAGCCAAAGATAACTGGAGATACAAACATCTCAATATAAGGTTCAAAAGATACACTGGCATCAATACAAACATGAATTCTCTAAATGTTATTAGGCGACAGAAGAATATCACCAAGACTAATTCAAAGATCAGCAAGTTTGCAAGAATAGACACAAGTTGTAACTTGAGCGTCATTTATAAAAAGAAGAAAAATCCAGATTAGACTGTCCCTACACTAGACTAAGTGACATCCCTACTTAGCAGGATCTTAACTTAAAAAGGTGTCAGCCGTGGTGACTTCCAAAGAAGTTCACTCACTTTCCCTTAATCTCTGTTGTAAATCTGTGCATCGCAGTTGTGCCCTCTCTGCCTACCCATCCGCTCTCTAAGGTTCCTCAGGCCATCTGCTCTAACTCCACCCAAGGGTGCTGTCCCTAATAAAAAATCACAATTACAGTTGAAACGCCCCTCAGAGACGCCCCTCACGTACACCCCTCACGTGGTGTCGGTTCTGGCTTTTTCCATGCTGATACTCCTCTGGGCTCCTTGTTAGCGTTGACCTTGCTTCTCAGGCTCTTTCTCCGGCAAGTCGGTACCCCCCAGGAAATTCCTGAAGCCTCCTCCAGGCCTGTGCCTGTCTCCCAGAACAGAGCTCTATTCATCACTCTCTTGATTGGAACCCCCTCGCACCTGCAAACAGACACCCATGAAATGGCCCCCAAATTCCGGCCTCCAGCTTATCTCACAAGTTGTAAACCTTCAAGCATGGTCCACAATTTATGCTTAACACGACCTGATTTTAACTAGCACATGCAGATCAAAAGAAACGACTTTATCTCTCCAGGCCTACTAGAATTACATGAAACAGGCCTGTGCACTCTATGAACCTTTATTTCTCAGCCTAAAACAGTATTCTATTCTATTACACACTCTGGTTATAGGACACACTTCTATAAAACATATATTTTCAGTCTATGATCAATAATACTTTGAATTATAACAACAGTAATCCATCTTATGTGAAAATGTAAAGGCACGTTTTCTCTTTCAATGAACTGCCATGAGGCCTACACGTTTCTACGTTTGGCAGCATTACATTCTCCTCTGCAACAGCCACATAACATGGAAATTAATAACATTCTAACATCTCTAAACATTACTACATTAGCTTTTTCACACTGATATATGCATTATGTATTAATTAAACACTAGTGTGTGTATGCACTCTATAATTTCGACACTCTTATATGTTCCTTTAACTAGACTTGTACAACATGCTTGTAAATATGGTGCACTTCTACACTTTACTCGATTCGCGCTCTCTCAGTTCCCCCCTTTGATGACCTTTAGAGGTCATCACCATCACAACACCATCCCTGAAGGAATAAATTGAATCAAACAGAACTCGTTGCAACACTCCCTCGCTTTATCATTTCTAGAGCCCTCAGACTCCTGTACTGGTTATCCTGCATCGCAGCTAACCTCTGCTCCTGCTCTCTCATGGATCTTTGTAACCTATTTGACCTATACCATTGATACAACCTCACCAATCCCCACAATGTGATTACGCAAATCACTATTATGATGATAGGTTTCAGAATGTACCAAATTAAACTCTTCCCTAGGTTGGCAAACCAACCTCCAACTTTACCCATTCCATGACCCACTTTTTCCCACACATTCACCTTTGTCAGATCCTCAATTTCATGATGAATTTCAGTGATATTATGTATATACTTCTCAAGAGGTTTTGAATTGTCTGGAATATAAGTGCAACATTCCTGGACCTTCAAAGCCTTACAGACTCCGCCCTCGTTGGCTAACAGAACGTCTAAAGCAAGTCGGTTCTGGAGAACCATTGCCCTTATCGATTGCATCTCTCCCTCCACCAGCATTAATGATCTAGCAGTACTGGCAGATAATCTATCTACAACTGTTGCCAATCTCCTGATCTTGACATCATTCAGTATTAACCCTAGAAGAGGGAACATAGCACCAAATACGTCTCCAACTACCTCATCATTGCTTACATCCCTTCTTCCTCTGGCTTGCGTTCTTCCCTCTATGATTTCTAGATCCTTCGCATGATATATTTTGGGGAAGACAATTGCTAAATAACATGATCTGTACCAATTATCCGGTAGTTTCACGTATGCATTTCTTCCACAGACAAAATATACATTTGGAATCACCTGCATTCCTTTCAAGAAATCCTTTGTATAGTATTCTATTTGGAAAGCATGTTCACAACTTACTTCTCCCACAAACACATTCTCATAGTAGGTTTTACCCCTGTATATAGATAGTTTCCCTCTTTGCTCTCGATCTAAAGCTATTGGACCATTACTACCCTTCCTCTTGTGTGACTTTTTCTCCTCGGTCCAATCTGTTTTCCATTGGCCCGAAGCTTTTAGGATCTTCTGCCTCCTATATCTATCATCCACCTGCCCTATAAACTTTTTCTCAATTTCTGACACTTTACAAGTCAAATTATTTCTTCGGGCACATGAAGTATCTAGCGTTCTCCAAGGAATGAAAAATGTCCTTAATCGATCCTCACTCTTGTAATAGTCCCATTTATTCATATGCTTGTAGGCCGGGACCTCTGGTAAAACAGCGTCAAAGTTTGAAAAGTAATACTTAAAGCTATTGCCTTCATAAAATATACTAAGCAACAAACTACATGTAATTCCATAAGTCAATGGAAGATGATGATACCTAATACCTTCGTCTACAGAGGCTGGCAATTGCATGCAGACGTAACAGTCTTTTGCATTCATGGCATCAATGTATTCATACAGTAATTTAGCATATGCATTTGATTTGAAATTTCCCTGTGATTCATCTACGTGCAACCTACGAGCTTCTGCTGCTAGTAAAGCTTTATCTTTCTCTGTATTGTCCCCCTTTTTACCAGCAGTAGTAGGTTTCAATGTTACTACAACCTTTGCTCCATTTATTGCCTTCTCTTCATTTTCATGTCCCACTATATATGATACGGTAACTACTAGAACTATAAGAAAAATTACTCCCACTATAAGTGTGCCTACTATGCATTTTGCTTTGCGGTTCGGGTTGCCGGCCTCCATGATCTCAAGACAGTGTAGTTCTAATTTTCTGCCACGACACAAAGTCTCTTTCCTTTGCTCCTTCAACAATGTTTTCTTTGCTTATTCGGTCTTTTCGAACCACACCTGGAAGCTGGTAATCCCTTTTGCAAGATCAATGCTTTGAATTATAGCAACAGACAACCCTAGCCCTTCTCCATCCACTAAATAAAAGTCCCTAAATTTCTTCTTCTTCCACGTGGCGCTAGGTTATCTTCTCAATCTTGTTTATTTACAAAGTCTTTAGCAGTCTGTAATCATGCGTTTTCCAGCAGCTCTAATCACGAATTCTAAAATTTCTAAGCGAAGAATGATCTCCTCGAGTGCTGGTATCGTTGGACCAAAAGTTGGGAATTCTACTCTGTTTAAAACCAGTTCTCTTATTCTGCTCAGATAAGGAGGATTTGGGACAGTGAGTGTCAGCAACCCTTCGACCTCAAGTCCAGGTACCAACAACACCACTTCCAATGTTATGATTGGGTCAGTACTGGTCACTGTCACTTCCCTCACCCTCCCGGATCTACCTGGCAGCACAAGACATCTGCTGCCAGGTAGGTCCACTCAGGAGTGGCGTATGTTCTGCAGGGCACGCGCACCCTCCTTGATCTTCTTGGACCCTCCTGTTCTTGATTCTGTGCACCTTCGTCCAGATCTGAGTCTTCGGATATAGGAGCAAGGGTTCTTCCTGGAGTTGGCTTCAAGCTCGGCCTCTTCTACCTTTCAGGCCAACTAGCTTCTCCACACCTTGTTCTCCAATTTCTTGTCCTCACACTCGATTCTTGATCACTTGTGGCTTGATCAGTGTCTGAACCGTATTCATAGCAACTTTCTCCTTCTGTGGCAACGTCAGTTTCACTGTCGTCCTGTCTTTCTTCCGCTTGATCTGACGCGCTCCCAGCTTCCTCCGACACACCCATAGCTTGACTGATCCCCTCTATTGATTCATCGTCCACAGCTAGATTTTCATCTGTAAGAGGTCGGCACCCCGAAGCGTGGTATTAACTCTCTAAGCAACAACTTTGCTACTGTGAGTGTGTCGCATCTGCGTGTAGGGTATGCCTCGACCCACCTGGAAAATATACATACAACCACCAGAACATACCTAAGACAGTTGCATTTTGGCATCTCAATAAAGTCTAATTGCATTCGGTTGAAAGGCCCACCAGACCTCCCAATGTGACTCAATGTAACTGGTGTCCTTTTCCCTACGTTCAGTTGCTGACATGTTACACACCTCTGACACACTGCTTCTGCGGCTACTCTAAACTTGGGGTTATACCAAGTCTGCCTAAATACCCGCAGCATGGCATCTCTTCCTAAATATACTGGACAGTGTATCTGACGTGCCATTGGACTCACTAATTCATTTGGTAACACTGCCCTTCCATCTGCTGAAATCCACAAATCCATTTAACTTTTTACACAACCTGCAGTTTCCCATGTCTTTTTCTCAAAATCTGATGTGTTCTCTTGCATACCTTTTAGATCATCCCAAGTATCAACTGTTTCTAGCATCATGTTTAACTCTGTCTTTTCCTGTGTCCCACCCACTTCCACTTCCGTGAAAGAGTATCCTTGCTCTGCGCAGTAACGAGCAACCTCATCGGCGTACCTGTTTCCTTGGGACACAAAATCTGTATTTTTGTTATGTGCTATGCATTTGACAACGGCAATTGCTGCCGGACCTTGTAACGCTTCTAACAATAGTCGCACAAATTCCCCATTTCAAATAGGTGAACCTGAGGAGGTCATGTAACCCCTCTGAGACAACAATTGCCGAAGTTGCGAACTATACCGAAACCATATTGGCTATCTGTGTAAATGGTGACTCGAATTTTGCTACCTGCTAAACAGGCACGTGTCACTGCAATGATTTCAGCTACCTGAGCGGAGTGTACTCCTTCCAGGTAAGCGGCTTCTACAACTCCAGTAATGGTGCAAACAGCATAAGCTGCTCTCAACTGACCAGTATTGTCCCTTACACATGAGCCATCAACAAAGAGAATTTCATCAGGATCAGTCAACGGCTCATCCACAATATCTGGTCTTGGCATGGTGCATAGTTCAGTCACATCAAGGCAATCGTGATCTTCACATTCCTCGTCTTCTATATCATTAGGGAGTGGCATCCTTCGACACCGCCACCTTCCCGGAGAGCTGGAAGCACGCCGAACTCAGCGCTCTACTAAAGAAACCAACAGCGGACCCCACCGAACTCAAGAATTACCGCCCCATCTCGCTCCTCCCGTTCCCAGCCAAAGTCATCGAGAAGACCGTCAACAAGCAGCTGGCCGCCTTCCTCGAGACAAATGGATCCCTCGACCCCTCTCAGTCTGGCTTCCGAGCCAACCACAGCACCGAGACCGCCCTCATCGCTGCCACCGATGACATCCGAGCCCTGCTGGACAACGGTGAAACAGCGGCCCTCATCCTCCTAGACCTCTCCGCGGCGTTCGACACTGTCTGCCACCGCACCCTAGTGCAGCGCCTCAGCAACATCGGAATCCAGGAAACGGCACTGGAGTGGATCATCTCCTTCCTCGCTGGAAGGACACAGAGAGTCCGCCTACCACCGTTCAGATCTGCAGCCACGGAAGTCATCTGCGTCGTTCCCCAGGGCTCCTCTCTCAGCCCCACCCTCTTCAATGTCTACATGAGCCCCCTTGCGGCCATCGCACGCCAACACAACCTCAACATCATCTCCTACGCCGACGACACCCAGCTGATCCTCTCCCTGACCAACGACCCCGCCGCCGCCAGAACCAACCTCTACGAAGGGATGAAAGACGTAGCCGAGTGGATGACGACCAGCCGCCTGAAACTGAACTCAGACAAGACGGATGTCCTCATCCTGGGCTCCTCACCCTCCGCCTGGGACGACTCCTGGTGGCCCCCCGCCCTGGGCACCGCACCCAAACCGACAGACCACGCACGCAACCTGGGCTTCATCCTGGACTCCTCCCTCTCCATGACCAGACAAGTCAACGCCGTCTCAGCGTCCTGTTTTAACATCCTGCGCATGTTACGGAAGATCTTCCGGTGGATCCCCACTGAGACCAGGAAGACGGTCACCCAGGCCCTCGTCACCAGCCGACTGGACTACGGCAACGCCCTCTACGCCGGAACCACCGCCAAGCTCCAGAAGAGACTCCAGCGGATCCAGAACGCCTCAGCCAGACTCATCCTCGACATCCCCCGAAGCAGCCACATCTCCGGACATCTGAGAGACCTGCACTGGCTCCCCGTCAACAAGAGAGTCACCTTCCGCCTCCTCACCCACGCACACAAAGCTCTACATGACCAAGGCCCGAGCTACCTCAACAAGGGCCTCAACTTCTACGCTCCCAAACGCCACCTCCGATCGACCTACCACGCCCTCGCCGCAGTCCCCCGCATCCGAAGAGCGACAACAGGAGGAAGATCCTTCTCCTACCTGGCCGCCAAGACCTGGAACACCCTCCCGACCGACCTTCGCCTGACCCAAGACCACCTCTCCTTCAGGAAGAAACTCAAGACCTGGCTGTTCGAGCAGTAGTGGCACCCCACCCCCGCAACCCCCCCCCTAGCGCCTTGAGACCCTCCGGGTAAGTAGTGCGCTCTATAAATGCCTTGATTGATTGATTGATTGAAAGTGGCAGGATTCAAAACAGAGCACCTCTTAAGGGTCACGTTCTCCGCAGCAAGAATAACTTGCTCGTAGCGCGTGAGCCTATTATTGGTCAACTGCTGTGTCTTGGTCCTGGTCATTAACAGTTCCACAGAGGGGAGGAGCCAAGATGGCGACCGGGACGGACGTGTAGTCCCTCGGCTCCGAGGACCATCTCCTTCTTTGTGACTATCCTGCCGGCAATCCTGCGTTAAGAAGGCACATTGCGGAAGCCGTTATGCTCTGACGGCCCGCGGGGAAATCCTGAAGCTTGCGCCTCTTTGCAAACGGGAGAAATGTCCGACTGAAGTTAGCGGCCCGCAGCGGCCCTGAGACCGGGGCCTCAAGTGGACACCGGGCCGGCTGCCGAGTGAACAACACCGGGCGTCAGCAGCTGAGTGGAACCGGTCGGACCATTTGTGGGAGACGCGGCCGGATCTGGACCGCGCGCCCCCCTGGACTGCAGGTACAGAGTTGATTGTGCCTGGCGCTTTTGTCTGGAGGGATTGCATGACTGCAGGAACCCGTACTGTGGGCTGCCGAGTGACTGCCTGAGCACTGCCCCGCTACTAGCGGGAGGTTCCTGAATTCTTCACCCCTTCGATATCGGACAGGGCGGCTGGTTTAAGGGAAAATGCCTACGGCCACTTCTTGGATCTGTTTGCCGCTCTTTTCCAAAGCGTAGACCTAATGCTCATGGTGAGTAGCCTGGCCCGACCCGGAGAGTTTCCATTTGAGACAGCGAAGCGCATAATGGAGTGCAGCCTTGAGGAGCCGGGGCCATGGAGTGATAACGGACGTGTGGTGCAAGGGGACATGATTGGAAGGGAGCGTGGATGTGATCAGGGCTATGGCGATCTATTGGCGACTATTGTCTCCCTTCATCACGATATGGTGTACTCTGTGCGAACCCTGACCAGCAAGGTTGACGATATAATGATTGCACAGGGATGCTTGAAAATGGCTGACTTGCCGGACCACAGCGGCATTTCTCGTTCCACGTCTGTCTATTACAAGATGGCGGCCTTACGCAACAGTGACGGCTTTGAGACTCCGGGTTCCGAGGCTGCTCTTGCAGCGGATGATGTCTGCCCGGACCGAAGTACAAACCACGTACTGCGATCACGACGGGAGTCTTCTCCCCACGTCTTGCTCCCTGTTACCCGGGGATCGCTCCAGAAGGGGCTGGACATTGAGACTTTCCTACCTGGCTCGGCTTTGCTTTATACTATGAGGGTGGTGTACTCCTGGCTCAGAATAGGAACATTGGACCTGAGTGTATATAATCTGGTTGAGTGCTTGTATCAAGGTGCCCCTTTTGGACTACCGTTCGCGCCTTTCTGGGTTACCATTGCTAGCAGTGGTGGGAGAGAGAAGACGGGACAGGGATGAACGCTTCTTATAGCTGACTGATAGTTTCCTCGTTGCTGACTGAAACAGATGTGGGGCGTGCTGATTTCTTGGATAACGCAATGTGCCGACTTCGTGCTTTGTACATTGTTTGCTAGTAATGCTATTTGTCACCGGACAGTATATCGTGTGCTAATATCGAACTATGGTAGGAGGATGCCGGGGGACTGGTGGTGGGCTCCTCCCCGCTTCTCTTTATTTCATTATAGTTATAGGTTAGGACCCTTTTCTTACTTTCTATATTTCGGGACTCCTTTTAGTGGGGCGACAGGCACACTGCTAGGGGGGGGTAGGCCGTAGCCAGCTGCAGGGGTGCAGGGTGGGGGGTGGGAGGTGGGGTTTTTGTTTATTTCTCTTTTGTTCTATGGGCCTTCTATCCCTTTTTCTTTTTCTTCTGGGTTTAAACGTTTTTCTTCAGTGTGGCAAGTGGTGGTTCTGGTACTTTTAGTGCATTGTATGCTTGTTTCTCCTGATCCTCTCATGCGGGAACCATTGTGCTGTCCTACGACATCCTGACACTGTTTCTCCTTCAGAACTTAACTTTTAAAACTAGACCTCAGTACCTTTGTAATAGATTCTTCGCGCATTGCCGTACTGCTGTGTAATACATTTGTGAGCCTTCGGGCGTTTTGTTTTGGCTATGTGTACGATGTACTATCAATAAAGGTCTTAAAAAAAAAAAAAAAAAAACAGTTCCACAGAATGAGGTACATACACCACTAATTGATGTCCCATTACAATACTTTCACACCTCTCAATGCTGACACCCGTTGCAGCAACGGATTTGAGACATCCGGGCAACGCTGCGGTTACAGGGTCTAAAGTAGCCGAAAAATATGCAACTGGTCTACGGGCATTTCCATGAATTTGTGCTAGGACTGACAAAGCACAACCTTCCCTTTCGCAACAGTAAAGTAAAAATGGTTTTTCGTAATCTGGCATTCCCAAAGCTGGAGCACGACACAAGTCCTCTCTCAGCTGTAGGAATGACATCAAACAATCCTTGTCCCATGGTACCAGATCACTCACCTCCTTGTGCGTCAGTTTTTGTAAGGGTTTTGCTTTCAGGGAAAAGTTAGCTATCCACTGTCGGCAATAACCAACCATTCCTAGGAACATCCTGACCTCTCTTTGTGTCGTAGGCGAATTCATCTTCATGATCGCCTCTATCCTGTCTGGTGACACCTTCCGTTTTGCTTTCTCAAATCGGTGACCCAAGTACTGTACTTCTGTCAGACAGTACTGTAATTTGCTCGGAGACACCTTATGTCCATTTTCAGCTAAATGGTTCAGCAAGGTGATGGTGTCTACCTTACAAGCTTCCTCTGTTTCTGACGCAACAAGTAGGTCGTCTATGTACTGAACCAGAACCGAGTTGTGTGGCAGTACTAGACTTTCAAGATTTTTCTTCAGCAGCTGGTTGAAAATCGATGGGCTTTCTGTATACCCCTGTGGGATACGACACCATGTTAAGACGCGATTTTCCAGCTTAAATGCGAAAAGAAACTGGCTCTCCTCATCTAATGGAATTGAAAAGAAAGCCTGGCAAAGGTCTATCACTGTGAACCACTCGGCTTGGAATGGTATCTAAAATAATATCACTGACGGATTCGGTACCACTGGACAACATAAAACAACTATGTTATTAATCTTTCGGAGATCCTGAACTATTCTGAATTTCCCGCTAGGTTTCTGCAAACCCATAATCGGGGAGTTACATGGACTACCCACGATTTCCTTCAATATTCCCTGCTTAATCATGGAGTCGATCACGGGCTTTATTCCTGCAATCGTCTCCGGGGTCAATTTGTATTGAGGCGTTCTTGGATATTCAACATTTGGTTTTATCATGATTTTCACTGGTTCTACTCCTTTAATCAATCCTATCTCTTCTCCCGTGAAATCCCAAACCTCAGATGACACAGTATCCCTTAAGTCCCAAGGGAGCTCTTCCACCGTCAGGGTAGGATACAGTTCTACGCATACCTTTGAATTTGCAACCTTAAAGGTGGCATCATCGTCGTTAGTCTGTACCTCTACTCCCTGAGGCATGCAGTATATTGTGCAATTTAGTTTGCACAATAAGTCTCTTCCTAACAGACACACAGGACTAGAATCACATACTATAAACTGATGTTCATTGCAGTATTTTCCTATTCTCACTAGAACTGGTTCCGTCAAAGGGTTAGTCATTCTCCTATTTGCGATTCCTACCACTTGAATGGTTTCCCCCGACATTTGCAGATCTGGAACCACTGCTGATCTCAAAGTTGACCGAGTAGCTCCAGTATCTACTAAAAATGTCGTAGGACACCCTGCCACCTCAGCCTCAACAAATGGTCCCCTTTGGTCCACCTCTAGAACTGCCCCGAGGGTACAGTGCTCCTCTCTACTCACTCGCCGTCCAGTTAGTGGATCAACGTAGTAACACTCTTCTCCTCCTACTAAAAGAGGCATTTGTCTATAGATCTTTCCCCCTGTCGCAATCTTTGGTGGTTGGGGGAACTGGACTCGAGGAGCCAATGTCCCCCCTTTGACCACCTTACCCTTAGGTACTGTCACCCCTTTTACTGGAATGGTCTGAACTTCTTCCTCCTCTACTTCCAGTTCTCTGTTTTCAGGATTATAGGGACACTCGCGTTTCCAATGTCCCACCTGGTGACACTGGTGACACTTTGTCGTCCTTTTCAAGGTAGCAAGGTCTACTCTAGGTCTCGGACTTTCCTCGTTGTCTCTATTCTGATTATTTGATCTCCTTCCCATTGTCCCTGTTCCCTGTTGCTGCTGTCCACCCTTTCCAGCCGACTGCATCTGAACCATCATCAACTTCTCCTTAAGTTTCTTTGCTTTGGATTCTATTTCATCACTGTAATACCTTGCGTATCTCAAAATTTCATCCAATGGTTTGTTTTGCCAGCAAATTAAATGTTGCTGAATCATCAAACAAATATCAGGTCTCAACCCCAAAACGAACTTCATACGAACTGTCCCATGTCTTTGGGATCCATTACATCTAATCCACTGTATTGTTTGAACGTTTTCAGCAATCGCTCATAAAATTCATGGACTGTCTCCTTGGGTTCCTGTCTAGTTCGGTCTATTTTCTCCCAATCTATATCCTGCGGTGGCACCTTCTCTTTCAGCCATGTCATCACCCTTTCATATTTTTCCATTACTCTTTCTGACGGTCCATTAGTATGAGCATTTCTTTCTGGCTCTGCTGTGGGCCATTCAACACTAACCTTGCATGCTGTCCACAAGTCTCCTGGGACCACAATATCAAATAAGGTGTTCAAATCAATCCATAGTACTTTAGAGATCTTCACAAACCTCTCTACCTGCTTGTACCACTCTACAGGATTCTCTCTTAATTTTGGAAATGAATTGGTAAACGCAGCTAAATCTCCCCTACTCCAGGGCACATGTACATAACTCCCATTCGCTATTTCTCGCAAAGGGTATGCCTCCATCCGCAGTGGCCCTCCCTCCGGGGACATCACAACCGTGCTCCGCCTGACAGTCCCTTTCTTGGACCACCTTTCTTCCCATTTATCCAAATCTCTCCATGCCCTTATTCCGGTGATCAGTTCCCTTATATGTGTTTTTAATCCAATTGTCCTCCTCTCATCAAGGTCCTGATCTGAATAATGCAACCTATGGTTACCCTGTAATGCCTTTGTTCTCGACAAGTCTACCATATACTTGTCTGCCAGTTCCGATAATTTCTCGTGAATTGCTCTTGCCTTCTGAGTAATATCCTTTTCTATAAACAGCACCTCATCTTGCTCGTACATGTCGATCCTTTCTAAAGGTAACGTACCATCTATTATCTCGTCCAGGTCAGATTTTAAACTGGTCACATCGAGCCTCTTTGCCTTTATCACAGCTTTCAGTGTGTCGTCTCTAGAGAGCCCATCTACGTCTCTCCCATCACAGCTCTGAGTCCTACGTCTGGGCTCAGGCGTGTTATGGGGAGTCCTCCCATGCTCCCATCTCTCCAGGTCCCATGCAGTTCCATCCCCTCTTGGTGTATGGTGAAACACTGCTCGATTCCCCATAATCCCACATCTCCCATTCTGCCTGGTGTCTCTAGGTACATGATAAGACACTCCATTATTCCCTATGCTTTCGCAACTCCCCTGCTGTCCATGACCGCTCGACGCAGGGCAAGGCCCTTCACGGCTCCCCATGTTCCCGTGATCCCGCTCCTTTCCATGATCGCTTGACGCATGGTGAGACACCTCGTGGCTCCCCATGTTCCCGCGATTCCAATGCTGTCTGGTATCGCCAGGTGCATGGTGAGTGCACTTAAAGCTATCCCTGTACTCTTGCGTCCTTCGGTCTCCCTCACTGTGAATGAGACGAGACACCCCTCCACACTCTGTACTTCTACCTTCTTGCTCCTGCCTACTTCCACTGTGGATATGACGGGTAACTCCTCTACTCTCCTGACTCTTACAGTCCCACTCCTGACCGCTTTCGCTAGCCCCACCGTGAGACAATGTCCCATTGCCTTGACTTCCCCATTCAGCTTCCGCTCTTGACCTGTTACTCTGTGTTCCTGTGGCAGCATCCCATTCCCTCAAGTCAGCCCTCAACTCCTTAAAGGATTTCGGCTGTGGTCCTCTCAGATCCATCGGTCCTCTCTGACCCCCCTGATCTGTTATGGGATCCACTGCTGAATCCAATGGGGTGCTCCATTCTCTCGGTCGTGGCAATTGCCTCCGGGCATTTGTCATGTTGTTCCTTCTTTCCAATTCTGCTCTTTCTCTGTCTAGCCGTACCTGTTCCTCCTCTCGCGCTTTCTCTGGGTTATAAATCAATACTATAGGACCTATGGTAACGGGCACTTGAAGAGCATCTGGCAATTGGTAAGACTCAGCACACTCCGTTGCTGGCACCTTCTGCACCACAAACCTTCCGACTACTCTCTGTACTGGACTAGGTTGAGGTGTTTCCTCACCTTTGGTGGGTTCCAAATCCGTTATAGGGAGTGGTCTATTCTCCCCTATGCCAACCCTATCTTCCCTTGGGAGCTCGATACCTTCCATCTCTTTATTGTACCGAGGCGGTCTATCTATCAACAACCTATTTATTAGGCTATCCTCTGTCTCGCTCTCGTCATCCTCCTCTGGGGTTCTCTTGTCTCCTGTAACCTCTATCACTGGGTACAACTTATCCACTTCAATAGTCTGCACTCTCTATTTCTTGCTTTCCGCATCCCATTTGGCATCTTGTACTGCTCTTACCGATCGTCTCACTCTTTCTTGACGTCTGTTCTGGTTCCTGTCATGCGCCGCCCTAATCCACGCATTAAGGGCTTCAAACTGTGTTGGTCTAGGCAAAGGTCTCAATGAAGACATAACTGCTTTTAGCTGGTGCAACACTTCTAATCTAAACGTTCCGTATTTTGGAAAAGTCAGTTCCTCGTTCCCTTCTGTAATCTTACTCCAAGTGCTAAGCCACAGTATAGTATGCAACCCAACATTCGTAGCCATATAATGAGCCGGTGTACCCTCTGGCGGGGCCTCTTCCCCGTAATACGATTCTCTCCTTTTTCTCTTAAAGATCGCTCTCAAACATTTAAAACACTTCATGTTCAAAATCTGCAATTTTTTCCTATTTCCCTGCGTTCGTTTACTTCCGGATGACAATCCACCAATCCCAGCGCGGTTCTTGCCAACCGGCCAATCACAGCGCGGTGCGCGTCAACCGGCCTATCACAGCGCGGCTTCACACCAACCGGCCTATCACAGCGTGGCTCTCTCTGACGTCACTCGCCTCCCCTTCGCAGCAGTTCCCCTCCTCTCTCAGCTCGTCTCCCGGTCATGCACGCGTCCCATTCATACCCTGAAAAATGATTACTTCCGACCAAGCGATCACTTTTCTTGACTGTACGCCCACAGTCTAACTGTAATTGTCACCTTAACTGACGAAATGTCTTTCCGTGAACGTCCAGACAATTGTCTTGACTGATAGGTTACTTGCACACAGTAACTTCCGACCAGCGTCCGTTACCCATACACTCACTCTTGCGTTCCCCCTATCACGGTCCTGCGGGCGATCAATGGTACCTCATGACCCCCTTTACAATGGTCGACAATTACTCTGGATGTCCGATACACCCGAACCACTTAAGCTCTTCTCTGAACTTAAGATTTTCACCAGGTTGCGCGCGCTCACAACCCTGCCTCAATCACACTACAGGCATTCAACTCCGCATGACATTACAACACAAATACAACAGAAAACACCGCAATCTGACAACGCATGACCCTTATTATACTCACTCTCGACCGACTCTGCTGCTTTTCTCTCACACCGTCAGCACCTTCTTCGGCAGGCGATTCTTCTGCTGCTCATCTCTCGATCTCTAGGGGCCTCAGGGTAATCTTAATCTAGTCTTGATCACCTTCCTCTAGAAGGTAACCATCCTAATCTGCTACCAACTGTTACGGTGGGATTTTTGATCTCTTATCTGATCGCTATAGATCTAGATCCCAACTCAGGTCGACTGAACCTTTGTTACCTGTCATAAAGTAAAAGTAATCCACTACTAGGTTAATCAGCTCAAGACTTTACACAACTCTGAAGAACCACTTACCACGAATAAGTTTTAAAGTTTTATTATAAAGCCAAAGATAACTGGAGATACAAACATCTCAATATAAGGTTCAAAAGATACACTGGCATCAATACAAACATGATTTCTCTAAATGTTCTTAGGCAACAGAAGAATATCACCAAGACTAATTCAAAGATCAGCAAGTTTGCAAGAATAAACACAAGTTGTAACTTGAGCGTCATTTACAAAAAGAAGAAAAATCCAGATTAGACTGTCCCTACAATAGACTTAGTGACATCCCTACTTAGCAGGATCTTAACCTAAAAAGGTGTCAGCCGTGGTGACTTCCAAAGAAGTTCACTCACTTTCCCTTAATCTCTGTTGTAAATCTGTGCATCGCAGTTGTGCCCTCTCTGCCTACCCATCCGCTCTCTAAGGTTCCTCAGGCCATCTGCTCTAACTCCACCCAAGGGTGCTGTCCCTAATACAAAATCACAATTACAGTTGAAACGCCCCTCAGAGACGCCCCTCAAGTACACCCCTCACGTGGTGTCGGTTCTGGCTTTTTCCATGCTGATACTCCTCTGGGCTCCTTGTTAGCGTTGACCTTGCTTCTCAGGCTCTTTCTCCGGCAAGTCGGTACCCCCCAGGAAATTCCTGAAGCCTCCTCCAGGCCTGTGCCTGTCTCCCAGAACAGAGCTCTATTTATCACTCTCTTGATTGGAACCCCCTCCCACCTGCAAACAGACACCCATGAAATGGGCCCCAAATTCCGGCCTCCAGCTTATCTCACAAGTCGTAAACCTTCGAGCATGGTCCACAATTTATGCTTAACACAACCTGATTTTAACTAGCACATGCAGATCAAAAGAAACAACTTTATCTCTCCAGGCCTACTAGAATTACATGAAACAGGCCTGGGCACTCTATGAACCTTTATTTCTCAGCCTAAAACAGTATTCTAACTTATTACACACTCTGGTTATAGGAAACACTTCTATAAAACATATATTTTCAGTCTATGATCAATAATACTTTGAATTATAACAACAGTAATCCATCTTATGTGAAAATGTAAAGACACGTTTTCTCTTTCAATGAACTGCCATGAGGCCTACACGTTTCTACGTTTGGCAGCATTACATTCTCCTCTGCAACAGCCACATAACATGGAAATTAATAACATTCTAACATCTCTAAATATTACTACATTAGCTTTTCACACTGATATATGCATTCTGTATTAATTAAACACTCGTGTGTGTATGCACTCTATAATTTCTACACTCTTATATGTTCCTTTAACTAGACTTGTACAACGTGCTTGTAAATATGGTGCACTTCTACACTTTACTCGATTCGCGCTCTCTCACTAGCAAACCAAAAAATCCATCTCCTATGGATACATGGTCCTAACTAAGTGGATATCCACTCCATTTCCCTCTGTGTACTGTATAAACATTGACCGCAGTACCAGATGCAATAACGTTTTTATTTCAGCCAAACAGGACGCAGAACCACATATTTTGGCTACAACCCTTTGTCAGATTTGTTCTACTAGGCCATAGCTATCAGCATATAATGTGTACCAGTGAACAAAATGCAGTAGACACAAACAAATCGCATTAACCTTAATAAAAGCATATAAAAGGAAAAGCTGCCACATCTTAACATATGTTCTAATCTAATAGAGCTATCTAAGTTCAGTCCTGTTGGTGAATAGTATGCTTTCATACATAATGCTGCATTGAATTAAGTTCCTAGAGGTTGAATGGTTTTATTATTATTACATATGCAAGTTTTGGATATTTGATAACTTCATATTTCTCAATCAATTTAGCTACACAACCCTGCAAATTCAGATTAAGTACCCCATTCTGCCCGAATGGACTATACATTCATTCAAAGTTGCGGCTTCATTATAGCTGGGTTATTCTCTTTGAGGTTTAAAGCTAATATAATTGATAAAACTCCAACAAGTGGGAAACAGCCCTCATCAGTGTAAGATAACAGGCCGGTTTTCCTGGCCCGCATTTTCTGAACCTTGCTCTCCCGGTCACTGGGGTGGGACTACGTCCCTCAGCCACCTCTGCAGCAGGCAGGGCCAGAGGCTTACAACAGGCTTAAAAGCGCTGATAGGATACCCCTCTGTGGGTGTAGTTCAAGCAGTTTTCCTGGTCTGCATTTACCGAACTTTGGGGCCTAATAGCATGGTGTGCAGATCACCACCGCCCGAACGGCGGTGGCGATCCGCCCGCCAAAAGTCACTGCCGGACGCCCATTTACTCCCGCCGCATTATCATGGCAGGGGATACTGCGGCGGATGGAAAGTCCATCCGCCACTATTCCGCCCGCAGGCAATCGTTACGATTGCCTGCCGGGCGGAAAAGGCCCATAGTATGGTGGCAGGCACCGCCATCCATATTATGAATGGTGCGGTAGAATGTTTTTCCATGGTGGAGACTCTGCCTTCGAAAGGCATGCAGTCTTTGGCTTGGGGGGCCTGTTGCGGGCCCCTGGCTGTTGGGCGGTGCACATGGGGGGTATCCATGGCAACCCCCTTCATTAACATGCACAAAGTGGCAGGCACTGAGCGGTGGCTGGTGCTGCTTACAGCACTGCCGGCCACTATGTTAAATATGCGTGATGCGACCGCCAGGGTGGCGGTTGGATCCTAATAGGCACAGCAGGACCGCCACACCTCTGAAGGTCGGTCCCGTTTACCGTTACGGTGACGGGCGGACCATCCTAATGGGCCCCTTTGTTCTCTTGGTGACGGACTACGTCCCCCATTTCATTCTGCAGCAGGTGGGTCCAGAGACTTCACAACACTTTTAAAAGTGGCAAAAGGATCCCTCAGCACAGGATGTGCCCGGGAGTGTTCCGGGCAAAGATCGAACCCGTCTTCAGCTGTCATATGCCAACAGAGGTTGGGCCGGGCCCTTTCTCTCTCTCATGGTCTTTTCATGCTTTTTCCTTTCTGCTAGCCATCTAGCCAATGTGTTGTTTGCTTGCACATTTATCTTGCAAACTTTGCCAGTAAGGGGAGACGAAGTTACTGAGGATATAGAGGTTGAGGATGAATGAGATATTAGGGGGGTAGGACCGGCTCTGAGAAAGAGGCCTGAAACTGTTGTTTGTTCCCCTGATCCTCAACCAATAACGAAACAAAGAAAAAGGACACAAAAATTCAAACTGAGTAATTCAAACCCGGAGCAGGAGACACAATGGCAGTGTGCAGTATCATCCTCGTCACTATTGGGTCCTGGTTTATGGGCAAATATAAGGGTGCAACTTAGTGAATTAATGGACCTAAACTGCGCCCTTGAATGACAGGCTTGCAGTCATCGAGGCTAGTCTAGAAACTCTGAATAATCCTAGCAAAGGCCACGCAAATAATTATTTCCCAGTGCTGTCACCAGGGGCTGAGAGAAATATTGTCACAATACTGAATGAGTATTCACAAATCAACTCTATAGAAGCAGCACAGAAAAGTGGTAACAACACCCAGAAAGGTGACATAGCCGCAGGGCAGCTTCTAAGTACCTAACCATGTGTAGCAGGTACCAGATTTCATCGATACCACCTGTGGAAATTCAAAATAGTTGTCCACTTAAATTAGCCCTGCTCCCAGTGAATAATCTCCCTCCAGCTGCCACTCCCTATGTAGTTGTGCTAGCTGTGTTCCCAATTTACCTGCCGGCTCTGCAGAGTCAACATTGGTGCCGAAAAATAAAATGGCATACTGGCAGAATAATAAGAGTGGTGGATGGAACCTGTTTAATGTAATTATTTTTGTTCACAGAGTTGGTGGGCGTTGGGCCACTGAAAAAAACAATTCCCAGGTGACACTGTTGTCATAAATTTAAATCATTTTAGAAACCCACCGAAAGTAGGGCAATGGCCATAGCTTACATGAGTAAATCAAGCCCTACCTTTGGGTTTCTTTTGCAGACATTTATTCCCACCCATGATGAGCAAAACTATAACCAATCCTATACTAATATCAGGTCTTTCAGGTCATGGTCCTCGCTGGTCTGGAAGACCGTGATTGACATTACCCAGGGGAGAGTGACCACACCACTACAGCTAATGATTATGGAGCTGATCGTGTCATTTCTATCAGCTCTTTTAATTGTGTGATCACCCCAGCCTAAATATAAAACACAGCATATTTTGGCAAGAAAGGCACCTAATTTCTACTCTCAGGCAAACCTAGGGGCAATCATATACTGTACACAGTCAGCTCAGCCACATTTGTCTATGGCCCCTGGAATCAAAACTTAGGCGCCCATTAGGATGGCGGGTGGTTTGCCCCCGCCGGGCCGGCAGTAGCAACTGCTTGCCCAGCGGGGGCAAACCGCCCACCATCCACACCTAAAAGACCCCCTACCATTTTAGGATGGCTGGGGGGTCCGCAGCAGAGGGAAAGATCGTCCGCCGCTTTTCCACCAGTCGACTCGTCGACCGGGTGGAAACATGGTTAATATGGTGGCGGTGTCTGCAAGACACCGCCATCCATATTAGGATTATGGCGGAGATCAGCCTTTCCATGGCCCACCATCATAATGGACCCCTTAGTAATTGAACCTCAGGAGAAAACAAAAGCTCATCCAAAAGGTTTGACAATTTCCACATAGAACATTGTGGGTGCTTGTTTAATGTTAACAAAACCAGATTGAAAACATTTTGCTTCATCGTTTGACACATTTTGTGTCCAGGAGACTTGGATGAATTATCCTTTTCATATAGATAATTTGTTCTATTTATTTCATCCAGCATTAGTTTCACCGGTAAGAAGGCCATGGGGTCGAGGGGGGGGGGGGGCGGGTCTTGCTACATTTGTATGTGTTAAAATTTCAAAGGGCAATGTCATACTTGAAATGGTCCTCGCTGCAATTTTTGGTCTCACATATATTCTGCTATTAAATCTTTATAATAACTTTTTTAATCAACAGGTGTGTACCATAATTGAACTAGATTCGTTTTTAGATAGATTTATCCTTATCTGAATAAGAGAGTAATATTGATATTGGTGGGAGATTTTAACATTACACTAAGTTCCCTTGGAGACTGACACTTTTGTTGCCTGCTGGTGGATGAGGGTGTTGATGGGTCACATTTGAAAGACACTTAGGGGGATCATTAGGATGACGGGCGGACATAGTCCGCCTGCCATCGCATCGGGGAATGGGACCGCCTGCCATAAGGGCGGGGGTTCCGTGGGGGGTATTAGAATGCGCAGGCCACAATGGCGGGCGCATCATGCATGTTTAACATTGCGGCGGGCGGTGTTTACAAAAGCACCCGTCACAATGTTAAAAATGCATTTTTTGCATTTGCATACACAAAGCGGCAGGCACCGCGCGGTACCTGCAGCATTGTGTATGGAAATGCAGGGGGTGCCACAGGCCCCCCTATGTGCACCCCCCACCTCGCCTTCACCATTGGGCCTGCAACGGGGCCCCATAGTAAAGACCGCATGCCTTTTGCCACCACGGAAAGGCATTGCAAAATGCCCATCCTGATATGGCTGGTGGTGTCTGATAGACACCGCCACCATATAAACCCTTTTCCTTGCGACCGGGGCAGAAATGTGGCGGACGTTCTTTACGTCCGTCGCGGACCCCCCAGCCATGTTAATATGGCGGGGGGTCATTGCAGCAAGGATGGCGGGCAGATCGCCCCCGTCAGGCTGGCGGTGGCTACCACCAGCCTGGCGGGGGCCATCCATCTGCCATCCTAATGGCCCCTTATTTGGGAGTTGCATTGAACACTTGAAAATGAAAGTATGAACTAGACATTTTAAGTGAGATGCTGCCAAGCTCCAGTAAAATCATCCCAAAGTTCAAGGGAGGAGCCTGTCGGAGTACTATAGATTTTATATTAGTATTAGCAAATGCAGTTCCCTGTGTCTCAGACCATAAAATCATCAGCAACTGCCTCAGGGATCATAACCTTGTATTTATTTCCCTAGAGTCAAAGGCTAGGAAAAAACCCGTAGTTAAAGGGGGTGTAAACTGTTATTTAAAAAAATAAAGGGATGATGGTAATGTAAGAAAACATGGAGTCCATTGTGGCATGTTTGGTAGAAAACCCCGCCCACATAACTGTCTTAATGAAATATAAATGATTATGTGAGTCGATAACAGGTTTGACCACCTGTAGACTAATACAGGAGGCCACCTTACACCAATGGTTTAATGCTGCATGTGCTGCAGCCCACACACACCTAAAGTCCACACTTTTACACCTCAAATCCCTACAAATGTTCAAAAGGCTAGGCATGAATATAAGGACATAGTGAAAGAGAGGAAAAAGGAAATAAGGAAAAAAGCTTGGGAAGATCTTTCAGATGCTGCCTAATTACGGGAAGTTTTTCTGGTAATTAACCATCTGTTGTTTGCTGATTACGATACTCCCAAGGTGGAAGCCTTGATCCCCGAAGTTCAGTGGGTGACCCATTATGAATGAATGAATTAAAGCAATCTTGTAACGCGCAGACTTAGCCCAAGGGAGTATTTCAATCTATGGAGAGAGAGCTGCAGTATATTGATGATTTAACTATGCATGACTCATTAGAAGTTAACCATGCCTATTGAGTTAACTGAGGTAGGTACAGCTATTAATCAGTCCGCCCCTTGGAAATCTTCTGGCCCTGATGGGGTGCCAGTTGAACTTTTTACAACGCACATACATCTATGGAGTCTGGTCCTAACAAATGTGTTAAGGAGTGTGGGGAGGGCAAAATCCTTGAGTCCTAGAGATCTGCCAGTTTAGTCTCCATCTTCAAAAAGGAAGATACATTAGAACCAGCCAGTTATAAGCCAATCTCCTTAATCAATGCCACTGCAAAAATATTGTGGTAATTTTGGCTAGCTTAGAGACGTGGGCTACAGAGAAAATTATCATAACACCCATTTAGTATGGGTTTAGGCCTGGCATAGTCACTTTAGAACTAGCACTAAACCAGCATCTTATCACTATCAAATAGGTGAATGCCTAAGCAGGGGGGGGGCATTAAAATGGCAATGATTGATCGATTGAGTGCTTTTAATTTAGCTAACAGGGATAAACTATAGGAAACAGTGCAGAGGTTTGGGGTTGAACCAGCACTCCTCACCCTAGTTAAACGTCTGCATCAGGATCTAAAAGTCTCGGTATGATATGGTCCTCATGGAAACTCACATCAAAAATAGAGGGGCATAGTACCAAAAACTAGCGATAATTATCACTATGTTGGTTTAGCGGCGATATTTTTATCGCCGAGCTGCGGCTATTTTTATCGCTTAGGAACCTTGCTATTATCAAGGTATATCTCCTAAGCGATAAAAATCGTCCGAAATGCATGAATATCGCTGAAAAGTCCGCGATATTCATGCATTACTGAGCTAATGCTCTTAGCCATGTTATCCACCTACCATTGGATAACATGGCTAAGAACTGCTCAGGGGCAGGTGTTAGCTTTTGGAGATATTCTCGCTTAGGCGAATATCTCCAAAAGTTGGTAATAGGAGATAGCGATGTTAGCGACTGTTTCCAGTCGCTAACATCTAGGCACGCCCACTTTGCATGTCATTAGTGATAAATATCACTGACATGCAAAGCGGGGCCCAAGATGGTCGCTATCTCCTACTAGCTGTCGCTAACTGGTGTTAGCGACAGCTAGGTAATAGGGAGATCATTTTATCTCCGCTTTCTTGGCTTTTAAAGCCAAAAAAGCGGAGATAAACCCCCTTGATAATATGCTCCAGAGTCCCTAGGAGGAGTAAGACAGGGATGCGTCCTAGCCCCATTACTGCTCTTGGTCTACATAAATTGAATAACTGAACATTTATTACGAATGGATGTGCTAAAGATGAGGGAGTGATTATCCATACTTTTTTACACAGATGATGCAGTACTGATCACCTGCATGCCAAATAGCCTCCAGACGTTGTTAGATTATTTTATGGTGTATATGGAGTGCTTTGATTTAAAAGTGAGTGAGTCGAAATCAGACACTATGACATGTGGGCCTTTACGCACAAAAACGAAGCACTTCAGAATGAGGTGACATCACATAAAAGGACAAACAATTTTTGTTATTTAGGAATATTTTTTAGCTCATCTCTAAGGTGGAAATCACATCTGCATATGAAATTACAGCAAATGGAAGGAATATGGAAGCCACCTTTCACTTTGCATTGATCTTAAAACATACACCTTTAGCGGAGAAGATAGCCCTGTATAAATCAAAATGCATCTCGGCTGCTCTTTACGGAGTGGGGATGTGAGGTTACCAAAATGCGGATGCACTCCAAAATATAGAAAATAGTTTTACACGTAGCTTGCTTGCAGTCTTTAAAAATACTGCACATTTTATTTGCCATGAGGAGTTGGGTTTAACTTTTATAGAGGACCAGAGAAGAATTGCCCCACTTCTTTTATGGATTAAATGTTGCCAGAACCCAGAGGAGGATCTGGTGAGAGTGTGTATGTCAAACTGCTTAACTCTAGAAAATGTAAATAGAATAGCATGGCTGACATATGTAAAATCATGTTTTCTAAAATTGGACCTAATAGAAATGTTTACACTCCCCCAACACATTAGGGCAGATGCAAAGGCCATTGTAAAACATCATGACATGGCGCACAGTTTGGAGGAGAGATTACAAAGTGCCCTGAAGATGAAAACTGTTGAGTTGTACCTTTAAGTATCACTGGTCAAATATGTTGAGCCATACTTGGTATGGAAAGAGAACACAATTTATAGATCATATATAACGTATTTTAGATTACCTTTAATTCATTTTAAAGTTGCCTACCCAATACAATACATATGGCAGCATGACTTACCCCATTGCAATAATGTTACAAAACAGAGCACGTGCCACTTTACATAGTTTCCTTCATTTATATTTAGGTCCAATGGTTGCCTTTTTAGCACTTTTGTCACGTCAGGATGGTATCATGCAAAATCTAACAACAATAGAGTTTTTAAAAAAATTATCTTCGATATAAATATATGCTAAGCATTTTTAAATTTTATTTGTAGTGCACTTGAAATCAGAACATGCTACGAGCTTGTAACTCTAATGGGAATTCATGCTAAATAGTTTTTAGAATGTTATCACAGATATTGTTTTGTTAATGTAATAATCAAATGAGCATTTTAACAATTGTTATTGTTTGTATTAGGATGTCCTTTATATATTCTTTTATGGCATAAATGCCAGATAAAGATAGATTAACTTGAGAGTGTAAACATATAAACACTGATAAAGGCCTGTGCAACTACAAACTGAACTGCCAACCAAAGAAAGGGAAGTGTGCAATTTTCTTTCTTTCTGAAGGGGTCACCACAATGTAACTTTGTTATACATGATAGCAGCGAGAAAGACTGGTCTAAGATTATTCTGCTTATATGTTTACAAACGTTTTTGGGGATGTCACCAAAACATTTATTCTTCTTCATTTTGCTCGGTGTTTGTGAACTTGGAATAATGGTGCAATGTTTAAAAGCACATTTCATGGACGCAAGTGTTAGACGAGGTGGATAAAAACTTTCAGACAGAGCTCCCGCGCTTTCCAACATATGTCTTACTAGGGCTTCCTAACCCACTAACATATCCCCTACGCTCCGGCAGAGGTAGACAAATAGCCATTGCCCTGGGCTCCGCGGTGCAAAGCATACTTGCACATTGGCGCACCTCCACTATACCCTCCTTTACAGGCTGGCTGCACAGGTTGTGGCATGTACTCGGAATGGAGAAATTATCACTCACTATGGCAGGGGAAGGAGATAGATATGAAGAGCTCTGGCATCCATTTAGGTCACTCTTGATCACAGACTTTAGAGAAATCACATGTTCAAGGCACCTAAGACCTTTGAGGCTCACGGGGCCAAAGAAGGTAGACCCTTAAGGCAGGAGTAGTTATTGAGGTATAGTGGGAGAGAGCGGCGGTGAAGAATAGGGGTAGGAAGGGAGCACTGGACGGGGGGGGTTAGGTAGAGGGGGGGAGGTTGATAAGTTTGGTTCTTTCATTTCATTCTTTCATACCATGTTCCAACACCTGCCTGACTGTACTTTGTATGCTGCAACGTGCCTGTACTGGCCTTCTATTTGCTTGTATGTTTTACCATCGAAAGCACACAACCAGAATGTACATGGTGTGAATTTTTCTTTTTCTGAGCTGATTTCAATAAAAAGAGTTAAACCATAAAAGCACATTTCAGGACTGAGCCTGTATTTTATGCCCTTCAAAGAATCTGGAAATATTAAAAGCATATTTGATCTTTTAAGAGTGTTTCATTCTTTTAATGATTGGTAAAATGGCTGGCTCATATGCATCTAGTCCAATATGTGCTATCACATTTACCGATAGACCGAGCGCGTAGCGGACGCGCCTGTGGAAGTGTATGTTGGAGGATGTTATACTGACTGCCGACTGTTTAACTCCTGTGCACTTACCTCTGCTGCTATATTGCTGCTAACCTCTTTAAAATCATTTCTAACACTTTGCCATTGTTTCTGTATCTTTTAATGTTTTTACCTGCAATTTAAGTCTGCCGGTTGCATTCCTCGTTCCACCGGGGCTCTTTGGTCCCGATTGCTATGGAGGGAGTCAACTTCCGGTTTAGCGGAGATGGAGGTTGGCGTTCTAGTCACCTCCTCACCACCTGTAAAAACAGATGCCAGACCGAGCGCGCAGCAGACGGGCATGTGGAAGTGTATGTTGGAGGATGTAATACTGATTGCCGACTGTTTAACTCCTGTGCACTTACCTCTGCTGCTATATTGCTGCTAACCTTTTTAAAATCATTTCTAACACTTTGCCATTGTTTCTGTATCTTTTAATGTTTTTACCTGCATTTTAAGTCTGCTGGTTGCACTCCTCGTTCCACCACGGGCTCTTTGGTCCCGATTGCTGTGGAGGGAGTCAACTTCCGGTTTAGCGGAGGTGGAGGTTGGTGTTCTAGTCGCCTCCTCACCCCCTTTAAAAACAGATGCCAGACCGAGCATGCAGCGGACGCGTGCAGCGGGCGCGCCAAAGGCAAGTCCGTCTGCGCCCGTCCGCGCCCCGGACGTGCCCAGGGCTAGTTATGCTGCCAGTCTTGATCCGGGAGGTGTGGTGGCCCGGCGCGCTTAAAATCGCGCAGAACAGCTATCTTTGGACCTGGTCACTCGTGCAGGCCTTAAACCCTTCAATGCTATCTCAGATCTTGCCAGGGGGTGTCCTAGCTGTAGCTTCCACTTTGCCACCAATCTCTTTAGTGTGGGTTCCACAGTTGGGAAGGAGTCGGGCGTTCTGGCAGCCCTTATTAACGCACGTTCGATGGTTAGACATGCAGCAAATATCTTTGAGCTAATTGTGGACAATAAACTCGATGTATTGTTCATTACTGAAACATGGCTCAGGGAGTCGTGTGAGCCGGTGGTTGAGCTTGCTGTCCCCCGGGGGTACCATTTAGCATGTGTGGATCGCACGACTGGGAGAGGGAGGGCACCGCTGTGGTGTTCAGGGAAACCTGGGCCTTTGCATGCGAAACCTCTGTGGATGTGATGGAGGGCGAAGCTCTTGATTTTTCCTTCACCCTATCGCCCCATTTCATGCTGGGGGGCACGTTGATCTATCGCCCCCTCGGCCAGCTTGGTGCTTTCCTAAAGACTCTGGGGGAGGCCACTGCCGTACGGGTTCTGCACTTTCCCAAATTCCTCCTTCTGGGTGATTTTAACATCCATTTAGATACCTCGGAGGCCCCTGACTCCACGGCTCTGCTGGACCTTTTGGCCTTGACTCAGCTGACTTAGTGGGTATCCGAGCCTACCCACTCAAGGGGCCACTTGATTGATTTGGTATGTTCTTATTTTGAACTGCGCGATGAAGATCCATTGCCTGTTACCTGGTCTGATCATTCCCTGATTACATTCTCTTGGGACTTGGAGAAATCTTCTCGTCGGCCATCCTTGCCACTGGGCCCTCCCACCCATAAGACTAATATTCCTGGGTTAATAGAGGCCCTTAACCACTCTCAGGTAGACCCCGCTGCTGACCTTGAGGGCGCGGTTGACCGGTTTAACACCTGGGTTAGCCGAGGAGTCGAATCCTCATGCAAATCTTTGCCTACCAAGGCTCACCGACCTTCCCCCTCTCAGCCCTGATATTCCCTTTTTTTAAAGGAGATGAAACGGGGCTGTAAGACGCTGGAACGCCAGTGGCGGGTTGCTTACTGCCCAGCAGCTAAATCCAATCTGCGCACAGCACAGAGAATTTACTATACAGCTGTCAGGAAAGCTAAAAGCAATTTTTATTCTGATAGAATACTAAAAGCCAATAACAATAGTAAAGAGATTTTTTCTATTGTTAAAAGCTTTATGTCGCCCTGCGCTTAGCATAAGGCCATCCCTGCCTCCCCAGGATGTTGTGAGGAACTTTCAGCATTTTTTATTAATAAAATTCAATTAATTCAAGAAAGCTGGCTTTATCAGTGGAACTGCAGAGCTTTTCCCTAACACCCCCCTCCCGGTACCCCTCCCAACTCACTATTCTCGCAGTTTGCCCTGGTTGAGAAGTCTGACATCCTTACTATTCTTAAGTCTCTCAAGTCAGGCTCTCCCTCTGACCCCTGCCCGGCCAGAGTCCTAGCAGGGGTGGCAGATATTGTGTGCACTGAAGTTAGAATCATTGTCAACTGGTCACTTCAGTCGGCGACTGTACCGGGACAATGGAAGCAAGCTAAGCTTCTCCCTTTTCTCAAAAAACCGACAGCGGACCCCTTTGTACCAGCTAACTATCGCCCAATATCTTTACTACCAGCATTGGCCAAAGTTTGCGAAAAGGTGGCTTTCCGCCAACTGGAAGCCTTTGTGGAAACTTCTGGGGCTCTGCATCCGGCCCAGTCAGGCTTCAGAACATCTTACAGCACAGAGACAGCGCTGGTGGAGATGGCGGAGGCAATTAGGGAGTGCCTGGATGGGGGCGGTAGAGCGGCTCTGATTTTATTGGACCTCTCTGCTGCCTTTGACACGGTACCTCACCAGCTTCTTCTCTCCCGCCTATCTGCCATTGGCTTCTCTGGGGCAGTGTGGGCCTGGCTGGAATCTTTTTTGGATGCCCGCACTCAGCAGGTCTGGATGCCTCCTTTCTCATCCTCGGCCAGGGAGGTCTTGACGGGAGTCCCCCAGGGCTCATCTCTGAGCCCATTGCTTTTTAACATCTGTCTGACTCCATTGATCTCCCTGGCTGAAGAGCTGGGTGCCAAAATCATGGCTTATGCTGACGACACCCAGCTTCTATTCACTTGGAATGGCCCCAACCTGTGCACAGGGACAGCACAGAGTTGCCTTGCCGCCGTGTTTACATGGCTGGCAAAGGCCAAACTCAGGTGCAACGAGGGGAAATATGAAATACTGCTGTATGGCCAATTTCCACCACTTTTCACAGAGCCTTGTGGTCCCCTGATTTCCCCCACCCACTTTCTGAGGGTGGTCCGGCTAAGAACTTGGGATTCTGGTTCGGGGAGGATCTCAGGTTCTCTGAACACATCAAGAGACTAACGGGTGTCTGTTTTGGTACACTCAAGTCACTGAGTAGATTCTTCCCTATGCTCCCTCAGCCGGCGAAGGAAATGTTGGCTCGGGCACTCATCTTCTCCTGTCTGGATTACGCCAATGCGCATTTTATAGGCATTCCGGGGTATTTGGTGAACAAACTTCAACTGATCCAGAACGGGGTGGCCAGACTCCTATTTAATATCTCCAAAGGATCCAGTATAAGGTCACACCTGTGTGACCTTCACTGGCTGCCCGTGGTCCAGCGGGTGCAGTTTAAGGCCATCACTTTGGCTCATAGAGCTCTGCATGACTCAGGACCCTCCTATATTAGGAAACGGGTGGCCTTTTACACCCCTCATCGATCCCTACGATCTGCTTCCCACCGTCTGATGGCCATCCCCGCTTCCGTCGTTCTAGGATGGGGGTCAGTCACCTTCGGTCAAGGTAGCCACTCTCTGGAATAGTCTTCCTGTCTCGCTGCGCCACACCTAGGACTTCCGTTGTTTTAAGAAACTTCTCAAAACTCATCTTTTTATTCAGGCTTTCTAATTTTTCTCCTTCCGCTTGTCTGCAGTCCACATTGTGCCAGGATACTCATGAGTAATTGAGTGCGTTATAAGTCTCATATAACATAACATAACGCAAAATGGGTAAAACACTTTGATATCTCAGAAATATATATATTCACTGAAAAAACAATAGGTTTCAGGACCGTTATAGTTATAAATTAGCATTTAAAGAACCTTGGAAATTCACTGAGAAATATACAGGTTTCAGGAATGTTATAGTTATTTGGACATTTCACTCATACAAAACCAGAGAAATTTGGCCATTATAGTTAGCTGCTGCTGATGACGTCACATATTGCATCACTCATGACATGACCAGTGACATCACTGATGACATCACAGAGGACATCTCAAATGACCAACGCATTTCAATAATTAGTGCCCGGGAGGAGGTGGTCCCTGGGGCAGTGTGAGGGGCTCGAGCCCCCACACGTATTCCTCAGTGCTTGGGGGGCCCGCAAGGACCTCTGCCCCATATTAAGAAATGCCCCAGGCAGGTGGCGATCCCTGGGGCTGCAGGGGGGCGTGTGCCCCTGCAGATTATCAGCAAAGCCCCGGGGAGGTGGCAGCCGGGGCTGCAGGGGCCCCTGTGGGTCCCCGCTCCATAAATTTGGATTGCCCCCGGGTCCTGGGCCACCCGGGGGCTTAAGAAAAACATAGCACAGACTCCTGTGCTTTTATTTTCTTCTTCCGGATTCACGCACCCAGTGCGACTCCGGGCCAATTTTTTTTTATTTTTTAAAAAAAAATTTCGGCCTGGAGGGTTAGGGGTTCAGAGTGTTTCAACCCTGCCCCCTTTTCTTGTTTTTATATTTTATTACTGTTTTCTTGTGACTCAGTTTTATTGAGTCACAAAATGGATGCCAACACTTCTTGGTGTGGAGTATTGGCAGCCAATCAGAATGAAGCTTGTGATCCGGAGGGTTCGCGAATCCTCCTCGGTCACCAGATATGAATATTTTTAATTTTAAAATTTCACAGGAACTACAGAATCGATTTACACCATTTAAAGCAAAGAGTGCACTGTGGACCAAGAGCTACCTCTCTGCCAAATTTGGTGTAATTCCATTCAGCAGTTTGGGTTGTAGCTGCGACAAAAGTTCCTATGGAAATGAACATAGAGAAAATGCGGTTTGAGACCCCACTTTTTTTTTGCCCCCGCTTAATGAATCACCCCAAAAAGTTCAAGACAGGAGCTGACCGGAGCGGGCCATTAGTTTTGAAAGTTTTCGCGAAGATTCGACAAACAGGGCCAAAGATATTGGCAAATCAAAAAACGCTTTTCCTATTGAAACTAAGTCCTAACTATAACTACCTACTGGTGACCGCCCATAGGTAATTTATATATATGAAGCTGAATGGCCAGGTTTGAAACTAATGTGAGCCACATGACACAGCTAAAAACGAATACTGCTATAATCTGACAAATAGCGCGCTTGTCTTTCTGTTACTTATATATAGTTTGTTGATAAATTGTTATACACTACATATCCCACATTGCCGCTTCAAGGCAGAATTTGGAGTATAGATAGTGAAATTGAGGAAGGGCTTACTGACAGTGAAAAAAGCAAAGAGTAGCTGAAATGCATTGGTGGGGTGAACGCTTATCAATAAAATAAGCTAAAATACCATTCAGGAGTGCCGCATCTTTTGTGATAAAGATATATAAATTATTCCTGTGAAATTTAAAAATAAAAAATATTGATATATGGTGACCGAGGAGGGTTCGCTCACCCTCAAGATCATGAGCTTCTGGTGACAGCCAGTAGGTAATTTATACATATATAACCCCCAGCTCTACAATACAATTAAGGTCATAAATGTCACTTAACCAGCTAGTCTTTGAAAATCTTGGCACAAATAGTTCAGAATAAAAGCTAAAAAGTAATTTGCACCTCACAACAGCTAACTATAAGAGGGGTAGCGATTTTGGTGAAAGTAAATTCAGATATATCGGTAGAGAAGTCTAGGGTGGATAAAAAGGGCAGCTGGGCGATAGCCACGATTAAATATCACGTTCAGCAATTTACAGTGGCAGGATACTACGGCCCGAATTTGGATGACCCACTCCCTCTAAGGGAAATGATGGAAGAATTGTTAGAATTTAAGTAACAAAAACTCAATACACTAAATAGTACCTAGGAGTCTAAAAACAGATGGGTCATTCACCATGGACAACAAACTTAGTACCATACAAATAACACAAGTGGGAACACACCATGCAGACCTTAGTGTGATAATAGCCGAGTTAAGACTCAAGGGCATATGGAAAGATTCCCATCAGAAGCCACACTGTACTGCCCTCTTTTGCATCATTTGGGTTCTCCTTGCCCAGGAGACAGAACAAAGCGGCCGGTCAGTTGTTACCGTGACCATTTGTAAATGAAAGAAAGAAGTGTTATTGGAGGGGAGTATTATATGGAATTACCAGTGTTTATATGGCAACTGAAAAAAATAGTGTAAGGTGAGGAAAGTGAATAGTGAGGGGTATTAAAATTAAATGAACTGGGTAGAAGCAAGTAATTTATTAATATCTCCCAGTCCCCCAAAGCTAAAAGACAAGTGCAAACACGGATTTGAAAAAATATCCGCGGTCAGTAGTGGTCAACATGTTTCTGCATATATAAGAAAAGAGTTTCATGCATTCTTCAGGACCCGTTGTTCATAAACTACTGCTTTTTGTGAAAGAATTAATAAAAGATATCACCTGAAATATCCAGGTCGTGTGCTCAACCACGTACTGTTACCACACCGTACCAAGGAGACGATGTCCACAGGAACAACATAAACAAACGACAGAAAAACACAATTATGTCATGTTCCTAAGGCTTAATCCTTTTGTTTTAGATATAACCTTTCATTCTTAGCGTCCCAGTCGCACAGTCTAAGGATTAAATTCAATCCCAGTCACTCACCCATTTGTGGTGGTTGAGGCGCTTCACCCCACCTGGCTGCGGCTCAGGTATAAGGAGCACCGCTCTAGATCAGAAAAGTTAAAAATATGAGGAAGACAATCATGGCTTAGTTGTTAATCTCCATGCAGCAAAAGAAACTGTATATCCAACTATATGTTGGTGCTGATTGGATTATATCTCAAGTCTTATTTGCAATGTTCCATGCTTTTACTAGTGGAAATAACTGAATTGACATATATAGTCAAAAGTTCTGAGCCAGAAGAGTTATAACCACATCACAACATATGGTATTTACAGCGCTCACCTTCGTATTTCAAAGCGCAACAAACAGGCACCCAACTCAGAGAGCAGGATTGTACTCAATCGTACATCTCCGCTATGCAAGACTTATCTAGTCAATGACTATTCAAGGATATACATGCATTGTAGCACGTATGAGTAGGCTTAAGCATTTAGCAAAATCTGAGTGTCTCAGCCAGTGATGTATCCCAAATGGGCAAAGCACGCAAACTGTTGTGCGCACGATCGCCTGTATACGGCACTCTAAACAATGACCTCCCCGCAATAGATGGAATCTGTTGGTGTTTCGTTGGGGATAGCCGCATCTCAGCGTGTAAACACACTAGATGGGCACAAACATTTTATCGAGTATTTTCTTTCTGGGTTCACTCACCTCTCCGTCGGTGTCTCCCGGCAGTCGTCCGAACTGTCTGGGGGGGGCACCGACTACGGAGATCACGCCATGTTTATACAATTACGAATGAGTCCAGTCACGTGATCTACGTGACCGTCACAACGTCGGTCACGTGATCCGTGTGCACATCGGGATTTGTAGTTCTTTTCCCATTTTTTTGTAGTTCTGCAAAATATGAATCGCCAGGGCTCCATGTTTTTAGATATTGATACCGACATGCCCAATGCGTGAATTGCGAAGATTTAACGCACTCTGTCTGCCCGTTTTTTATTTTCATGTTTAATTATTTGAAGGGTCTGTTGTCCCCATATTTATATACATATAAAACCATTTGCCACCTTGTGTGATACCTGTTATACTGCTTATGTTGATATGTTGATTATATATAGTGGGAATTCTTGTCTCCATGTGATGTAGTGTACGATTTCTATTACACTGCTTGAGTTGATTCTATACATCGAGTTTATTGGCCTCATATCAGTCTACATATAAGTGCAGACACGACCAATTCTCAAAATGTGGATATAAATAGAGTATATATAAGGTGTCACTTGTACTGTAGCATTAGTCATAATGTCCAAAACTATAATATTCTGAAATGTTATCATTATAAAGCACAGTTGACTATTAGGATAACATCAGGTGCTTTCATCGCTAGATTAACTCTGATCTTGTTAGTCCTTATCAGCAGTTGCCGAAATTTGTGCTCTATCTGTATACTCTATTATGAAGAATGCCAAGTATCTATACGCTCTGTATAATTTGGATGTTTATGGTGGTGTTAGTGGTTATCCCTGGTTAGGGTAAAATGATATGTATATTAAGGGTTCAAATAAGGTAGAATGTTATTGCCATGTTCAGACAGTTGGTGTGTTAGGTAATCGGGCTATAATTTGCTCAGTGATCTAACCATTTTAGAGGGACATCCACGGTATTGGCTCATTAAGCCCAGCCTTATCACTGTTCAGTTTGTAAACCCATTTCTGTTCGATTTTGAACAGAAAACGGGCAGTGTCAGGACAGAATTCAGGTATACGTGGCTGTTCCAAAACAGTTCAATGAAAATCATTAGGACCGTGTCCAACCTCCAAGAAGTGTGCTGTAAGGCGAGTGGCTTGTTTGCGGCACCGCACTGGTCTCTTATGTTCTTGTATCCTCGTCCTTACTTTCCTCGTCATCATACCTACATATTGTAGCTGACAGGGGCATGTTATCAAGTAAATGAGGTTGCTGCTGTTGCAGTTTGTGAACTTGGTTTGTATCCACGGTCTGTTTGTCCCAATGTCTATACTTGTGGACTTGCAAGTTTGGGGGCAAACTGAACAAGCCCCACATGGATGGTGACCTTGTACAGGCGGCAGATCCCACAATGTGCCCACCTGTCTTGGTTCCTTGTTTTTCGGGCGTGTGTGAACCAACTGATCTTTTAAATGTTGTCCTCTTTTGAAAGAAAAAAGAGGTATTCAAAATAGACCAATGTTTTTTAATGATCTTCTGAACTTTGTTAGATCTGCTGTTGAACGTATTGACAAAGGTGATGCGATTAGTTTTCTCTTTAGGAGGATGTATCTCGAGGAGGGACTCCCTGTTGTTATTTGATGCCCTCTTTTTGGATTGGCGAATGATCTTTTTAGGATAGTTCTTCATACGGAGTTGTTGTTCCTGATTTCTTGAATGGGCATTAAATGCTTCTTTGTTGGAGCAGTTCCTCTGGACCCTGAGAAACTGACCGAAGGGTAAGTTATTTCTCAGGGCCCGAGAATGACAGCTGTCATATCTAAGTAGAGCATTTCTGGCCATAGGTTTACGATAAAGCTCAGATTCTAGGCCATTGGGAGTTGCATGAATCTTTAAATCCAGGAATGCCAGTGACGTTCTGCTGTGTTCGATGGTAGATTTTAGGTATGCATTTCTGGTGTTCAGCCATTGATGGAATAACACAAGATCTTCTTCTGTGCCACGCCAAATCACCAGAATGTCATCTATGTATCGCTTCCAAGTATGAAGCGACAATATATATGGATTGGCAGGGGTAAGTACCTCCTGCTGTTCGAAATTATGAACATATAAGTTCGCCAGGCTTGGAGTGAAGACACTACCCATACTAGTCCCAGATGTTTGTAGGTAGGTAGTGTCTTCGAAGCAAAAGTAATTTTCTTTCATCGCTATTTCTGCCGGGTTCATAATAAACCGAATGGGTGTGATAGATTGGTGGTCACTTTGTTCTAAGAGACTCCCCACGACTTCCAAGGTTTCAGTTTGTGGAATCGAGTATACAATGACTCCACGTCAAATGATACAAGGATGTCAGTGTTGGTGTTAAATTGTATACCTGGTAGGAGTCTCAAAACGTCCTTGGTGTCTTGAAGGAACGTTGGCATGGCCTTTACCATCGGGTTTAAGAAGTAATCCACGAAGGTCGATAGTGGTTCCAAGACAGAGCCTATGCCAGAGATAATCGGCCGTCCGGGTGGTGGTCTCTGAGGTTTGTGGACTTTTGGAAGGCAATAAAAATATGGAATAGTTGGGTGGTTTGTAAGGAGATACTGCCCCTCTTGTGGTGTAATCCACCCCTCAGTAGTCGCTTCTTCTACCAGGTTTCCTATTTTGATCTTTAATTTTTCTGCAGGGTCTTCGTTGAGTGGAAGATAGGATCTCCGATCACTCAATTGTCTCAAACATTCATTTCTATATGTATCGGTATCAGGAATGACAGTTGCCCCGCCTTTGTCGGCTGGCTTTATTATTATTTTCTCATTAGATGTTAATGAGCGTAAAGCCGCAGTTGGAGGATGTGTTGGATTCTAGGCTCAGGAAACGTTGGGAGGCCAGCTCAATCTCTCATTTGGAGTATGGTGAAGCGAGTGGGAAGCTTCTGGCTTGAAAAACGAAGAAGGACCAAGTAAGGAATAGAATTAAGGAGATACAGTTGGGCACATCGGGGGCACCTCAGATAATACATCTGAGATAGAGAATGCTTTTTTTAGGTATTTCGAACAGGTGTACAAAGAAGATCTGTCTCCACAGAATTCTTCGATTTCTGTTTGGTTAGAACAATACGGTTCTCGAAGCATGTAGGATGCAGAAGCCATTAATTTAAAGAGGAAAATAGATTTGAGGGAAGTGGAGGGAGCAGTTAATTTGAATAAGAAGGGGAAGGCGCCAGGACCGGATGGGCTATCAGCAGAGGTATATAAAATCTTGTTCCCTGTGGTTGCCCCAATTTTGTGTAGCCTATTTCCCTCAATTTTTGAAGAGGGAGGGAAGATTCCTGTATCGTGGAATGAAGCAATGGTGGTATTAATTCTCAAACTGTCAAAACCACAGACATTGTGTGACTCATACAGGCCAGTCTCTCTGCTGAACCAGGATTATAAATTCTTTGCCGGGATATTAGCAGAGAGATTGAACGGGGTTGCTAGCAAATTGGTGCAGAAGGACCAGAAGGGATTTGTCAGAGGGCGATATTTACAGAACCTGATTCAAGCATTGGTGGGAGCTATAGATCTAGCATCTGTATATAAGTTGCCCATGGCCATTATTACACTCGACGAAGCCAAGGCATTTGATCGGGTAAATTGGGTCTTCTTGGGTAGGGTTGTAGAGAAATGCAACCTGGGGAGGAACTTCTGTAGAGCCATTTCTTTAATCTATCAGTCTCCGACAGCAAGAGTATTAGTCAATGGGAAATTATCAGCACCCATATACATTAAAAGGGGAACTAGACAGGGATGTCCCCTTTTGCCCGTACTTTTTAATCTATACATGGAGTCCCTAGCGGAGAGGATTCGTCAAGACATGAAAATAACACCCTTTAAATACAGGAATTGGGAAAAAAAGTCTTGTTATATGCTGACGATATGCTTATTAATACGTCAGACACAATTCAAGCAATCCTGGCAATATATACTGCTGCGAACCAGTTTGGTCAACTGTCCGGATATCAGATAAACCAGTCTAAAACGGAATGTATGCAGTGGAATGTTGAAGTTCAGCTTCCTATAGTGAAACAGGAGATAAGATATTTAGGTGTACAAATCACCCAGGACATTGAAAAAATATCTGATAGAAATTTAGATAAGGCTGCAAAGGAAATAACTGAGTTGCTAAAGGGGTGGTCCCTTCTTCCCCTCACGCTTATCGGTAGGGTGAATATTATAAAGATGATGCTGCTCCCGAAGCTGATTTTTTTATTTCAGAATATTCCGTTAGCTTTTAAAGAAGACAAGCTCAAGCTTATTCAAGCTAAATTTAACTCCTTTGTATGGGACTCAAAGGGTATCAGGGTCTCGTGGAAGAAATTGACCAGGAAAAAGAGTAAAGGTGGTTTGTGCGCCCCAAATGTGAAAATATATGCATGGACCTTATTACTGAAAGCAGGAATTTTACTTTTCAAGTGTCCAGATAGATCAGAAACTGGAACAATGTTCAATGAAATGTTGATAGGGATTTATGGAAGTTTCCAGGGTTTTCTTTATAAATATGGGGATCCCCGCTTTTTTAAAAAGGTTCGACTGAAAACTTTGAGGGATATGGTGTTTACTTGGGCAAGATTAAGGAAGGCCTTGAAACTCACATACTATACGGCCATGGCTTCTATTTGGGAGTCTTTGGATCCCCGGAATGGGCCAAGGATAGTCTTGTGAAGCCTTTAAGGGAAGCGGACATCAATTACTAGTCTCAGCTAACGAAGGAAGGTGAACTGTTATCTTGGGAAGAGATCTCTCACATCACCAATTACAGTTTATCTAAGTTCAAATATCTTCAAATAAAAAGCTGGACCCAGGCGATAGGGATACAAGTAGGAATGCCAAGCTCGGTTGAGGATATACTTCAAGGAACCAGGGGGAAGATAAAGACAGCAACTTTGTACCGGGCCATTTTGGAAGCAGAAGACGGAAATTTCACTCTACCATCGCACTTATGGGAAGAACATATTCAGGACGTCGAGCTGGAGAAGTTATGGCAAGTATCTTTTGACATACTACACACCACAGTTTCTCCCGCCAATTTAAAGCGCAATCATTTTTTCTGTCTTTACAGAGCATATTGGTCTTCCGCTAAACTTGCTAAATTCGCGAAGGAGGTTGTACCCAGTTGTCCTAAATGTAAGATGGAAAAAGCAGACGATCTCCATATGTTTTTAACATGTCCTGCCTTGCATAAGTATAGGTGTGCGGTATCTGAAGGTATGGAAAGTATATTGGAATTAAATATACAGGTCAGTGCTTTACTTGTATTTTTTGGTATTACTTTGAATTTTGAATCCCTTTCAAGAGAGACAAATAAATTGCTGTTTTATTTAATTATATTAGCGCGAAGGGAAATTTGCAAATTATGGATAAAAGATACCGCACTAATTTATCTGGATTGGATTACCTCAATTAAGTATACATTGAAACTAGATAGTACAAATTGGAAGAGAAAAAAAACAGTTTTGGTCTCCATGTATCTCTTGGCTGGATAAGCTTTAAATTTTAAGGATACGGTCCACTGATTATGCCTTTTTGTAGTTTAAAAATACCCTAAGATCGGTTCTGTGGTGGACAGTTAGATGAACTGAATTGAAGTATCTTGGATGGGTATCTACAAAAAGTGCTTCCAATAAGATCTTCGGATATTCCATTCAGTATTAATGGTTGTAACAAGGGAAGGACTTTCGAGAATATCTTTTGGCATATGTGGGAAGTTATTGTAATTCTGCTGAATGGTCTGCTTTTTATATTGTAAGCTGGTTCTCATAGCAGGCCGTTGCTGCACAGTCAACCTGCAATAAATTATTAAAGGACTGTATCTTTGCCATTTCCTTATTATACGTGACTAATGAGGGCAGGGTTTGATTGTAATAAGACAACAAGAAACATAGTTTTAAATGGTCATTACAGACTCCATGTATTGTAAAACAATACAATTATGTAACTTAATATACTTTGCATAAAGTTAACACATAATGATTACCACCAAGATATGAATGTGTCACATGATATATTTTCTGCTCCTCCATTCAGCTAAAATTGGCTGGCATTTTCTCCATTCTTAGCTACCTTGCTTCCATGCTAACCAATTGTAGGTAGATTGAAGTCTTGAAGCATTATGTTAAGTTCAGTACTCTGACAAATGTCTCTACTCATCCTCAACTTTGCCTCTAGGGAAATTTAACTGCCTTCAAGAAGTGTAAATAGTGAGTGACCTTGTCTAGAGTCACGGGGAAAGTTTAAAACTCTGCTCATTCCTACTTAAACCCGTTTTAGGTCTCGCCTACGCAGCTCGCATGCACTGATTAGGAGACCTTTAGTGATCAATTCTGTTTTGGCCTCAAAAACTTACACGCGTTGCATTGCCTTCAATAGCAACAAATGCACGTTTGGCGATTCCTTTACGGGAGCGAGCCTTTAGACCATATGGTTCCTGCTCGCTCCACAAGGGAAACAGGTGTAGGCCCCCCTCCTCTCTCCCCTCCCCCTGCTGCCAGCGCGAGGCCCGCGCTTGTCTTTTTTGGATCCATTTCACAGGGAATCAACTAAATGAAAGAAGGAAAGAGAGGTTGTGAACCGTTTCTTCAAGTCACGGTTTTCAGTAAGTGAGGAGGATGACAGAAAGAGTGGAAATATTAGGAAGAGAGGGGGGCAGCTGTCAGCACAGAAAAGGAGAGGACATTGTCCATGTCTTCTCTGGGCAGGAAGGAAGAGACAGAGTCCTTTTCTTTCTCTGCCAGTCGCCGAAAGTCCATGAAAGCAAGCAGAGCCTTTTCTGAAGGCCTTTGCTATTTCTGCTGTCTTGGGCCTGCCCCTCCTTCTTTTATTGAAAATATTCAATTCCCTTACTTTTTCTTTTGCAAAAGTGTGTCCCAGGATGGCAGATATAGCAAAGGCATTCAGATAATGCTCGGCTTGCTTTCGTGGACGATTGGGATGGGCGGGACTGACAGAGAAGGAAAAGGACTCTGGGGTATATTAACAAGGAACAGGGAAAATTAACGCTAAGGGCGCTTAGCGTTAATTTTTTTATGCCCGCTATCGCTGGATAATATCGCCTGGTTATTGGGTTATTAACAAAGCTAACCGCCTAGGCGATAAAAAATCCAGCAATAGCGGCATTTTGGAAAGTTATCGCTGATAATGCAGCAATAAAACTACAAGGATAGGGATATCCTTGTTGATAGCCCATGGTGGGTTTAGCCATGTAATCCACCTCCCATTGGATTACATGGCTATGTCTGAAAATTAGCAGACGTAAAAATGCAGTGTTAACCCTGGTTAGCGCTGCTTTTTTTTGTCTCTAACAGGGTTAGCGTGAAGCTTGATAATTGGAGAAATATCGCTTAGCAACATTTCTTCTATTATTTTGCATTGGAACGCCCACTTTGCATCTCAGAGATGAAAGGGAAGCGTAGTGAAAAAGGGTGCTAACATGCGATTTTGCATGTTAGCACTCTGTTGTTGATAGGGCGATATTTTTGTCTCCGCTTCTTTGGCTGTTAAAGCCAAAAAAGCGGAGATAAAGCCCTTGTTAATTTGCCCTTTTGTCTCTTCCTTATTGCCCAGAGAAGACAAAGACAAAGTCTTCTTCTTTTCTGTGCTGACAGCTGCCCCCGCATCCTATTATTCCCTATTTTTCTGTCCTTCTACTCACTTACTGAAAACCGTGACTTGAAGAAACGGTTCACACCCTCTCTTTCCTTCTTTCATTTAGTTGCTTCCCTGTGAAATGGATCCAAAAAAGAAGAACACTCTTAGGGTAATGCCCTTTTTCTGAAATTTTTCTATTCCAAAGCGCAGCCTCGGCATGGAGAGAAATAAAAGGTGTTAAATATGAAAAATAAACACATAACTAAATAAAGCAAGCCAGAGTGGTGGTTGCAATGTGGCCAGATTGGTTTTATTCACATCCAAAACACATCAGCCTCACTTTACAGACTTTGCAGTGAAGCGCTACTTTTGTTTTCTCGTCTTTCTTTGAACAGCATTGTTGCTCCAGGTGGGGAAGTGCACCATTCCTGGATGTATTGCAATACCTCATTCATGGGTGGATTAGAAAACAAAATGTGTACCATGGCTCTGTGTTTATGGATGTGGTCTTTTTAAACTATACTGCTTACGTTTTGGTATGGATATAAGAAATGGACATTGAAACGGTTCCCTTCAGGACCCTGTAGTCATGTCCTTAACTTTTCAGGTTAAACAACTTGCTCATTTCTGAATAGTGAGTGAGAGATCGGTGAGGTAACCATGTTGTTTCTGCTACATTTCACATGCTTTACTTAATCTTGCATTCCCTATGAGTGTTTGCTTTAACCTTTTTAGGGCTCGGCCTTCGCAACACGAAGTGGGGCGGAGCTTCGAGCTCCTAATGTTAAAGAAAAAAAAAAGTATCTCTAGGGCTCTGGCCAGACACATTCCTTAGTGTTTTATGGCATGTGCCTAGTGATTCGTCTTCGCTGTGCTGTCTATTTAGTAGCCTTGACGTGATAGGCTATATTTACTTTTCGTCCATCATTGATGTTAGTTTCATGGCATATTCTGTGCGCGAACAAGCACGGCAGAGTGATTAATCTTAATTAGGAGCTGTCAGAGTGCCCGTGTAATGCAATCCAGATGGTGCGAGCGCGTTCACCATTGCATTGCATGTAGAAGCTCACGCGTGCGGCTCTTAGGTTTCGTTTTGACTTGTTCTGTTTTGCTTTCCACAATGTGTAGTACGGCCTCTTCCGGTATTCCTCCAACCTCAGGGCGCTGTATATCACGATGCCTGTGTAAGGGTGCGTGTTTATGTCTTGGGAGCACCGTTGTTTTTATTTGCGTGCGCGTGCGTACACAACCAAACTCCCGGCTGAGTTGCGCGTGACGACATGGGGCTGCAGTGCTGAGTGCGGTGGGACAGGTAATACAGCTATGTTATTAGTGGTGGGAACGCGGGGTGCGGGTAGGGGGTGCATGACCTGCCAGACGAATGATGGACAAGTAAGTGGTACTACATGCTCAGTATGGGGTATTATCTGATAAGAGAGGAGTGAGCAGGGCATGCTGAAGGGCACATCTCGGTGTACAAGGGTGATAGGCTAGAAGACTAGTGCAGTGTCAGTAGAGTGAAGACCCGAACAGAACGGCAGGCGTGTGTGAGGGATTGGGCCACCTGGGATGAGTTTATGGCATGCTTTGAGGTGCAACTGAATGAAATGCAGGGCCCCCCTCTCACTTGTACAACCGTAGATACATTTTCGGTTAACAACACGTGACGTGTTAATTTTGAAGTTTTGTAATGCGTCGGCGCTGCAAGCCGCCTTTGGGACACTTCAGCGCGCTGACGCTAACAAGGGCCGGGACGGGTGCAAACACGCAGGGCACTTGCAGTGAAAGTGTAGTCGAGTGAACTCAGTATCGAACGTACCCTAACTCCACCAGTTAGCATCACACCAGCTTCACTTTTAGTATAGTAGTCTGGATAGGTGCTGCTACAAATGAAGTGCTCTGTTGCCCAAAGGCGAGGTCGACGCCAGATGAGAGATTCGTGATAAATATTATAGTAAGCAGCATCAAGTAATAGGGCAGCGATAATGCTCCCCTGAGAGCAGTAGTGCCTCAGCGCACAATAGGCGCGACAACAAGTGCTATGATTGATTGATAGGACACAGAGACCGATTCCAGTCGCCACAGAGGCGGCCGCCATATCTCTCGCCTTGATACAGAAATATGAATTTATCAGGTGCAACAAATAGCGCCAAATACTTTTGTAAACCAAAATGAGGCATAACATGCATAATACAGTGCTTTACGCACCAAAAGCCGCAGGGATTACATATGTTCTTCCCTGCTAAGGTTCCGAAGGCTTGGCCTGCCGATGTTTACTGGGGTAACTGTGGGAAGTGGGGTTCTTACTGCACACATTGTCGTTATTCGATGTCTACCATAACTAGAGGTATTGCACGTGTCATGGAAATAACACAGCCTTCCATAACAGGGGGCCTACACGTCTTAAACTTCTATAAATTAATCCACCTCAGTCCAGCATTCCTTTGTTTTCCTATAACAAGAACCTCTTGTACCTCTGTCTTGATCGCAGTCTTCTCCCCGGCATCAAAGTGTGACTGTAGCTGAGGGCAGGCGCGAGGATGTTCTCCCCTCATCCTTTCAGAATAATTTTATTCTTATATGTTTTTGCCAATGAAGCACATGCTTTTGTACCAAAGATGCCATTTGACCAAAGGGAAGGGTTAGAACAAACCTTTGTTTCACTTTATAGTGTACTTAACTCGTCTTCAGCCCACACAGCCCCTGGCGGCTCTCAATCCCTCCTTCCCACCCCCACACAGCCTTCAGTGCGCTATGACAGCCCAGGCACAGACTGCTGACATGCGCCCACCTTCAACTTGGCGTTTACAAGGAATATACCTACATTCTTTGCAAATTCACAAGCAGTCTCGCGGTGTTATGTTTCGTTACTGTAGCATTTGTGAAGCGCATTGTTTGGCTTCTTGGCGCTTTCCTTGGGTTTTGGTTGGAAGTGAATATGGGCTATATTGTAGTGCTTCTACTGGCTTTGCTAGTCTGGTGGTGGTGAGGAGCTGGAGATAGGCAATGGTCTGGTCTTCTAATGTCTTTATTTGTTTCGTAGCTATTTCCAAGTATATCGTATATAAACTTATATATATATAAGTTTAGCGCCGAGACGCCCACGGGTATTCGCCGCGCTCTACAAATGTCAACAAATAAATGAATAAATAAATAAATAAATATCGCCCTGTCAGCCAAAACTGTCAGAATCTCACTTATTTTACCATAACAAGCAATGTATTATTGAAAATTCTAGTGTAAAATCATATATCTGCGACTGGCCCTGTATGGAATGTTACAGCGTGAACCAGTAGCAAGTGTTTTCTCTTGCAGAGTTGGCACACCACGCGCACTTGGGGATTGCTTGGCCACAACCCAGCATATTGTTCCATGTTGTGCTGTCTTGCAACCCTTGTTTTAATTAGGAGCTGTCAGGGTGACGCGTTCACGGCGGAGATAATGGAAAGAAGTTTCCTGTAGCTTCAAGGGCAGGCACAGAGGGCCTCATTTATGAAAAGTGACGCATCGCTGCGTGAAAACAGCGATGCGTCACTTTTCACTGCGCACTCCTTGCGACACCAATGATGCGTCATATTTAATGTATGACGCATCATGTCGCAAGGACTTACAGATACGTCAGTATTTCTGACGCATCTGTAAGCGCAAAAGTGATGCATTGCTGGAGTGTGTCACAAAAGTGACGCAACTCCAGCAATGCGTCCTTTCACATGGGGAAAGCCCCATGTGAAAGGGCTTGCGTCAGTCTTAAGCCTGCTGTGAGGCAGGCGCAAGATTTTGACGCAACAGCATCCTAAAAGTGACGCAGTGAAATCTCATAGATTTCACTGCGTCACTATTATGAGGCTTTTTGCGGGGGAACGCCCCCTCTGCATACATTATACCTGACGCAGGTATAATGTGGCGCAGGGGTTTAAAAAGTGACGCATCTACCTAGATGCGTCACTTTTTAAATATGGCGCAACAAGGCGCATTTTGTACGCCGCTGGTGCGTCACAAAAAGTGACGCACCGGCGGCGCAAAACTGACGCAAGGCCTCATAAATAAGGGCCAGTATTTTTTAAGATACCTCGCATACAAGCACCCTTGCCTTGCCAATCCGCGTGTCTTCTAAAATAAAAGTGCGCAGTCTTTCAAGATTTCTGAAAAGATATTTCTGTTGTTGCACGAACATTTGCCTCTTCTCTTCGAGGAGTGATTTCTGTAGCTGTTTTCTCCTCCCTTCAATATGGTAGAGTTTAACAGGGATTGTCGCAATAAACAAAAACACCTATGTAGATTGCGGCGTGTTTTATTTGCCATCACCTTGTTTTAAAAAGGAGCCGACTCAGGTTTGTCACACTTGTGAATTTCTTTGTTCTACAGTTTTGCGTTTGTTTGTTGTGCTTGCCTCCGCTCGAGAGCGATGCGTTGTTTGGCTCAGAAACGACAAACGCAATGCAAGTTTATTCAGGCCCTGTGTGTCAAATATGTCAAGCCCACATGGAGTCTTCTGCAGTTGGTATATCCCGGGCAGGCCCTGTGCCATGTCATATGTGGTGCCTGGCCTGCGCGCCTTGCTTGTGGTGGTAGAGACCCTCGCGGTTTGCGTCTGCTGATTGGGTGCAGTAAGAGCAGGTCATGCAGGTGCAACAACAAGGCCCTGCTTCTTTAGCTGCCACTTCTAACAGGTGACCCCCTAATGTGTCTGCGCAGAACGGCCTGAGAAGAGGCCCAGTGGATTGTGGGGAGACAAGTAAATGTATGAGGATTGCAGGTGAGTGATTCGCCACTCCCACTCGGGGTATGACTGAAAGGAGTCCTGCTTGGTCTCCACTTTCTGTTACAACGGGCTGTGCATCTTCCCTGGACCCCCCTTGTGCCAGGACACTGGTCTGCTGTGGAGTATGAATGGTAAACGTTCGACACAGGAAGTGGAAAACCCGGCAGGGAAATCAAAGGTATGTGGTTGCCATTTACTTTTAAATGTAAACTTTAAAAAAAATTATTTTTGTTAAAGGTTCTCTCCTATGCTGTAAAGTTCTCCAAATCTTGTCCTCCAAACTTTACAGCGACCTGTAAAATACCTTAACCCTGTCTTGCACCTCTATTGCATGACTAAATTAAACTAAGCCCAGCCCCTAATGCTAAACTCACCTTGAACATAGCTCAAGACTTATTCCAAAGCATCACCGTAACACACCATAACCTAACCAAAGCGACCACTTTTTAATCCCTTCCATAACTCTGAACATCACCCTGCTCGCCACCCCCTACTCGGACGTTTGAACCTCCATGATTTCCAATGTTTGTCAACTCCCCCCCCTTTTTTTCTCTCTTTAATCTTTTTTTCATATTAATGGTTTGCCTGCCTTAAGTTTCCTTTTTTCCCATATGTACTGCTCATTCTTGTGGCCACTTGCTGTGCCAGGATGTGATTTAAATTGAATCCATGAATCTCCAATGAGCTGAAGGAAAATGAAGCCCATGAGTTGGAACATGGAGCATTGGTTTAGAAAAGAACTTGTGCATCTGATCGAAGATTCTGTCAGACTTATCAACTCCCCAGGGGGTTTCCAGCCCATTTTTTTAGAAAAGCCTACCAGGAATGGTACTCTCAGAGTCTTGTGCACATAGTGAGCATAGTGTTTTAGCCTCAGATGGAGTCTTGTATACCTAGCTGCAGTGTAGTGTTGTAGCCTCCCATGGCGTCTATGTGTATTATTTTCAGTGGGTTGTTGTGGCCCGAAATGAAGTATTTTATGTTGTGAGCATATGAGTTGTTGCCTCCAATTAAGGGAAGATGAAGCACTTACAATTTCATTCTGATTTAATACATTAAAACAACTATTAAAAATAAATTTTAAGCACTATACAAGCAGAGACGAATCACTAATTATATCTTTATTTTAATTATTTCATGTACAGAAATTTTTAACAATTTGACCAAGAAAACACACAAGTTTTGGGTCTGCTAACAAATATCAAACATTAACTCACGTTACCATTATCCAAAGTATTTAAATACACCCACTATGGAACATCTGCTCCCTGCATTCATGCTATCGCTATGCCTTTAGGTGACTGCCAGACAATAACATGAAAAATAACATTTCGTAGACAATTTAACATTCTACCTGCACATAATTTTCATTTTTCAAACGACTACAGCTTGTGAACATACTTTCAACACACAACACAGCATATACTACAAGACAATGAGCCCTAGTAGCAATAATACCTTCAACAACTCAGTGGCGGTGAGTGCAGAGTGGCGGTGAGTGCAGAGTGGCGGTGAGTGCAGAGTGGCGGTGACTGCAGAGTGGCGGTGAGTGCAGAGTGGCGGTGACTGCAGAGTGGCGGTGAGTGCAGAGTGGCGGTGAGTGCAGAGTGGCGGTGACTGCAGAGTGGCGGTGACTGCAGAGTGGCGGTGACTGCAGAGTGGCGGTGAGTGCAGAGTGGCGGTGAGTGCAGAGTGGCGGTGAGTGCAGAGTGGCGGTGACTGCAGAGTGGCGGTGACTGCAGAGTGGCGGTGACTGCAGAGTGGCGGTGAGTGCAGAGTGGCGGTGAGTGCAGAGTGGCGGTGACTGCAGAGTGGCGGTGAGCGCAGAGTGGCGGTGAGCGCAGAGTGGCGGTGAGCGCAGAGTGGCGGTGAGCGCAGAGTGGCGGTGTGCAGAGTGGCGGTGAGTGCAGAGTGGCGGTGAGTGCAGAGTGGCGGTGAGTGCAGAGTGGAGAAGTGAGTAGTGAGTAGTGAGTAGTAGAGTAGTGAGTAGTGAGGAGTAGAGTAGTGAGTAGTGAGTGGCGAGTAGTGAGTAGTGAGTAGAGTAGTGAGTAGAGTAGTGAGTAGTGAGTGCAGAGTAGTGAGTGCAGAGTAGTGAGTGCAGAGTAGTGAGTAGAGTAGTGAGTAGAGTAGTGAGTAGTGAGTGCAGAGTAGTGAGTAGAGTAGTGAGTAGAGTAGTGAGTAGTGAGTGCAGAGTAGTGAGTAGAGTAGTGAGTAGAGTAGAGTAGTGAGTAGGACATCACAGGCAGCAGCTGTGCAAGCTTCTTACACTCACAAGGAGACCACAGGCAGCTGAGGTGCAATCTTCTCCCACTCACAAGAACGACATCACAGGCAGCAGCAGTGCAAGCTTCTTACGCTCAAAAGGAGACCACAGGCAGCAGAGGTGCAAGCTTCTCACACTCACAAGAAGGACATCACTGGCAGTAGCGGTGCAATATTCTCACACTCACAAGGAGATCACTGGCAGTACACACCACATGAACACACTCCATAACACATAGCAACAATACATTGGCATTTACAATGCCATTAGCTCAAACTCAAATAAATCCGAGCCCGATTGCATTTCTAATGCTTGTTTTTTTTTTAGTCAGCATATTAGTCTTGTCAATTGCATAATTTGAATTGAGCCACATCCAAGTGTTTATAGCGGGCACAATTAGGTTGTAGCTGGAGGCCGTGTGAATTTCTCTCAGTGGGGCAGTGTGGTGCTCAGTGGGGGAGAGGATGTGGCACTATGGCCAGAGCTGTCGAATTTGGAACTGGGGAACCTGGTTCAGCCTTCATGACGAGTCCACCAGACCACTCTACCGAGGGAGCATATTCCCATGCTAGACCTTAGGGGGCCCCACTAGACCTTAGAAGGCCTGATGTCTTAGCATAAGCAGGTGTACTCTAGCGGTGTCAATTGTGGGTTAACCTTGAAGGCCTGTCCACCACAATCCATCCCGAAGTTCATCTCCAATTTTGCGGGCAGGCCTACAAAGCAGCACAGCCTCGAGCAACAATGATCCAGTCACTGTGACTCTGTCACTGAGGTCACATGAACCTTGAGCAGGTTAGGGCGGTGCGAACGGTGTGACCGCACTGGGTACTTATTTCGGGTGGGTGCGTAGTGTTTGCAAGTATATTATGGTTAAAAAAAACTTCTACCTGCCTGGCTTCCAGCAATTTTCAGCAACAATAAAATTGTAATGATAACTTTGGTGATTAATGTTCTTCCTAGAGACAGATCAGAGTTTTGTCTAGTGGAAGGGTTGACTCCAGCCACTGAACTTCAGCAGTGCATTCCTTGCATTTTTTACTATATTTCTAAAGACATAAAGATGTATATTTGTTAACACAAGACAGACTTTTTAGCTTTTATAATAGAAATATTTGGTCAGTACTAGCATTTCATAATGTGTAGGTGCTTCTTTGGACAATTGTGAAGGGTAAGTGATTGGTTGTGTAAATGATTTTCTCCACTCTCACTTTCTCCATTGTCTAAAAACACATGGAGGCAGAAATGTTAGTCACACCCCCTGGTATCCCCAATTTGCTGGAAAAGACACGCGCCCCAGAAGGCAGACGTGTTTGATTGGAAAATCCAGAGCATACTTGATTCTGTGATTCATTTGACACATTGCTATATGCTCTATGGGACTTGAATGGTGTTCCTTCTCTTTCCCCAAATTCCCCAAACAACATTGGTCTCCATGCAGGTGCCCTAGTGCAGTGGCGGCTGAAGATCTTTGAAAGAGGTGAGGTGCAATGATTGCACTGCCCCGAGTTGCAGTGAGTAAGTGAAGTGAAGAACATGGGATTAGATAGTGCATTTTAAAGCTAAATGCTCACATACATTTGCTAAACAAACAAGGATTAGCATAGCCAATAGGTCTTGCTTTTGGGACCTTATAATATTTAGGTATGCAGAAAAATATCCTTGGTGCAACAACACCCACCGTTGCATGGCTAAACACTTATGAGGTCCCAAAGGCGAAACCTATTGGCTATGCAAATGCTTGTTTACTTTCTGTTTCCAACTACCCTAATAGTCCCCGCTATCATGGACAGTGGCATCAGTTTTTCTCCTGGAACTGAATTTTGAATAACTGCAACATAAGTTCCATTACAATTAACATCCTTACTTCCTAGCGTCTCTTCAAGAACATTATCACAATGACCATTTGGGAAACTAAAAAGTTTGAAGAGGCTATAATTGTTCTTCTTAAGAACTTACGTGGGGTTAAAATATCAAAAATAGTAATTAAACTAGTTGACACTATTGGACACGCATCATCATTTGAAAGACGTTTCTGATATTTTCAACAGAGGAGTCAAATAGATGTCCTAAAGGCCACAAACCAGAAATTGGATGGTTTAGAAACTATTTGTAACTGAATACTAAACTTTGCAATACAGGGAAAGAATTGTAGGCAATGCAAGAGTTTGTAGATTTTGCAAGATGTAATTACAAACTGAACTACGTGATTGTTAATTTAGCATAAATGTAGCTATAATTTGGTAAATACAGTTCATACATCCGTCGTTCATCTCTACTAATTTCTGAAACACTATGAAAGACTTTACATTTGTAAATAGTGAGATGTGTATATGATGTTGTGTAAGACGTTTACGTGGTGTTTGTTTACACTGAAGAAATGTATTTCCCATTATACAATGTATTAAAATGCTAAAGAACATATTGTATGAGAAGATAGCAAACATGAGTTCTAAATCTAATGTTTAGTGATTACAAGATTTAAAGATACATTTTTTCGAATTCAGACAAATGATCTTGTTGCGGACCTGTGGGAGTTAATTATCTTTAAATAAATATATATATGTGAGTACCCATGTGTACAAAGATGGCAGCTGTATTCCGTACCTCTAATTAATTTACACTTTAAAACGTTATCTACTCTGCGTAACCCTTACAAACTAGAACAGGTCTCCCTCTTAAGATAGGAAGCATTTGTCTACTAATGAAAACTACACCACCTGGAAATGGCCAAAAGCAAGCCGATTTATTCTCATCATAGGTCCAAAAAAGGAAATAGTTCTTCCTCCACCTCTTGTCTTTCTCCTTGTCTCTCTGAGATTAGATGGCATGCTGACACTCTGGAGAGGGTCACCGTTTAAAATGTAATTTCTGTTAGAAACATCATGGGCATGAACCTGCTTGGGAAGGTGTGAAAGTAAACTTAGTATGAGCCAATTGGAGTGATTCGCCAGAGGTGCAGGAAGCTGACCAGTGCTATACCACAAGCTCCACTCAATGGGATCATAAAAGTCTTTTCATGGGAAAAAGAATTTGAAGACGAGTAGGATACTTCAGTGTTCCTCCAAATCTCTGCATCTCCTGTAGGACATATGTGTTAGCCATTTTGGAAACAGCATGTGTGAAAGTGTATCACATACAAGCCCGGTGGAGATGGAAGTAGGGCTGTGTACAGAGCACTCCACCTCCAGAGGTTTATTGGAAAATGTGCTTGGTGAGCATGGCATGCTTGGTGTAAGGGAGGTAGCTTTTGGTTGCTCCAATCACACGTCAATGCAGAGTCTATTTTGGTGATGATGGTATCAATGCCATCGGAATGCGTCTTCTCAAATTCTCTGTGGTACAAACTCCAGTAGATTTTCCTTTCCATCCTAGAACGACACTTCTTGTATAAATAAAATGACAATATACTACTGGGCTTCTGTAAAAAAACAGGAGCTTGATTGTGTGTAATGAGTTGCTCTTTCTAAAGCTATGTTAACAGCAGCAACTACACTTCGTGAATTGGTGCTGTCGGTCTCATTATTTTTCAGTGTGTTCACAAAATAAGAGAGGGTAACAGATTTGTGAAAGGCAGTATGTCTCCTTTTCCTGATGCTGAGTAGGAAATTGCTTAAGCTGTCACCCATTGCTGCTATCTAGGACCCTGCTTAAACAATTGATTGGTGAATCCGGTTAAACAACCCAACGATAAAGAAGAAGTGAAGAAAAAGCATAATCATAATTCTTCCTCTCTTCCCTTACATTCCAATCTGCCCCTGAACATGCAGAACTTTGGGAAAAAATACATCTATTTCTAAAAGGAGAGAGCAAGATGGTGCCTGAGTAGTTCTCCGTACCACACCTACTTGCACCGTGTGTTGATTTCTCGGCCAGCGGATATGCACACTGGATTCCGGCTGCTGCTCAGCAAACTGCTGCTCCTCATGTCAGGTAGATGCCGTCGCTGCCCCCTCGGTTCCGGAATCACCTTGTGTGTTTACCACACGCCTTCACTGGACTGCCTCTTGTTCGTCGCCGCACTTTCCCTTTTGCATTTTGCAGCCCTCTTCCACCCCCATCTTGCTCCTGCGAGGGACAAAGGCTCAGCGCAAAGGCCTAACAAGGCAGCCTGTGGTGTGAGGGGTCCAAGGCAAGAATTGCTCCCACGAACTCTGAAGCAACAGGCACGACTGTATCGACTCCTGACCTGGATCTCAGCACAAGTGGTAAATGAGATGCCGATGGGGGCAGCAAGAAAGGGATACTGAAGGTTGCTGGGGGGGTCACTCCAAAAGAGGGTACGGGCTGTCAACCCTCTATAGAAAACTTGTTTCCCGCCTCTAAGGGGAGGAAAATGACTAAACTTGATGGAGCGGGACTAGCTACTGGAAACAATCCCGAGCTTGCTGGCTCAGAGCAACAGTCCGACCTGGGTCCCTCCCACTTCCACTTTGACATGGAGGACTGTCAAAGTCTACCACCAACCATGTAGCAAGAAAGGTAGGGGGCTCCTCCTGGTGACATTGCAATTTCTTTGACCTCAGCTAACCTGGAGGTAGCCCTCAACCCTTGATTCCCTTGAATGTTCTTTGCAACTGACTCTTAACATTCAGGATGGGATGCCCCTGGATTTGATACAGCAGGGAGAACATACCCCCTAATGTCACCATCACCTAAAAGGGCACAGCTGTTCCAGGACAGCCTTCTCATCTGATCCAGTCCCCAGAGCCAGCAGGGGAGCTCTTCTTCTCAGTCACTGACTTCTCGGATTCCTCTGTTGTGAGGAGTTCCCCCTCTTCTAGCGATGAGGACCAGTCAGACTCAAACTGCAGCAGGAAGGCACCTCGCAGTGCCAGAAGACTACATCTAACAAATGGAAAGGGAAACAACATGGAACCCATAGCCAACTGAAATTGCATTACTTTGGCTCACAGTTTACCCCTCCCTACAGCGAAGAATCTCGCAGGGCTTTCTGATATGAAAGAACCAGGGCAGCAACAGAGTCAGCTGAAGAACCCTCCTTAACAGCCATTCTGCTATCTGTCAAGCAATTTCAAGAGAAAGTACGGATAGATAACAGGCAAGCAAAAGGGGCCGCTAAAAAACTTCAAGGGGGGGTCTAAGAAAGCTGACCAAGACTTGCTCAGACATTGTGGAAGGTGTCACAATGATTGGAAGCCGCACCGAATGCCTGGAAACTGAATTTACCTCCCTGAAAGAACAGAGTTCCATTCAAGGCGCTTGCATGACGGATGTCATGTGGAAATAGGAGGATCAGGAGAACAGGCAGCGCCAAAACAATCTCTGCCTGCTGGGGATCCCCGAAGGAGCAGGAGGAGAGGATCCCCATTGATACATCGTTAAGCTCTTGAAAGGTGCCTTCCCTGAACATTCTGACTGCAACTGGGATCAGGAGATACAGAGGGCTTATCGCTTTTCCTTCACGCTGAAGAAGTAGCACTCTAATGGCGGAGAGAAACCCAGAGTCTTTTTGGTGTTCTTTGGCAATTTTTTGCTTTAGACAATTGGTCTATGAACTTGCTTGGCCGAACTAAAAAAAAATGTTTGAGCGGGTCTCTATTTTCTCTAATCCTGATTTCTGTCATGAAACGGTTGAACGCAGATGGCGTCTTTGCCAACTCTTTTCCCCTTTTCAGCAGTTGGGCACACAAGTTTTTCTTATGAATTCAGCTAAACTTAAAATCAATTTAAATGGGTCTTCCCGAAGTTTTACATCTGAAATTAAGGCCCAGGATTACCTTAATGATATCAAGGCTAAGAAGGGGCACAGCTAAATAATACCTTAAAGAAACCTAGACCAGAATTGGGCTTCTCTAAATTTTTTCTGTTGTTCTGTAGCTATTAAAGGTGTTCTATGAGAGGGCGGAGAGGGGGAAGGTGTGGGGGTCATTTCTCTAGCCGGAACCACTGCAGGATGGTTTTTTTTATCTCCTGTTTCCTTCGCCTACAGTGTATTAATATTTGCTAGATCACAGGGAGGGGTCGGGTGGCGTAAACCCATTTCTGGTGGTCATCATTCAGGTTAGTCCTAATTGCTCTATTTTTTGGGGGGAGAGGTATGGGGGTTGTTGCCGGATTGAAGGGGGTGTGGGAGGTTTGGTAGGGCAACAAACGGTCCTACGCGCTTTTTTGGGGATGTCATTGTGAGAATGTGCTACTGTCTTGTTGGCTTAACATGTGCAGGAATGTGCTGCTGTTGTTCCTCAGATCTATGTCCTCCTGTTGCTTCTCAGTTTTTCTCTTTTGCATTCTTTTGCCTTCTTTTTATTGTTTATGCTTTCCCACTGATACTCACCTTGCTACAGTGTAATGGAAATGATGTTGAATTAGTATGTTGAATTTAAGTATTTCAGAATTCCTTCTATTAATTTTTGCGGGCTAAATGATGTCTGGAAGAGGCAGAAGATCTCACAGGGCTTAAGTTTGTTGGGGGTAGATCTTGTTGCCTCTAAGAAACAGACATTGAAGGCTCACAGACTAGTCTCCTAAACACATTGGGATATACCCTGATACGAGGGACATCACAGGGTACGTGCGTTAGAGGGGTAGCTATTTTGACCTGGCGCAGCAGCCGGTTTCAAACAATTCGAACTAAAGTTGATCCCCATGGGAGATGGGTCCTAGCAGAATGTAGGCCATCATCTAAGACCTCCTTCAGCTGATGACCCTGGGGTAATTAATTGAGCTGGCTCATTGGCCTCTCGCCGTTATAATATGCCGGGACCTGAACATTAACTTACCTTGTGAATGGGACATGGACATCCACTGTATTATTCAGATCGAAAACCAAAAGTCCTACAGGCCCTGAGGAATCTATTCCACATACATGGGCTGATCGATGTTTGGTCCCGTCTAAGACTGAGTCATTTGGTGTATACCTATTAGTCCACACCCCATCAATCACATGCCAGACCAGAATATTCCTTTCTTTGTTCCTCTTTGATCCAGGATGTTAGCATTGATCTTATCCCTTGATTTATGCCAGATCATAACCCCCTAATTTTACGGGTCAAGGGAATATCCTTTAGTAAAGACGTTTCAACTTGGAGCTATGAGAGTTCCCTGTTGTTTAATAAGGAATGTCAAGACCACATGAAAGGCTGGATTCAAGAATTCCTTGAAAGAAATATCGGTTCCACTCCAATTGGGTTGGTCTGGGATGCCCTAAAAGCTTGTTCACTGGAAGAGACCTTACAATTTTCACTGAGAAAGAACAAAAAGGAAAACATCAGACCCTGGAGCTCCATATTTTTTTTGCACAGGGCTGAGGAAAAACTCATTGGGACTGTCCAGAAGGGGGAGGAAATTGAGCCAGTACAAATAGAAGTTGCAGCTGCAAAAGCAGAAATCGGTGCAATTTTGGCTGAAAAAGCCGCTACCAAGTGGCTCGCTACCCAGGAAAAAGTTTACAAATTTAGTGAACAAATTGGCCACCAGCAAGCCCTGAGAACTAGGCACCATCTCATGAATAACCGCATATACTCCATCTGGGTCCCATCTGCCAGGATAACTGCCGAGCTGGAAAACAGCCTTCCGCCAGTTCTTCCAAGATCTGTATACTGATCTGTATACTGTATACTGTTTGCTGCTAGACAAAATGTCATAGATAATTTCTTAGATCCGATTTTGATATCTAGTCTTAGCTTGGAGGATCGTGAATGTCTAGAAGACTACCCTTCTTGGGAGGAGATCGCCATGGCGATATCTAGCTTGCCAGAAAGAAAGGCAGCGGACATTGATCTTATCCCGGTAGAATTTTATAAATATTTTTGTAATCAGATTAAAGCTATGTTTAAATCCCTTCTGGAACAAATCTTTAATGGCAAGACTCCTCCTTCTTCCTGGTCGTCAGCTAAAATTATAATTTTTCCTTAAAAAGACAAACCTCTCCTGGAAATGGCTCCTATTGCCCAATAACCCTAATCAACGGGGACTCCAAAATTTGTTCTAAGATCCTTGCTTCTCGATTATCGGCTGCCATTGAAAAACTCGTCTCAAGATGGCAACATGGATTTATTACCCCACAAAATTCTACTGATCATATAAGGAGATCCATCACTCTGTTTGATGCGGCACAGTCCACAGGAGACCTGATGGCTCTAATACTTCTTGATTCTGAAAAAGCCTTCGATTGGGTCTCCTTGCTGTTTTTGTGGAGCATCATGCAGAGAATGGTATTGGGGCCCATGTTAAGTCAGGCTATTAAAGCCCTGTATATAAACCCTACGGCTAGGGTTATGATCAATGGGGTATTGTTGGAGCAATTCGTAATAACATGGGGGGACACTTCAGAGTTGTCCCGGCTCTCCATTGCTATTTGCAATGTACATTGACCCTTTTATTAAGAAGCTGGAAAACAACCAGGGGATCCCCGCAGCACTCACACATGGATTTGAAACTAAAATGATGGCTTCTGCAGATGATTTGCCATTTATGACCTCGACCCTGGTAAGACAATAGAAGCAATAGAACTTGAGGCCCAAGATTTTGGTGAGGTTTCTGGCTATGCATTAAATAAGGGAAAAGCACAGATTATTGTGAACGACCAAATTAATTGCAGGGATCATAGAGTTGTCACCAGAGCTAGATATCTTGGGGTGAACATCCCCAGGGAGCGAGGCAGCTGGGCACTTCCAACCTAAAAATATACTATTGGGCCACCATCCTGCAGACTTGTCCTGTATTGCTACAAGATGGTTCCCTTACATGAACAACGGATCTCCCCTCCCCGCTTGAGCTGTTACTTGGCCCAGAAGCTTGGGGATGCCTGAGGCATCAACTCGAATATGCATACCATAAGAAAGTAAGGTTCAAAACCCTTATGGGAACCTACAAGGCCTTCACTGCTGTCTGTAAACTATTAGGGATTGGGAGAATAAATCACTATACGGCCATAAGTAGCAATATGAATTTGCCAGATATATTCGGGGGCTCTTACTTTATAACTTGGCTCAACACTGTAGTCAACAAATTGCAGGTTTTGTATTCCTTAAAAGTGGTCTTGGCATTTGAAGATCTTAAAACACAATTTGGTCTAAGCCATAAAGATCTTTTTAAATACCTATAGATAAGGAGCTTTTAATAATAGAAGGCAGGTGGGCCTTGGGGTTTATTAAATGCGAGCTTACAGAATGACTAACAGAACAAAACACCCCCCGAAACGGAACCATCTATGGCATTCTTAACAGCTTAATGCCTGATGATCTGGCTAGGATCTCCAGGAAATGGCAATTGAAATTAGACATTACAGACAATGTTTTCCAGTCAGTTCTCCAATCTGCTCAATGCGATCTACTATCAGCCAACTTGCAAGCCCAGTTTTATAAAACGTGCATTTTTCTGTATCACACCCCAAGTAAAATTGCTAAATGGGGAACTGGGAAAGGCACTTATTGCTCCCGGTGTTCTGAATGGAGTGCAGACTCTATACATATGTTTGCCACTTGTGAGAATCTTGGCCATCTGCTGAAGGAGATTCAAGACTCCCTTAAGGCAGTTTTATCCCGAGATGTTCTGCTTACTCCTTCCACCATTTTATTGGGAGTACAAGAAACCTTAGACAGAAAATGTGGAGGGGGCCTTATCTTTATCGCTATGGCTATATTCAGGCTATTTATTGCTTCGGCTTGGTTGGACCCTAATTCCACTTCATTTCAGCAGTGGATTGCTCATCTACTTTCAATGCATACTCTTGAAAAAGCTATTTATGCCAAGAGGGGCATCCGCACTAAAGAGAAGAGTTTGGTAATCCGGTTGGCATTGCTAAACACATTTACAATAAACAAACACGGGGGTGGCAGCGCTTTTCATCTTCGAGCTTTGGCTGGCAAATCCACAAGGAATTTATAAATGTGTAATTGAGTTTATTTACCTGTGTATCATGGACGGCTTTCCCACTTGGTGGGGCATATTATCAAGGGACATAACGCTGCTTTTTCGGCACATAACGCAGGAAAAGCGGCGATTTTTCTATCGCACAATCATCAAGGTGGCGCTAACATGCATTAGCGCATGTTAGCTGACGTTTCAGTGACACTTTGCATTGTAGCGATATACATCGCTAATTAGATGCATAGTAGGCATTCCTGCCAAAAAACCACAAGAGAGATGTCGCTAACACGACATCGCAGTATTTACAACGCGGCCCAGGAACCGCGAAGAGATTACGAAGGCTGCGCAAACTGTGGTTATCGCCGGATTCTTACCCTTGCTTGAAAGTTGACTTATGCAAAAACAACAGTTGATGGACAGAATGTAGAACAATGTCATACATTCACCCCAGTACAGAGATCTGGGCCTAAATCCATCGTTTTTTTGCACTCCACACCACCCCAGTTCAGACATGGCCATATACAAATCAGCCTTGACCCTGTGCCTCATGGGAACAGCCCAGCCCGAACTGCCAAGCCATGTCTTTCCTGGACCGGAATCAAGCATCCTAGGACCGGTTTCTGGCTATCAGCCGTCTTCAGCCAGGATAGCTTGACTCCAGTGGTGTGGAGAGCATGGGACTCACGTCTGAGCATACCCATCCCACTCGGGGTGAAAATGCAAAAACAACAGTTGATGGACAGAATGTAGAACAATGTCATACATTCACCCCAGTACAGAGATCTGGGCCTATATCCATAGTTTTTTTGCACTCCACACCAACCCAGTTCAGACATGGCCATATACAAATCAGCCTTGACCCTGTGCCTCATGGGAACAGTCCAGCCCGAACTGCCAAGCCATGTCTTTTCTGGACCGGAATCAAGCATCCTAGGACTGGTTTCTGGCTATCAGCCATCTTCAGCCAGGATAGCTTGACTCCAGTGGTGTGAAGAGCATGGGACTCACGTCTGAGCATACCCATCCCACTCGGGGTGACGAATGCAAAAACAACAGTTGATGGACAGAATGTAGAACAATGTCATGCATTCACCCCAGTACAGAGATCTGGGCCTAAATCCATCGTTTTTTTGCACTCCACACCAACCCAGTTCAGACATGACCATATACAAATCAGCCTTGACCCTGTGCCTCATGGGAACAGTCCAGCCCGAACTGCCAAGCCATGTCTTTCCTGGACCGGACTAAAGCATCCCAGGGCCAGTTACTGGCTATCAGCCGTCTTCAGCCAGGATAGCTTGACTCCAGTGGTGTGGAGAACATGGGACTCACGTCTGAGCATACCCATCCCACTCGGGGTGAAAATGCAAAAACAACAGTTGATGGACAGAATGTAGAACAATGTCATACATTCACCCCAGTACAGAGATCTGGGCCTATATCCATCGTTTTTTTGCACTCCACACCAACCCAGTTCAGACATGGCCATATACAAATCAGCCTTGACCCTGTGCCTCATGGGAACAGTCCAGCCCGAACTGCCAAGCCATGTCTTTTCTGGACCGGAATCAAGCATCCTAGGACTGGTTTCTGGCTATCAGCCATCTTCAGCCAGGATAGCTTGACTCCAGTGGTGTGAAGAGCATGGGACTCACGTCTGAGCATACCCATCCCTTTCGGGGTGACGAATGCAAAAACAACAGTTGATGGACAGAATGTAGAACAATGTCATGCATTCACCCCAGTACAGAGATCTGGGCCTAAATCCATCGTTTTTTTGCACTCCACCCCAACGCAGTTCAGACATGACCATATACAAATCAGCCTTGACCCTGTGCCTCATGGGAACAGTCCAGCCCGAACTGCCAAGCCATGTCTTTCCTGGACCGGAATAAAGCATCCTAGGGCCAGTTTCTGGCTATCAGCCGTCTTCAGCCAGGATAGCTTGACTCCAGTGGTGTGGAGAGCATGGGACTCACGTCTGAGCATACCGTTCCCACTCGGGGTGACAAATGCAAAAACAACAGTTGATGGACGAATGTAGAACAATGTCATACATTCACCCCAGTACAGATATCTGGGCCTAAATCCATCGTTTTTGTGCACTCCACACCACCCAAGTTCAGACATGACCATATACAAATCAGTCTTGACCCTGTGCCTCATGGGAAAAGTCCAGCCCAAACTGCCAAGCCATGTCTTTCCTGGACCGGAATCAAGCATCCTTGGACCGGTTTCTGGCTATCAGACGTCTTCAGCCAGGATAGCTTGACTCCAGTGGTGTGGAGAGCATGGGACTCACGTCTGAGCATACCCATCCCACTCGGGGTGACAAATGCAAAAACAACAGTTGATGGACAGAATGTAGAACAATGTCATACATTCACCCCAGTACAGAGATCTGGGCCTATATCCATCGTTTCTTTGCACTCCACACCACCCCAGTTCAGACATGGCCATATACAAATCAGCCTTGACCCTGTGCCTCATGGGAACAGTCCAGCCCGAACTGCCAAGCCATGTCTTTCCTGGACCGGAATAAAGCATCCTAGGACCGGTTTCTGGCTATCAGCCGTTTTCAGCCAGGATAGCTTGACTCCAGTGGTGTGTAGAGCATGTGACTCACGTCTGAGCATACCCATCCCACTCGGGGTGACAAATGCAAAAACAACAGTTGATGGACAGAATGTAGAACAATGTCATACATTCACCCCAGTACAGAGATCTGGGCCTAAATCCATCGTTGTTTTGCACTCCACACCACCCCAGTTCAGACATGGCCATATACAAATCAGCCTTGACCCTGTGCCTCATGGGAACAGTCCAGCTCAGACAGGAGTCCTGTGCTCCCCACTGGAGTCTAGCTATCCTGGCTGAAGACGGCTGATAGCCAGAAACCGGTCCTAGGATGCTTGATTCTGGTCCAGGAAAGACATGGCTTGGCTCTTCGGGCTGGACTGTTCCCATGAGACACAGGGTCAAGGCTGATTTGCATATGGCCATGTCTATCAATCAATCAATCAGTGACACTTATAGAGCGCGCTACACACCCGTAGGGTCTCAAGGCGCTGGGGGGGGGGGGGGCGCTACTGCTCGAACAGCCAGGTCTTCAGCTTCTTCCTGAAGGAGAGGTGGTCTTGGGTCAGGCGCAGGTCGGGAGGGAGGGAGTTCCAGGTCTTGGCGGCCAGGTAGGAGAAGGACCTTCCTCCTGTAGTCGCTCTTCGGATGCGGGGGACGGCGGCGAGGGTGTGGTTGGCTGATCGGAGGTGGCGTTTGGGAGCGTAGAAGTTGATCCGGCTGTTGAGGTAGCTCGGGCCTTGGTCGTGTAGGGCTTTGTGTGCGTGGGTGAGGAGGCGGAAGGTGATTCTTTTGTTGACGGGGAGCCAGTGAAGGTCTCTCAGATGTCCGGTGATGTGGCTGGTTCGTGGGATGTCGAGGATGAGTCTGGCCGAGGCGTTCTGGATCCGCTGGAGTCTCTTCTGGAGCTTGGCGGTGGTACCGGCGTAGAGGGCGTTGCCGTAGTCCAGTCATGTCTGAGCTGGGGTGGTGTGGAGTGCAAAAAACGATGGATTTAGGCCCAGATCTCCGTACTGGGGTGAATGTATGACATTGTTCTGCATTCTGTCCAACAACTGTTGTTTTTGCATTTGAAAGTTGACTTAGCCATGTTTTGTATGGGAGGTGTATCGTCTGGTTACGTCCACACTCGCCTATGATCAAACTTTTCATTAGCGTGTGAAATCAACGCTGGATTTCACATGCGAATGAAGATTATCGCCGTCTATCGCTGGTTTGTACATCGCCTGTTAGCAGAGCGTTCTTAATACGCCGCTAACACGGCGATATAAACCAGCGATAGACGGCGATAGACAAATTTGCGCTAAGCACTATTTGCGATATTTACTGCTACCAGTTGATAATATGCTCCGAGATCTTTAGAATGTCTTGTTCTATTAAGATGCCTCCCCGCACCTTTTGCACTTCTTTTTGCACGTTGCACTTTTGCATGGGTCACTTTATACCTATGAATATATCTATGTAGCGGATTATTCACACTTTGCACTTTATAGGCCTTTCGGGCTTGATGAAATGCATTAGGAAACAAGCCCTTTTACAGCTTTCTATGAAATTGATAGTTGTTACTTGATGGATTAATTTAAGCAAAATGGATTGTCATCTGATTGCCGACTTTTATGGTCAGATTGTGTAGGACCGGGCGGGTTTGAGTGGAGGGGGAAGGGGGACCTCGAACATTGATGCTCTGTTTTTATCTCACGTGTTTGCATTTTCAAAAATGACAGTAAAATTTCATCAACAAATAAATAGTTATAAAAGGAGAGTATATCACAAAGTGAAATATGACACCATCAATGCCACAAAATGATCTCTCGTTGCAAGGGTTATTGCATGATCTGCATTAGTCAACTAGTCATTCAGAGAGGATCTTCCCGAATTTCGAGCAGTACAGCTTCCAGCGCATGCTTCGATCTGAAACAAAAAACAATGGGGCATATTATCAAGGGGGTTTATCTCCGCTTTTTTGGCTTTAAAAGCCAAGAAAGCGGAGATAAAATTATCTCCCTATTACCTAGCTGCCGCTAACACCAGTTAGCGACAGCTAGTAGGAGATAGCGACCATCTTGGGCCCCACTTTGCATATCAGTGATATTTATCACTAATGAGATGCAAAGTGGGCGTGCCAAGATGTTAGAGACTGAAAACAGTCGCTAACATCGCTATCTCCTATTACCAACTTTTGGAGATATTCGCGCTAAGCGGGAATATGTCCAAAAGCTAACACCTGCCCTGAGCAGTTCTTAGCCATGTTATCCAATGGGAGGTGGATAACATGGCTAAGAGCATTAGCTCGCTAATGCATGAATATCGCTGACTTTTCAGCGATATTCATGCTTTGCGGCGATTTTTACCGCATTTGCGTTAAACCTTGGTAATACCAAGGTTTATTTGCGTTAAAAATCGCCGCAGCGCTGCGGTAAATTTTTGTCTCTAACCAAGCAATAGCGATAATTATCGCTATTGCTTGGTAATATGCCCCAATGTCCGAGAGGCATGAGTGATTCAAAACATCTTGAAGATAGGCGACTGCTGTTTCTTTAAGAGATCTGGCCAAAGTAGTCAAGTTTTAATGGGATAATAGTTGGCTAAAGGTTTGGGATTAAAATTGGGCTTCTTTATAAGTGTGTGCAAAATATGCCCTTCCAGGATAAAATAACTTACCCCCTCCAAAAAGCGATTGATCAACTAGATAATCACTCAGAATAGGCAAGTGGTATACCGTTTTGATTGCCATGCGGGCACAGAATTTAAAATAAAGTATCGGGTCTTATGATCAGTGATAAATTCAAAATAGTTGCTGAGTTGCTGGTACTGAAACTAACAGAGGGTCTGAACTTAGTGGAAAGGCTGGAATCCTGATGAATCGCTGAAGAGTTGGCATTTGCCACCAAGTCTTACAGTCGTAATGTTTTTGGGATTAAAAATGCTCAATTGATCACAGATTTTTTGGAAACTTTTCAGATGAAAGGCTAGATATTTTGCCCGTGGCAACATTATTTTAACCAGTCTGAAAAGTATTCCCGACAGGTTTGTTGATTGTGTGATGGTGATGCCTTAGTCAATTTCTTGGCTGACCTAATAGCAGCCTGATAGCAATTAGAATTTCTTTGCACTTGGGTTTTCAAGCTTGAACTTTCAGCCTCAAATCCACAATCATTTTGCCTCATTTGCATTAATTCTCGGGGGCACCATGGTACGTAATGTGTTTATTTTCTGTAAAATGTAACTGAGCAACTTGCTTCATCAACTCATCCTTAACCCGTTAAGCGCGCCGCACATTCCGCCCCATTATGGACGTTCGATTGCGCTAACGGGATCCGGACGTCCAACGGTCGTGCGCAGCACTAGCGAGGTAGTGCACGCGACGACCGTTGGACGTTCGCAGCACTGAATGGGTTAAAGCAGTTGTGAATTAGTTGTAAATATCAAGTGGTGCCAGGTAGGGCAATGCAAAAAGAACAATTGATGGAAAGAATGCAGAAAAATGTCTTACATTCACCCCAGTACAGAGATGTGGGCCAAAATCCATCGTTTTTTTGCTCACCATGCCATTTCTGTTTGGACCTAGCCATATGCAAATCAGCCTTGACCCTACGCCCAATGGGAATAGTCCAGCCCGTACTGCCAGACCAGGACCTCCCTGGACTGGAAACAAGCATCCTAGGACCAGTTTCGGGGTTTCACCCCTCTTCAGCCAGGATAGCTTGACTTCAGTGTCATGGAGAGCACGGGACCCCACGTCTGGGCATACCCGTCTCAGTCGGAGTGACAAATGCAAAAAGAAAAATTGATGAACAGAATGCAGAACAATGTCATACATTCACCCCAGTGCAGAGATCTGGGCCTAAATACAACCGTTTCTTTGCTCACTGTGCCATTCCTGTTTGAACCCAGTAATATGCAAATCAGTCTTGACCTTGCACCCTCCAGTGGCATGGAGGGCAATGCAGCAAGCAAAAGAGAAGTTCATACACATTTTTATGCACAGTGCGGCGCATGGTATGATACAGTGTTCTCTCGCAGAGAATGATGAAGCAAAGTTTTCAAAAAATTACCACACCAAATGCATGTTGTGATAACCAACTTCATTTGGGTGTATTTATTGCCAAAGGCCAATCTTTGCCAATTAATTAACCAGGCCATTGGCAAAAGAGTTATCTTCCCGAGGTTCAGATTCACTGTACTGGTAAGGACAGCACCAGTACCAACAATGCTTGTTCAGATAAAATACATCCGCAAAACAACACTAGCATATACATAATTAACCCCTTGTATGCTCATGACGGAGCCGCTCCGTCATGCGCCGCGGTTGCGCTGTGCTCATGACGGAGCGGTTCCGTCATGGCCCTGCCGCAGCGCCTGCGCGGCTCTGATTTCGCGCCTGCGCGGCGCGTTCTGTTGAGCGGGCGGGGCCATGATGGAACCGCTCCGTCATGAGCACAGCTCACAGCCCCCCCCCCTAGCGCTGCGGCGGAATTGCCGCCGCAGCGAAGGGGTTAATAACAACCCATACTAAGCAATCATTAATAAAAATATACATTGTAGAGGAGTCTTAAGTAAGCCATAACTGGTGATAAAGAGACTAGAAAGTTAATTAACGGTTGAAAAGCATAAGTGGTCCTCTCCATAGGTCAGTTCCACCGGAGAAGGGTGAAGGAAATAACCAAACATTACCCCCAGGTCCCTCCAGTCCTTGTCCCATTCCTTACTTAAGGAGAAGGCCAACTCCCTGGCAGATAAAATAACAGAGGGATGCTGGGACCCCTAACCCTACTGGGAGTACTTAACCAGTAAAAATACCCAGGATTCCGCCTGCTCTTTTTTCTGTCTGCCGACAGAATGGGACGTGGTGTGCTCTTGCTGCTCCTGCCGGGTGGGGAGTGGCATCTTCTCTGGTGGCCATTGGTCTGCTGGGCTTTCCTTGATGCTGCGTAGTTGTGCCTCTCCTGGCCTTGTTGGGAGGCACAGTTGCTGGCTGCCAGCCCTTTGTGGCTGGTGCGTCGGGTCTTCTGAGTAGTTCCGGTTTGTAGCAGCATGTTTTCCTGAGGCTGGGCCAAGGGGAAGACGCATTGAATGGGCTTGTTCTGGCTGGTCTGGCTCCTCCTCTCAGCTTGTGGGGCATTTTCATGGGCTTCTCCCATGATCTGCCTCTCCCTTGCACGGGAGCCGCCGGAGCCCGTGCACCAATCCCGTTTAGCTGTCACATGGCTGTGGCTGCTTGGCATGTCGGAGCAGGATTGGGGGTGCTCTGGATGTGCCTGGCTCCTGGTGTTGGTGAGGATCTGATGGGGTGGGCCCAGGCACACCGGTCTTGGATGTCATGCGGTCCTGGGGGCATTTATTTTCCTGATGAGTCTTTATGTCCCATGGTGAGTACTGCAGAACAGTTTCTCTTTTCTTTTTCTGCTGTGTGCTCGTTCGGCTGCTGCCCAGGCTCTACGGGTGGTAGTGCATGCCTGGGCTGGCTTGTGGGGTGTTGTTGTAGCAGATAGTGTGTGCAGGAGTCTTCCGACCACGCAGGTGAGTTCGCATAGTGGTTTTCCTTCTCCCTGCCTTTATGTCAGTGCTTTCTCAGCTGTGACTTGGTTTTTGACATAGTCTGTTCCCTGCCTCATCTCTGTATTACTTTTTGACAGTCCTTTTTGCACTGCATTGGATTTGGATGCCTGTCAACTGCTTGTGAATTTCCCTGGTTTCGGTTGCATTCCTGTCAGGAGTACAACTTATGCCTGCACCCCATTTGTTCAATCCTTTGGGCTTATATGGTTGATGGCATGGTACTCTTCCCGGTGGTCAGGGTCCTCTGATCTCCCCTACGGCCTGGCAAAAACAATGCCCTGCTGCGGTTGTGTCAGATTGGGTACGGTTGTGGGCTGTGCCTCTTCCTGCCTCTGTCCCCTCGGTGGGTCGTGCAACCTCCGTCTTCCTTGGCGGCTCTTCTGGTCTGCTTGGTGGAGGCTTTGGCTTAGGCCTCTGTTATTTGGGGCCTCACTGTCTGGTTGTGGCTGCACATGTCTCCAGGTTGAGGTGCTTCCTGGTTTGGTGGGGGCTGACCTCCAGGGGGATGTCTGGTCCTGGCCCTTTGGATGCCTGTTTTCAGTGGCGGGGTCTCTACCTGCTGTGCCACTGTTGCCTCTTTGGTCGGGTTTGGGTCTCTGCGTTGGCAGCAGGGTTCTGACACTTTTTGATTGGTGCTTGGTCTTGACATTTGGGCTTGGTCCTTTGTGTTCCTGTCTGCCTTCCAGCTGCTTTTTCTCTGCTCTGAGTGTTGTCGTTAGGGGGCAGGTTTTGTGTCTCTGGTGTTTCGGGTTCCTGCTCTTCCCAGCCTTTTCGTGCCTTGCAGAGGTGTGAGTCTTTCAGGCCCCCTGGTGGTCCGGTGGTTCTGTGCTTGGTGTTACTGGGGACCGGTCCGGCCTCCTTGCCCTTTCCTCTGGCCTCTACTCTACGCCTCCTTTCTCCAAGTGTGGGCTGGGCTGTGGCGTTGACATGCAAGTGTGGACTGCTTGGCTTCCACACTGGCTTACTGCCAATTTTTGTCCCTTCTGTATCCTGGTTGTAGCTGGCTCCAGTGGCTTTCTCTCTGCCCTCAGTGGTTGGTGTATACAGGCTTGTGGCTGTTGGCCCTGTGCCGCTCCTTCTGGGGGTGGGGTGTTGGTGGCCTCTTGTCTTTGCTGGTCTTGTCTTTGCTGGCATGTCTATGGTTTATTCGGCTGGTCTCTCTGAGGGCGTCGTTGGGTGACCCTGTTTGTCCATCCTGTTCTAGTGTTCCTGGCGTTGTTCTTGTTTCCTGCCATTCTTTCTCTGGTGCCGGTGTCTGTCTCTGTCTCCATTTGCTCTGGGGCTGTCGTGAGGTTTTGTTTGGGCCCTGATGTGACTGGTCTTGGGACGTGCTTGGGGTTCTCAGGTCCTGTCTTTTTCACCTTCAGTTGACCCCTGGGTTTGCGGTTGTGGGTGTCGTCGTTGGTGTATGTTGTTTGGGGCTGGGTCTTCCCTGTTTGCCCTGTTTGGTCTTTGGGTATCCCTGGTCTCAGAGGCCTTGGTGCTGTACCCTGGTCAGGCTTCGGGGTCTGCTGGTGTCCACCCCTTGCTTTTCCTAGCGCAAGGGTCCTGTTGTTAGCCTTGATGTTGGTCGAGGGTTGTACTTTGAGGAATGGCCTATGGTTCTCCCCCTACCATTTCCTGTCTGGGTGAGGACTGTGTTTCTGGCTGCTTGGTCCTTCTGGTTGGTCTTCAGATGGATGGTGTTTTGGTGCTTGCCGGTCCTGCTTCCTTATGATCGCTGCTGTGCCTTTGATGGGCGGGGTTCAGGGTTGTGTATCAATGTCCCCTGCATTCTTTTAGGGTGCCTTGGTCTTGGCCTGTTGGCCTGACCCTGTGCCCGGCTTCTTCTCCCAGTTTGGGTGGTTTGGCAGTTGCGCTGTGTCGCCGCTGGTAGTTGGTGCTAGACGTTCCTGCCCTGGGGCCTGGTTCTCTGCTGGGGGTTTTCAGTGGTGGCGTCCTCTGTGTTCTCTGGCGGCTATGTCATTCAGGTTGGTGGGACTGGCTCTTGGTCTGTGGTTCCTCTCTTTCTGCTTTGGGTTGTGTGGCCCTGCCCTTGGTTGGTCTTCTGTTTCTGTGCCTTTGTGATGTTGGCTGGCCCTGTCCTGGTTTTTTTCTGAGCTGGTCTGCTGTTGGTCTCCCCTGTGTATTTGGGGTTGGTTCTGTTGTTGGCCCTATTGCACTTTTGTTTCCTAGTTGGGGCTGGGCCTGTGGGGTCTTTCCTTGCTTCCCCTCATCTCTTCTTTGGAGTTCATTGTGTTTTTTTCGGCCTGGTTGGGATTTAATTCCATTGTCTGCTTGGGCTCACTTTCTGGCATTTCTGCTGCCAGGTCTGGGGGGACTGCTTGGTGGTGTTGGGCGTGGCAGCCTTGTGGCCTGGTGGGCCCCCTTACCAGCTTTTTATGACTTGTGGGGTGCTCTGGCTGTTCTGGCCCTCTTTGTACTGGTTGTTTCTGGTGGTGTGGATGCTTCAACCCCTCTGGGGCTCCACCTTTGGGCTTGGGGTGTCTGTGGTTTGGCCCTTTTCCCACTTTGACTTTGTTGGTCTCTGTCTTGTCACCTTCGTGACTGGTACAATTGAAAAGTAACAACCTAGGCAACTTAAAGATTAGAATAACTTAATGGTAAAAAATTTTGAGAATAGACTACAGCTGACTAAAAAACGTAATTTTATTAATCAATTAACACAGTTAAAAAAGTTCATTTATATAACATCAAATCACGGTTAAAAATTCACAGTATATATTTAACATAAACATTATTATATGCAAATTGACAAACAATAAAAAAGATAGGTGGCACAAAAATTCAGTCTCTACGCGCGTTTCGGCGGCCAGCGCCTTCTTCCTGGAGCAGCCACACAATATTAATAGGAAATTTTCTAAGAAGCTGTTCAAAATAAAGCCACTTTGTGAGACGTACCGACCCGCCACCGGACATAGGGAGCCCTGCCGACCATCCTCAGGCAGGGAGATCTTTTAACCTTATTTCTACACATACAAGGATCAAGAACCTTCTTACATCTTTGAGACCTGAAAAGAACAAGTATCTAACTCTTTAGGCTAACAAAGTTGCTGTTGAAACTAATACTCCACAAATAGATCAGCTCTCAAAATGGAAACTTGATTTCAAGACCTTATGAAAAGATCAATATATATTTCATTAGAAACCTAGAAAATTCCAGGAAGAAAATTATCCAGCATCTATCTATATAAAGGGTTCCGGCTGGCGGGCATTAACTATTTTATTACCAAATCAATCAGTTTTATCAAACTTGAGATTGAAAGAACCATAACAAGAAACAGAGAATTTATTTTGAACAGCTTCTTAGAAAATTTCCTATTAATATTGTGTGGCTGCTCCAGGAAGAAGGCGCTGGCCGCCGAAACGCGCGTAGAGACTGACTTTTTGTGCCACCTATCTTTTTTATTGTTTGTCAATTTGCATATAATAATGTTTATGTTAAATATATACTGTGAATTTTTAACCGTGATTTGATGTTATATAAATGAACTTTTTTAACTGTGTTAATTGATTGATAAAATTACGTTTTTTAGTCAGCTGTAGTCTATTCTCAAAAATTTTTACCATTAAGTTATTCTAATCTTTAAGTTGCCTAGGTTGTTACTTTTCAATTGTACTAATTTCCCTGACCTAGGAATTACTAAATTCATTAATTCAGGGGGTCCTTGCTAAATACACATATACCTTCGTGACTGGTTCCCTTCCTGTTGGTGATTTTTGGGGTTGGGGTCGGTGGGGCCTGAGTGCCCTGCTGGTCCTTTTTTCTGTGGTTGGCAGCCTCCTTGGTGCTGTTGGTGCATTTGGCTTCCAGGGTGCTAGTTCTTCCAGTCATTGGCTGTGTCGCTGTTGGCCTGGCCTTGGCTTACTGTTGTGCCTGGTCACCTTGGGTCTTCTTCCATTTGTAGCCTTCTTGCTGTCCCTCAGCTGTGGGTGGTCTCTGGTGCTTCCTTAGTGGGTGCTCCTGCTCCGTTGTTGGTTCGGCGGTATTCTGTGCCTGAGTTATCTCCTGCTTATTCTGGGGGCTGCAGCCCTGTTGTTTGGTTGGGAGCATTGCAGACTCTGTGCTCCTATCTGTATTTTCTGTGGTTCTCCCGTTTGCTTCACTTGGACTGCTGCCTTTTGTGGTGGTGTCCTGGGTGTTCTTTGAGGGTTCGCAAGGTCGGGTTTCTGCTTTTGGTATGCTCCATAAGTAAGGAATGGGACGATGACTGGAGGAAATTGGGAGTAATGCCCTATTACTTATCAATAAACCTCTTTACTCCTGGTCCTGTTGTCCACATCCCATTCCTTATGCCCATCCCTCCCTCCCAGACGTCCGGCCTTCCTGTTGGTGGCTTGGTAGCTCAGGCAGAATGCTGGGTAAGTAATGGTTAAGTACTCCCAGTGGGAGAGGGTGGGGTTAGAGTCCCAGCATTCCTCTGTTCTATTTTCTGTCAGGGAGAAGGTAATCTCCGTAATGAATGGGACGAGGACTACAGGACCAGGAGTAAAGAAGATGACTGGTAAGCAATAGGGCACTCCCACTCCTTTCCTTATCCCAGTGTGCTATTTTCTGAAGCAGAGTGATCTCCCTGACATTAAACTTTACCCACCTTGTTCACATGCATGCAGGTAAGAAGTGTACAATGTAGGCTCAGGAGGAATGGGTTATTCCCAAATGTTTCAAGAAACCGCTGACTATGAAGAGAAGTTCTAATTACATTCATTGTATTGAAATATACTGTATGTGGTGTTTTCCAGTGTGCTAAAATTGGGGACCAGGCATCTTAAACAGATAGTTGTCCTTTATAATTATAGTATTCAGAAAATAAAGTAGTAAATCGAGTTCTTCTTACATCTTTTTCTATCTACCTCACTGCTTTAGGAGAGGTGGATGCTTAAAATAGTAAGGTGTTGCTTGGTATCATGTTTCATGTTGCATTTCCTGTCACTATTTGTGTAAAGTAGTAATATGTCAGCTGAAGCATAATCCACACACAATTCAATATGGCAAGAAGGATGTTCCAGTTCTGTTTTTTTTTCTGTGGTCTGTGCCCGTCTTCGCTCACTCTAATCTCCACGTTGATGCACAGCCGTTTACTCATGTTACTGTTATTTGTGATTTTATAGTGAAAGAAAACCTCCTGTACTCGGGAAAGCACTCTGAACACCTGTTGTGCCAGACTGGGATGCAGATTTGATGATCAAGGAAGCTACCAGTTTGCCAATGGAGCAGAAGGTTCCCCCTATGCTACACACCAGACATGGAGCTATACATCCGAGAAGACAAGAACATGTAGGCCAAGCACAACAGAACACGTTCATGGCTGAGAGGGCTTATTTGTCAGGTGGTGGAGTAATGATTTTTTGTCCTAAACACAATAAGAAAGATATTTATGCAGATTTGTCTGTAGGATTGACAAAAATGCCAAAAGTTTTATTTTTTATTTTCTGTCTATTAAATCTGTCGTGAAAATTGAGGACTCATATCGCATACATTCTATATAAAATATGAATAAAAGAGTTTAATAGTTTTAATTTCAATAAAATATTTTATAATTCTCTTGCTATACATAGAAATATGCTGAAAAGTGTTACAAGTTTTATAATAAAGTTATCTTAATGCACGGCTCTGTGGTGAGGGGAAGGAGGAAGTACATTTGACAGGGCAGGAACTGATCGCATCATGTGAGTCAGTGAACAAACGGTATGATTTGTATTGAGACATTTGGTACAAGACTGTCGAATTGGTGTTCCAAGAAAACGCCCCTTATAAAGTCCGGAGTGATTTTGCCTAAAAAATGATTATTTCTGCTTACGGTACTGATTAATTTCTTTAAAGAAATATCAAAAATAAATAATCCTTAGTGTGAAAAGACGTAACCTACACAGGATATATAATTTAATGTCATACATCAAGAATCGAATATCTCCACATGATTATGAAAGCAAGGGGTATGCAAATGCTTCAATTCAGTTATTAATTTTAGGTTTAGCTCCCACTGGCAGAGTATCCCTATTCAGTTCAAATACATTTTAATGGTGTATACCTGGGTACGGACTATGGCGAATTCCCAATCCAGCAGATGAAAATTTTAAATTAAGTATTGTATTTTTATTTATATAAAGTTTTCAATACCGCTTATCACACCTAAAGCGCTTTCCTGGGTGGTCTATTTGAATTGTATACATAGTGTGGCCTATTTGAATTGTATACTGGGGGGGCTGATTTACAACATCTGGCGCAACTCTGGTAATCAGCAGGGATGCGCCAGAACAGTTGCGACACACCAAACCACCCGTGCTCCACCAATGATGCGCCGCATTTACAATGCGGCCCACCGTGACGCATGGATGGGCAGATGCGTATCGCATCCCCCGGAGGAAAGGCGGCGCAATGCTGGAGTCGCGTCCCAAGCATGACACAGCTCCGGCAAGGCACTGGGTGCCCCTAAGCCTAACATGCTGCCTCAATCCTCCCGCCTGCTTCAAGCAGGCGCAGGGTTTTGACGCAGCATGGCCGTAAAAGTGACTGAGGGAAATCTTGCAGATTTCACTCAGCCACTTTTCCGAGGCGTTCCTGCGTTGGAACGCCCCCACCCCCCTGTGCTGGAACGCCCACATGTGGCGCAGGGCTTTACAGCGTGACAAATCTTCCTAGATGCATCACGTTGTAAATACCCCGCAGCATGGCGCTGGCTTTGCGCCACCGCTGTGCTTCATTACACTGGTGAGGTCATCAGGCACTCCTATTTGCATCAAGTCAGTGGGTGCCCTTTGAGATGCCTGGCTAAAAGGGTGTTGTTTGTAGTTTTGCCTGCGTGGGACATGTTGTAGAGGCGCTGTGGGCTGCTGCATATAAGCCTGAGTGTTGCAGAAAATGTGACAATAGATGCAACTGCACATGCTTGTTTTTACCATCTTTGGGGTAAGTTACATCATTGGTAGGAACCAGCGTTGATGTGCCACAGGGGTTTATTGTGGTATATCAAGCTCACCCAGTGCCATCAGAGGAGCCAAATATTGGAGTCACTGTTAAATCACTAAAGAGGATTATAGGAATCTACCCACGAGTGACGGAGGACCATAGGAGGCACAGTTAAAGCACCCACGAGCATCATATCAACTAGTATCAGGCGATACAGGAGAAATAGAGGGCAACCCATCTGAGACACTCAGAGTTGGTGGTGTATCTTGGGCACACGATTTCAAGAGAAGGTATCAAAGCCAAGGCCATCCTGGTGGACGCTATTAAACTTGCACCTGCTCCCTTAAATAAAGACGAACTGATTTCCTTTTTGGGCCTGGTTGAGTATATGTCGAAATTTGTAAAGAACTTTGCCGATCAAGTTTAACGCCTCAGAGAACTACTCAAACTTGGAACCAAATTCGAGTGGAGCACTGAACATCAACAAGCATTTCAACACATCAAAGAAGCTATTTCGGATGCTCCAATCTTGCACACTTTTGTTCCGAATGCTAAGACCACACTCAACTGATGGAAGTAATAAAGGCCTGGGTGCTTCATTGACTCAAATGGTAAATGGCGAAGAAAGAGTAATAGCCTTCGCTTCCAGAACCTTGAAAACTGGGGAAGTTATTTATTCCACAATCGAAAAAGAAGCACTTGCGTGTTACTGGGCTATTCGCCATTTCAAGTACTTCCTGTGGGGAATTCCGTTCTGTTTGAAAACGGATCACAAACCATTAATTCCGTTATTTGCTACCAAACCTTTAGAAAATACCACTCCACGCATCTCCAAGTGGGTTTTAGGACTGCAAGGGTTCAACTATTCCATTGTGCATGTCCCTGGCTCAAAAAATTCTTTGGCGGATTGCCTTTCGCGTATGCCGCTGTTGGAAAATGAACCTGAAGAAAACCAAGTGGAGGAAACCATCCTGGGCATCGATATTCTGGCTATAAAAAAAAGACGAGTGGGAGAAATCACTTCTGGAAGATGATGTAATGCGCAAGTTGAAAGAAATTATTTCTAACCGCTGGCCAGAAAAAAAGATGAAGTGCCAGTGGATCTTCAGGAGTTTTGGAGCGTGAGGGACGAGTTGTCAATAATTGAAGACCTGGTCTGGAGAGGTAACAAAATAATACCCCCGACTGGAATGAGAGATCGCATCATACAAATTGGGCAAGAAGATCACCCCGGACGAAGCTTGACTAAAAGCAAAATTCGACAAAGCTATTGGTTTCCTAAAATGGGCACACTAATTGAAGAGCTTGTAAAAAAATGTATTGAATGTGGGGCTTGCGATAAGTCAAAGAATGTCCGCAAGGCTCCCCTTATTCCTGTCACTGTTCCCACCAAACCTTGGGATAAACTGGGGATGGACATTATTGGTCCTTTGAATCTATTAAGTCAATCTCAAAAATTTATGTTCGTTCTGATTGATTATCATTCTTATTGTATAACGACTAAGTTTGTCACTTTCATCTCTACAGCTTATCTCATCGAATTTCTTAAGGAAACTTTTTTGAAAGAGGGCATTCCCAGTGAGTTGGTAACGGACAATGGTGTGCAATTCACTTCTGATGAGATGAGGGACTTCCTGAACTGTTTATCTATTGTGCCTAAACGGTCGCTCCCCCACGCCTCCTGACTCCGCTCAGAGTGCCTTCCCTGAAGCGCTTTAACTGCTCTCCGCTCCTGCAACACCAGAAGCGCATTGCCCTGTTACCGGCGCTTGGTATCGTAGCCTGCTGCATTTGTTCATTTTTCTGCATTTGTAATCTGGTCATAGCGCATTTCACCATAGCGCCGCACCTTTTGATTGGCTCCTAGCGCGACTGCCCTGAAACATTGTATCAGCTTGCTCTTGTTTGTATCTGTGGACTCGCCATTGCTCATTGTTTACATCGCCTCAGTTTCGGTTTCCATCCCGACCACCATCTTGCGATTACGATCCCCTTGGCCCGCCTACCCTCCCCACTACCGCCTCCCAGCTGTCCCTCCCACCCACGAACATATAGCTCACCTCCTCCTACTTTCCGCTGTGACCATGTGGACTTGTGCCTAAACGGTCGCTCCCCCACGCCTCCTGACTCCGCTCAGAGTGCCTTCCCTGAAGCGCTTTAACTGCTCTCCGCTCCTGCAACACCAGAAGCGCATTGCCCTGTTACCGGCGCTTGGTATCGTAGCCTGCTGCATTTGTTCATTTTTCTGCATTTGTAATCTGGTCATAGCGCATTTCACCATAGCGCCGCACCTTTTGATTGGCTCCTAGCGCGACTGCCCTGAAACATTGTATCAGCTTGCTCTTGTTTGTATCTGTGGACTCGCCATTGCTCATTGTTTACATCGCCTCAGTTTCGGTTTCCATCCCGACCACCATCTTGCGATTACGATCCCCTTGGCCCGCCTACCCTCCCCACTACCGCCTCCCAGCTGTCCCTCCCACCCACGAACATATAGCTCACCTCCTCCTACTTTCCGCTGTGACCGTGTGGACTTGTGCCTAAACGGTCGCTCCCCCACGCCTCCTGACTCCGCTCAGAGTGCCTTCCCTGAAGCGCTTTAACTGCTCTCCGCTCCTGCAACACCAGAAGGGCATTGCCCTGTTACCAGCGCTTGGTATCGTAGCCTGCTGCATTTGTTCATTTTTCTGCATTTGTAATCTGGTCATAGCGCATTTCACCATAGCGCCGCACCTTTTGATTGGCTCCTAGCGCGACTGCCCTTAAACATTGTATCAGCTTGCTCTTGTTTGTATCTGTGGACTCGCCATTGCTCATTGTTTACATCGCCTCAGTTTCGGTTTCCATCCCGACCACCATCTTGCGATTACGATCCCCTTGGCCCGCCTACCCTCCCCGCTACCGCCTCCCAGCTGCCCCTCCCACCCACGCACATATAGCTCACCTCCTCCTACTTTCCGCTGTGACCGTGTGGACTTGTGCCTAAACGGTCGCTCCCCCACGCCTCCTGACTCCGCTCAGAGTGCCTTCCCTGAAGCGCTTTAACTGCTCTCCGCTCCTGCAACACCAGAAGCGCATTGCCCTGTTACCGGCGCTTGGTATCGTAGCCTGCTGCATTTGTTCATTTTTCTGCATTTGTAATCTGGTCATAGCGCATTTCACCATAGCGCCGCACCTTTTGATTGGCTCCTAGCGCGACTGCCCTAACACATTGTATCAGCTTGCTCTTGTTTGTATCTGTGGACTCGCCATTGCTCATTGTTTACCTCGCCTCAGTTTTGGTTTCCATCCCGACCACCATCTTGCGATTACGATCCCCTTGGCCCGCCTACCCTCCCCGCTACCGCCTCCCAGTTGCCCCTCCCACGCTCCGCCCCCCTCCACTCTCCATTTATGCCAGATGTCCCAACGCGCAGCGTCCACGCGCAGCCCCAGTTGCGCCGAAGGTGCGACAAAGGTAAGCCCGTCTACGCCCGTCCGCGCCTGGACCGCGCCCAGCGCCAGACCCCCTGGCCCCCGTACCATCCACCCCTCCCGCATTACATACGACTCCTCCACCCTCTTAGCCCTAAACCCCGGCCGTCTCCCCAACTGCGTCCAAGCCACTCCTGGACACACCCATGGACCCTTCTCCTGCAACTCCTGCAAGTTCGACGGCAACAAGAACTATTCCTCATCCACGAACACACAACAGATATCAGACACCAACCACCTAAAATGCATCCTGCTCAACACCCGCTCAGTCCCTAGACATGCCATTGACCTCTGGAACCTACTAGACACCATTTCCCCTGACGTCGCCTTCCTAACAGAAACATGGATGAACGCCTCATCAGCCCCTGACATCACCATTGCCATCCCGGAAGGATACAAGATCATCCGTAAGGACCGCTCCGACCAAACTGGAGGAGGAATCGCTATCGTCCACAAGAATTCCATCCGCATCTCAACCAGCTCAGACGTCAATCTCACTAGCGCCGAACACCTTCACTTCCAGATCCACACCGACCCCAAGACCACACTCAGAGGCACCCTCCTCTACCGACCTCCAGGATCCCGTGCACAATTCAGCGACGACATCACTGACTTTATCACCCCACACGCCCTCCCCTCCGAGGAATACATTCTACTGGGAGACCTCAACTTTCATCTGGAAAAGAGCAATGACAGCAACGCCACCACCCTTCTGGACAATCTCGCCAACCTAGGACTCAAACAACTTGTCACTACCCCCACCCACATCGCAGGTCACACGCTCGACCCTATCTTCACCTCCAGCAAACATGTCTCCTTCAGTCACACCACAACTCTACATTGGACGGACCACAGCTGCGTTCACTTTATCTACAATAAGACCACAACCCACAACCATCCTCAACCTACTCTGCGTAGAAACTGGAACAAAATCACCATCGACCAGATCTCCTCATCGCTTCTTCAAAACCCCCCTGCCCACTCCTCAAACCCCGACCAAGCCGCCATCAACCTCACCCAATGGCTATCCAACAGCGCCGACATCCTAGCACCATTGAAAAAACGTCAAATCAAACTAGGCAGCAAAAACGCCTCCTGGTTCAACGACGATCTTAAGAAATCGAAGAAACTCTGTCGCTCCTTCGAAAAGGCCTGGAAAAAAGACCCAAACTCCAGCACCAGAGACGCCTTCAAAAACGCCACCCGCATACACCACCAACTAATTCGATTAGCCAAGAAAGCCGCATTCAAAGACCGACTAGATATCAACGCCCACAACAGCAAGGAACTATTCAACATCGTCAAAGAATTTACCAACCCCTCAGCCAACTCCAACGACATCACCCCCTCTCAAGCCCTTTGCGACTCCCTAGCTTCGTTCTTCCACAACAAAATCACAGACATCCACAACAGCTTCAACAACAAACCCGGAGACCAACCCACCCAACATTCCGCAGGACCTTCACCCCCCTTGAACATCCTTAATGACTGGAACCCAATCTCCACCGAGGACACCATCCACCTGATGAACTCCATCCACTCAGGATCCCCCACAGACCCATGCCCTCACCACATCTTCAACAAAGCTGATTCCATCATAGCACCACACCTCCGAGACGTAATCAACTGCTCCCTCAACTCCGCCACCTTCCCAGAAAGCTGGAAACACGCCGAACTTAGCGCTCTTCTGAAAAAACCCACAGCTGGCCCCACCGAACTCAAAAACTACCGCCCCATCTCGCTCCTTCCATTCCCATCCAAAGTCATCGAGAAAGCTGTCAACAACCAGCTCTCCGCCTTCCTCGAAACCAACAAATCCCTCGACCCCTCACAGTCCGGCTTCCGAGCCAAACACAGCACAGAGACCGCCCTCATCGCAGCAACAGACGACATCCGAACTCTACTGGACAATGGAGACACAGTTGCCCTCATCCTCCTTGACCTCTCTGCAGCCTTCGACACAGTCTGCCATCGCACCCTTCTACAGCGCCTTAGACACATCGGAATCCAAGGAAAAGCACTGGATTGGATCACCTCGTTCCTCACTGGAAGAACCCAGAGAGTCCGCCTCCCACCATTCAATTCTGAGGCCACTGAAGTCATCTGCGGCATACCACAAGGATCCTCACTCAGCCCCACCCTCTTCAACGTATACATGAGCCCCCTCCCAGCCATCACACGCCAACACAACCTCAACATCATCTCCTACGCTGATGACACCCAACTGATCCTCTCACTCACCAAAGACCCTAACACCGCCAAAACCAACCTACATGAAGGAATGAAAGAAGTAGCCGAGTGGATGAAGCACAGCCGTCTGAAACTGAACTCAGACAAAACAAAAGTCCTTATCTTAGGTACCTCCCCCTCCTCCTGGGATGACTCTTGGTGGCCAGAGGCCCTTGGAAAAACACCCATCCCGACGGACCACGCACGGAACCTGGGCGTCATCCTGGACTCCTCACTCTCGATGACCAGACAGGTCAGCGCCGTCTCATCATCTTGCTTCAACATTCTTCGCATGCTCAAAAAAAAATTTCGCTGGATCCCCACCGAAACCAGAAAAACGGTCACCCATGCACTGGTTACAAGCCGCCTGGAATACGGAAACACCCTATACGCCGGCATCACCGCAAAACTCCAGAAAAAACTCCAACGCATCCAGAACGCATCAGCCAGACTCATACTAGACATCCCGCGTAAAGACCACATCTCCAGTCACCTGAAAAACCTTCACTGGCTCCCCGACAATAAGAGGATTACCTTCCGTCTCCTGACCCACGCACACAAAGCACTCTACGATCTTGGACCCGAATGCCTCAACACACGTCTCTCCTTCTACACCCCCCCCGCCAGCTGCGATCTTCCAACCTAGCCCTTGCTACCGTACCTCGCATCAACAAAACCACCATGGGAGGTAGATCCTTCTCCTACCTGGCAGCTAAGACCTGGAACTCACTTCCCACTCACCTTCGCCTCACTCAGAACCACCTAGCATTCAGAAAACAACTTAAAACTTGGATATTCGACAGGTAATTCCCCACCCTCCTCAAGCGCCTGAGACCCTCTGGGTATATAGCGCGCTATATAAATATCTTGACTTGACTTGACTTGACATTGTTCACATCAAATCTCCACTGTACTCCCCTAAATCCAACAGATTAGTGGAAAGGGCAAATAGAATGCTTAAGGATACTATTCAACTTGCTATGTCGACCAAAAAATCAGTTGTAGACAGCTTAAGGAAAATGTTGTGGTCATATCACATCCCTCCAAATTCAGTGTCAGGAGTCTTCTCGTTTACTTCTATTAAAGGAAGAAACCCAGGTTCAAACTTACTCCCAACTGGTTAAATGGAGGGTCTCCTGTGTGGGTAGACAGGAACACTGATTCAGAGAAAGTGAAAGAAAATCAAGTCAAGTATAAAAATAGGTATGACGCTAAATGGGGCACATCTGACAGAGAGTGGATGGTTGGGGATTGGGTGGTGGTCAAAAAACCCACTCTGTTAAAGTCCAAATCTTCTGCTTTCTCTAGACCCCTTAGAATCTGGAATGTCCATAATAACTCTGTTTTGTTAGAAGATGGTAATTTATGGAGCATGGATAGATTGGCTCGTTGCACTAATGTTCATGTTTCCAAACCTCCTAGCAACAATGACTCTGGAGAAGTGTCGGGTGATCCTAGTATGGAAAGAGTTGCACGTCAACGTAGGTGTTCGGCATGGCAAGCTGACTACAGTATGTAAAGTCCTTATATTTATATCAGATGCTTTGCACCTCTGTTTTCTCTAATGTGCACCCTTGTGCTAGCTGATTTCAGTATCTATATTTATCTTTGATTATCTTGAATGCATTATTTGGTTTTCTCCATTGCATGGTAAATCTATCTGTGCTTAGGTTATGCTGTTTTTTTATTGTCTTCTCTCCTCATATTTATGCCAGTCTATATGCATATACTCAATGGTTCTACTGTTACATAGGGAGGTGTGTTGTAACTTGGTACGCCCCTCGCCTCTCCCTGCTCCCCCCTCTCCCCCTGTTGGTTTCACCTACCTTAGAATGTTGGAGTGAAGCTCACCTTGGAATGTTGGTGAGCTCACTCTAGTGGTTGGCACTGAAGGATCCGGTTCGTAATAAACTCCTTCTCACCACATACTGTGTGGAGTCTCTTCTTGACAACACTGTAAATCTGTAAGCAGTCATATATGGATTCTACCTAAGAGCCACAGAGGCACAACCAAATGGAATAAAATAAATGGTAAGTTTTAAAATATAACTGAGATAGATAGACAGTGAGATAGATAGACAGTGAGATAGATAGATAGATAGATAGATAGATAGATAGATAGATAGATAGATAGATAGATAGATAGATAGATAGATAGATAGATAGATAGATAGATAGATAGATAGATAGATAGATAGATAGATAGATAGATGCCATTTCTGCAACCAAAACGATCATGATATCTTAAAACCTTCACAGCGTTAACATTTGATCATAAGGTGACAAATTAGTGAATGTGAACATATATTGAGACTCTACCAAGGGGCAGACGTCTTAAGTCAAGACTAAAACACACTTGCAAGTACGTCTTTTAGCCTTGAAAAAAGCCAATCACCCTAGTGCAATATATGTTAATTAATTAAACACTATTCTATGTCATCTTTATTAATTACTACTCAAACTGTTAAAAAAGTAATGAATGTAAAGGTAATATAAGAGGTACTTAAAGAAATGCGTAGATAGCAGAGCCATAGAAATCAATGTGGAAGCATTAGAGGAGAAAGAATCCTCCCCACTGAGAAAGTCATTACCAGAAATGTCACTAGTTGAGGATGAGCTGATGGTAGTACGGTGCTCTTACAACTTCAATAAAAGATGGTGTTGGCAAGGGTGCAGTGCAATGGCTGTACGCAAAGGTAACACTGTGGGGCTGGGAGGCGGAGCGGGGGCAGTGCTGGGTGGGGGTAGAGGAGACCAACATATGATGGCAGGTATTTATTTATTTATTTATTTATGTACACCTTTGCCGTCGTAGGACGAACTCCACTACCCCCACCCACCTCCCTGCCCCACAGCGTTACCTTTGCGAGCCGCCACTGGTGCAGTGCATTGAGCAGCGTCCAGTTTTGTATTTGTATTTGTATTTGGTATTTATAGAGTGTATATATCACCACAAAGGTCTCATAGCGCTTGCTAGTACTCAGGACAGACAGGAAAATGCAACAACCAGATGGAGAGGACTGGGCTAGAATAGGCAAGTTTTGCGGAGTCTACGGAACTTATTGTAGTCTGTTTTCCAGGCGGAGGAATAATGGCAGTGTATTCCAAGTTTCAGGGGCTACCCGGGAGAAAGATCTACCAGCATTTCTGATGGTGTGGACCTTTGGCACTGTCAGAAGGTATTTGCTATTGAAACTAAGGGTTCTTGCCTGTTGGTGTATAGTGAGTTTTTAGCTAGGTAGTGAGGTCCTTTGTTATTGAGCGTCTTATGCACCAGACAGCACAGTTTGAAGTGGATCCTCCTTTTGATTGGAAGCCAGTGCAGGGTCCTTAGACTGGGCGCAGAAGGAGAATGCGGGGGCAGATTAAGGAGCAGTCTGGCCGCTGTATTCTGCATGATCTGGAGCTTGGCTAGGAGTTCTACATTAGTAGAGGCAAGAAGAGAGTTACCGTAGTCCAGGCGACTAACAATCAGTCCCTGTACAAGGGGCATGCGGGAGGAAAGTGGGATCCACTTCATTTTTTTTCAGAGACTGAGCATAAGTCCATAGCAGATGCGGACCAGGCTGTTAATGTGGTTGGACATATAAAGTTTGGAGTCTAGAATTACACCAAGGTTGCATGCAGCTGTCTTTAGAGGAGGACAAGGTCCTAGAATAGGGGGCCACCAGTCGTTGTTTCATAGTTTGGCTGCGTCCCCAAAAATGAGCCACCCTTGCAGCTGGAGAATTCAAAGACTGTGCAGTTAGGTTATTGTCCATTGACATAGGCCCTATAACAGGTGATTGAACAACAGGCTCACATTCACCTCCTGTGATGTCAGGTTTATAAAAGACTTTACATTAGTCATTGTGCATATTTAATGGGGATAGCAGCAGAAAGTAGATAACAGGCAAAGCCTTATTATATCAGGAAGAAGCATGCGTCCATTCCACCAAGTGTAAATTAGTTTAACATTTGTAGCTTCCAGAATTTCATGATGTAGTATTGAAAGATTTCTCTTCAGAAGTCAGCAACAGCAAGCCTTGAGTTTACAATGACATGTTGTAGGTTATGAAACAAATCGTCCTCTATGAAATTGCAGCAGAAGGAGCACAGCAGCAAATATAAGCAGAAATTGTGTCGCTCTGATGAACAGACAAGAAGCAGTTGTCGCAGGCATTAAATAGGCATCTCTACATATAGGGGCCTATTTTGGACGGACCTGAGCCCATCTGGCATCGATATGGAACTGGGACCGACCAACCTCCTGTCAGCGGTCCCCAACCAGCATGTAGGATGCGACCAAACTCTGTTCGATGCAATCCTATTCTTTACAATGGAAACATGCATTTTGAATGGAATGCATGCTCTCATTGTAAAGTGGAGATGTGCAGTTTAGCTCTGCACCTAGTGGCAGGCACCTCAAGGTGCAGGGATCAACATGGAGGCACCATAGGTGCCCCCTAGGCCACTATCCGGAGTCCTTGCACCCATGGGGGACCTGCTGGGGTCCCCTAAAGTCGGATTTTCATAGCCTTTCTGTGTCAGAAAGGTCAGCAAAGAAAGGCTGTGGGAATCTGCCATCGTAATCCCTTGGGCAGAAAGAGCCTCCCTTGGGATTACTGCCCCCTTTCCAAATGGTAGTCAGGCTCTCCAAGCCCATCGTATGCCATTCGTAAATCCTGTTTGGAATAATTTCCGACTGACTCAGAAAATAATCCAAACAGGAGATTACGATGCTGTAGGACTGGCACTGACCAAGGGTCGAATTTGTTTCCTGCGGCATCGTAATTGGCTCCTTCAGTCTTAAAAGTACAGGGTATTCTGGTACACACAGCCAGGGCCCAGGAGATCACCACCAACTGACTCCAAGTAGAGGAGTGCGAACACAGCGTAATACCACAATGAGTAGAGGCTCTCTTCACTGAAACAATGCCACTCTGCAATTTTAAGCGATGCGTTTATTAAAGGGCATGTGTACATGCGTTCTCCAAAGCGATTAATTACATTAGATAACTTGCCAGCAAATAGCGGTAACACACAGCCGGAAATCTTCCACCTGTACATGCAGGTGGAATACCTGTATACCACCCTGGACCCCAAAATAACATGAAAACAGTACCTTCTTGGAAACATAGGCAAAATCCAATTCCAGTGGCAATAAGAAATCCAGTAACAAAATGTTACAAGTAAAATCCCCTGATTGTCACTAAATTTGTGACGTTATGAAGAAGTCCAGCTAATGATGTTATTTCCAAACGTATATTTTTATTGCAGTAAATGAAGACGTTAGTAGGTCTAAAGGACCCAGGAGATCAGCACCAACTGACTCCAAGGTTCTCTCTCTCTACATCATCACGTTCTACAATACACATTCCATGACACTACTTATAAGCTCAGCTGAATACTAAACATCCAAGTATCAAGAAGGAGATTAGAGAAATGAATGAGCAATGCATTTTTAATAAGAGCTGACATTTCTGTAGCTGTTTAACCCTTTCGATGCTCATGACGAGCTCAGCTCGTCATGATGCACAGTTGAGCTGTGCTGATGACGGGCTGAGCTCGTCATGAATAAAGTAAAATATCAATGTCCAGCACAGGAGGGGGAAAACGCCTAGCAGCCAAGGTGTTAAGCAGATCACAGAGAGTTAAACTCTACAGAACCCACACCACAGGGTGCTTTGTTTTGAAAAAAATCATGATGAGACCTGAGGGGCTTCGTGTGCCTTGTGGGTATCTGCAGCTGACTGCCGAGGGTTTAGAGTCGGTCACACATTCGCTTGAGGGGAAAAAATTTCCCCAAACAGGGAGCATGCCAGCTTTTGGGTCACCGCCTTTTTTCAATGGGAGGGATAGTGATCCCGCCCTCATGCAGGTTCTGTCAGGCACCTGGAGGTCTAATATGGAAGGACGAAACTAAGTAACTGTTTCTGTACGTGTTAGGTGGTTCCAACTGTCTAGTCAACAGGGTGCCAGCAGTGGCAACATGTATCATTGGCTGATAGAGTTGAAAGACTGAGGGGCTAGGGCATGAGGCATAGTTAGAGACTTTTTGACCTATTTGCAATTGGAAAGTGCGAGAATTGCATATAATTGTAAAGTGGATATACAATGTATGTTTTGTTTTGATTTGAATAGAGAAGTTTGACAATTACACATAACAGCAGATTGTTCACACAATATGTATCTCATTTTGATTTCAGTGTGTGTCTTTGCAAATACAAAGACAAGTGTTTTTATGCATACGGTGTGTTTCGAGGGGGTTGGTGTGCCAATGCTTTACACTTGAGCACTGAGGATAAGCCTGTCTGCTCGCTGTCAAGCTACCAGGGAGTGAGCACAGGTTATCAGACAAGTGTATCATTCTCATTCTATTTGGAATGGCGGGTTCTGACTCACTTCGACTCGTCTTAGCCAGCCCGATACTGCTGGGTCTAACGCAAAGCATAATGTCGGGTTTGCTGATTGTGAGAGTACAGATATGTGTTATGGAAATTTATGAGCGGGTGCAAATTACAGGAATCTGACACCCACTTTCATCACACTCCCACAAGGCAGTGGTAAGAATGGCTTCCTAAATTGAGTCATCATGTTGGAGGACCCTTGAATGATGTGACATATCAATGTGCTGTAGTAACGTGTGGTGCACCAGTCTGTGCTAACTGTCAGTGTCAGAGTCACAGTGAACTGATTTATTGTTTCTATATTGTATGTCTCTTCTACTTATGGCAAGGTATTTAATTTTGACATCATTAAGGATCCCTATTGTGCCGTTACTGTATCGAAAAAGGAACTTAAAGATGTTTTCATCCAAACTAAGTCTGATATGCGTAGGGTAAAGTGTACTACCATGTCTACCTATGTATTTTATCACACCACTAAACCTGAAGGAAAGGGCATGCCTATGTACTTAAAATTCATAACCAAGCAGTCCCATCAGTTTGTTCTGACACGACTCAGACTTGGTATAGTACATACTTTAGTTGCCTTCCCTGAGATGAAACTTCCTAGCCATTCCCCCTGTCCTTGTGATGGTCAGACTAGGCAAAGTACTCGGCACTTCATGCTTATTTGTCCACTCTATATGCATCTTCGCCGTCTCTATCTCAGACCTATGTTTTTAAGATTATCAGTGTATACTATTACCCAAGCCATGGAATTATTATTTGCACTTGACTCTGCAGACACCTGTTTTTTTACTGCTACTTTTTTACTCAAAGCCATTTCTCATAGGAAAAGTCTGGTGTTTTAAATCTTCCGAAATTTTTCATTTCTGAGCTATTGTTTTATTATAATGTTTGTATTGTTTTTTATTGTACGCTTTTGTGATTGTTTTTAATAGTCGAATAAAGCTTGAAATTGAAATTGAATTGTATGTGAAATAGCATTTGTGTGGGGGCAGCCCAAGGGTGGGATATGCTTAGGATGATATTGTGAGGTATTCAAAACTTTCTATATGTCCACACATTATGCATATAAACCATAGACAATGTCTGAATAGACAATTTAAATCCTTCAGCAGATGCACCTTCAAAAATATTTTCATGGTCGCCTTCATGAACGTGCATAGCCCCTTAAGCAACACCTGCTGGTGAATTCAATCTTTCTGAGGAAGAACCTGGTCAATCATATACTTCTCACCCTAAAATGTTAGCCTCTCTGTTGTTCTGAAAGAAAGGTCTTCTCAATTGCTGTTCAAGGAGTGCTAGCACCACGTTTAACTTGCTATAATATGTATGTTACACTGCTGGGATTGCTGTACTTCAGCCTAAGAATCTTTAAACATAAATTGTGCTCTTTGTGCTTGGTTTTTATGGTCTTCATTGTTCATATTTGTACCACTGTGATCTACATGTCAACGGCTAAGGGCCTGATTTAGAAATCGGTGGACAGGGTATGATGACTATCAGCCATATTCATCAATCTCCCGTTTTGCGAGGCCCTAATAGCGAATTATAGCGATTCGCTATTAAGGACTCGCAAAACGGGATTCATGTAGGATTAGCAAAAATTTTTGCGATTCCTACTGATTCCTTATTTGCGATTAGCAAATTGCTAATCGCGAATAAGGAAAAACTCCCCATTCATTCCTATGGGCCAAAAGGCCCATAGGAATGAATGGGGAGTATTCCTTATTTGCGATTAGCAATTTGCTAATCGCAAATAAGATTGCGATTTGAAGGGTGCCAGGGGTGTCCAAAGGACACCCTGCAGCACCCCTCAAATGCACATTTGAACAGGTGTTGCGCACACACATGTCCAGAGGACATGTGTGTGTGTAACATGCAAAAGAAAAAAATGCACTAAAGTGCTTTTTACTCTTTTTTCGCAATTTACCACGAAGTCAGATTTCGTGGTAAATTGCGACCAAATATTGCGAATTCGCAATTTCAAATAGGGTGATGAATTGGATTTAAGGAATCTCTATTAGAGATTCCTTAAATCCAATTCCTCGCAAATATGCGATTTCGCAAATAGCGATTTTTGCATTTGGGATGATGAATCCCAAATGCAAAAAACGCACTCGCAAATGGCCAGATTCTCAGAATCTGGCCATTTGCGAGCGCAATTCTGGTTGATGAATATGGCTGAAAGTACCTTGTCCGCCAAACTCATGGTTTACCCACACAATGTTGAGTTGGGTGGACCACCAGGTTTACGTTAACTAAAATTTTGAATTAGGATCAAGTTTAGGACTAGTATTTTTGAAGTACCAAAACAGTAACAAAATCACAGCACAATGCAAGGAGAATCGCAAATCAGTTTAGAAAAACATAGTACAGTTTGTAAAATTATCCAAAATGACAAAACTCCAATAAGGGGAACCTGAGATATGAATTTTTACATTTTAAAAGAAAAATAGAGCCAAAAATCATTAAGCACCAACCGCGCTATGGTCAAATGATCATGGTGGTCCTGGACCCAGGTCCAATTTCAGCCAACTAAGATTGAATACAGGTTGGATATTAAAATCAGGTTTAACCAGTCGGAGGTTTTTACTTGGGACTTAGTCGCAGAAATGGAATTCAAAACTTCTTAGCATGGCAAGGCAGCAAGCTGTAGCTGAAGAGAGCTCCACCAGGTCAAACAGCCGCTGGACATGATTTTGGTGAAGCTGTTGGTTATTGACAGGAGAGTGAGGGAGAATTTTGGATCTTGCGCCCAGGAAAGGACACTGGCCAGCTGAATACCTTTGGTTCCTTTGCCCAGTCAACATTTTTTCATTCATCTTATAATTTTTTGGAGTTCAGAGTTCTCCAGTGGGACAAATGCTGCAGGCTGAAGCTGAAGAGAACTCTGCGAGGCAGGATACTGTCTCCACAAAGTCCCACTGAAGAGGATAATCTGTTGTGAAAACTCTCAGAGGGGAGGAAACCTAAATCTTCAGCCCAGCAGCTACACACCTTGGTCAGATCGGCTTGATAGGTTTGATCCGGCCCCCTGCAGGTCTTTGGAGCCACAGAGTTTCTAAGTACTAGAATTTCAGGGGTGGTGGGAGAAGTCCAGCCTGACACAGCCAAGGGCTCCAGGACCTCAGAAACAGCACCAGGGGTTTGAGACTCACTACAGCATAGGCCAACAACAGTGCCCAGGCAGGTTGAGTTGTAAATGGTTGCTAGGCAGGTGCAGCAAAGGCCTCTTGTAGTCTGTTGGGTCCCTGTAGTTTGAAAAGAAAGTCAACCTTATGACCTTTGGAGTCCAAGTCTTTGTTCTGGATACAAGAGAGAGCAGACCCAGTCCTTCAGGGCTCTTCTCAGGTTTCAGACAGCAGATTGAGTCCTCTTTTGTTTGTCCTTAGGCTCAATATTGTTCTGACCAATATAATGGGGATATCACATGTAGGCCTGGCATCAGCTTGTGAGTGTGGGTAACTCCTGATTCCTCTCTAATCAGTGGGGTAAAAGTTCTCAGGGGTTACCTGACCCACCCACATTTGCAACATTTCCTGTTGGTCCTGCTACAAACAATCCCACAGTGCCCCTCTCTGCCTAAATCCAAGCTGGTGAAACCTTTTTTTCCTTGTGCAGAGACTGTGTGCCCACCTTGGAGTCGTGCTCAGTGGTATGAGTAGATACTCTTCTGTGGTTCTCCAAAACCAGTTCTGGGGGCAGCCTCATTCTCAGTGGGATTGGGTCCTGCCTTACTGAGAGCTCAAAAGAAGGGACATGTACAGGTGTCATTCGACATCTGCCTGTGACTGGGTGGTCATTGTGAAGTAAATTAAGTTCATGGGCATAGCCCCAATGGTTATCCTGATTTAGAAATACGACACTGCCCCACAGCCAGGTCTTTGTTTCTTCCCTGGGAGCAGTTGGCTTACCTCATTCAGGGCTTGAGCACTTAGAGGGAGGCAGCTGTAGGCTAATGAAATGAGTCTCTAGAGGATCTAGGGCCAGATGTAGGTCGCCAAATACCGGTCGAAAACGGCCGATTTCGGCCGTTACCGACCGGTATTTGGGATTTGACATATAGGGGCCCTCATATTTACAGAATCGGTATATTTACCGATTCGGTAAATTTACAGAATCGGTAAAATACCAAATCGGTAAATATACTGATTCTGTAAATCCACATGAAGGTGGCACTGTAATCAGTGCCACAGGCCCTTACCGAATCGTTATTTACCATGGAATACTATTCCATGGTAAATAACGAATTCCAGTGTACATGCATATCTGTGCATGTACACCTGTGCCATGTGGCACACAGACATGCCCTAAGGGCATGTGTGTGTGTCACATGGCACACAAGCCAGAAACAGGGGTGAAACAGGGTGTCAAAGTGACACCCTGTCCCCCTTGTAAAATCAGTAAATTTACCGATTCGGTAATTACCGAATCGGTATTTGCTATGGAATCCTATGGGCTTCAAGGCCCATAGGAATCAATGGCAAATATAGATTTGGTAATTACTGAATCGGTAATTACCGAATCTTACCGATTCAGTATTTTTACCGAATATTTTACCTACATAGCAATTACCGAATAGTAAATACCGAATCGGTAAAATTTGGTATTTTGCTATTACCTACATCTGGGCCCTAGACAGGTAAAAGGTAACTTTCTAAAAGTACATTTTCCTGAATATTTATTAAAAAAAATCTAACTTCAGCATTGACATGGGCTATTAATAAATATCACCCAAGCGTCCTGGAATTATGTTTCTAGGTATTTCCTAGTCAAACATAGCATTAGCAAATGTAATAGTGTGTCCCAGTGTTTCAGTGTTTCTTTGTGGAACAGTCACTAGTTGCTACAGTGAAAATTTAGTTTCAGAGAGAGTCACTGTAAGAACAGGATTAACATACAATGTGTACAAGTTTTACTTTTAAATACCATGTAACCTTCCTTATGGGCCATAAGGGCTACCTATGGATGCCTTATTGATATTTGAAAGGAAGGGTTTGACCTGTCAAAAGGGGTTATTTTAAAAGGTTGAATTGTAGCTATTTCACTGCTACAGTGAGGCTACAATGGTAGGCCTGAAGCAATGTTGGCACTGCCATGCAGTAGATGGCACATTATTTTCAGCAGTCCACTAGTGGTATTTAAAATAAATTAAAAAGCTCCAGTACTCCTTAGACCATATACTGGGAACGTATGAGTGAGTTAAATATACCAATTTACAGTATAGCAATTGCACCACATTAAACAGAGTGGCACTGTCACTTTACTACTGGTTAGCAACGGCAACGTGCTTAGACCTGGGGTTACACCTTGCAAAAGTAATGGGCTCTCCATAATCTGCACTGTAGTATCCCCACCACAACAAGACATATTGAGGCTTAGTTAGCCATAACTACTTGCTGTCAAGCTTTCCCAGAAGACAATTGTTCGTGATAGATGACCACTTTCACCTTCAGTTATCAACAAGATATTTCCATTTCACATTCCAGAAGGGTTCCCAAATTAGCACCTGCCAGACGTTTTTTTGGTTTCATTAAATATAGCCCACTGGGAGAAAAGTCCCTCAAGTTAGGTATCAGTCATTCTGCTAAAGTTCAATTGGTGTCAGTGTGAGTCAGGGAGTCTTTTTAATGAACTCTTGGCAAATGCTACTAATAGAAGGATGCAGGAAGGTAATCTTAGCAAGACACAATAGTCTTGCTTATCTCATACACAAAGCTCAAGATGTGCACTGTGCATTCCAGTCCTACAGCTAGCACTTACCCATAGATGTCAGGTACATAGCAAACATACATAACCATATGAAAAATTAACTGCAACCACTCTACGATGATCCTCCTCAAACATAAAAAAAGACTTATTGGTGTGAAGGTCTCAAACCAGATTGTACTGTTTGGTCATTCTAATGGCACTACAATCAATCAGAATTATTAAAGCACTGCACTGTCAACCCTAGGGGTATCTGTGTTCTGATGGTCCTATCAAAAAGCCAGGTCCTGAGGTTATTTTTGATGTTCACCGGGGAGTTTGCTGTACAGAAGTGGAGATCAAGTCAATCCAGGTCTTGGCAGCGATGTTGGAGAATCAGCGCCCCCGCTACAGCTGCGATGGATGCGGGAGATGTGTGCAAGAGCAAGTGAGGTGGATTTCAGGTGTCTTGGGGCAGGTGGAAGTTCAGTCTATGGTTGTTGTATGATGGTCCTTGGTTGTGTAGAGCTTTATTTGTGTGTGTGTGGATCTTGTACTGGCATCACTCTGGATGGGGGGGGGGGCAGTGGAGGTTTCTGAGGTGAGGGCAGATGTGGGTTAATTTGGGGAGGTCAGGTAGGAGTCTAGCTGTGGTGTTCTGTATGGTCTGGAGTCTTTTGAGTAGCTGAGTGTTAATTCTGGCATAGAGAGTGTTGCAGTAGCCGAGGTGGCTGGTGACATGAACTAGAGTGACGGTCTTCCTGATTGACTGGGATCCATCTGAAGATTCTGCGGAGCATGCAAAGGGTGTGGAAGCAATAGGAGGGGACTTCATTGGCTTTTCATTTCATGGTCGGTTGGCTGTCAAGGATGATGCAGAGTTCGCGTCCATGGTCTGTCGGTGTGGGTGTTAGTCTGAGTTCTGCTAGCCACCCACTGTGGTCCCATGTGGGCGTGTTGTTCCTGAAGATCAATACTTCTGTTAAGTTGAACTTGAGTTATCTGTCTCTCATCCATTTGGCTACATCGGTCATGGCATTGCAGAAGTTGGCTTTGGTGATGGAGGGGTCTTCAGTGAACAAGAATATGTTGAGTCCATGGTATTTGATGGTGTCTGTGAGGGGGGTCACGTAGATGTTAAACAGGGTGGAGCTGAGGGTAGATTTTTGGAGTAAGCTTCATATGATGCCCTTGGGTGCAGAGTTGAATGGAGGTAGTCGGATGCTCTGTTTGCATTCTGAAATGAAAGAGCCAATCCACTGGAGTTAGTTGTGCTGTATGCCGATATCGTGGAGTCTGTTGATGAGGGTGTCTTGTGAGACAATGTCGAATGCAGCAAACAGGTAGAAGAAAGATCTGATATCATCTGTGGTGCAATCAAAGGGGTCTCAGTGCTATGGTTGGCACAGATTCTTGATTGTGAGGTGCTGAGTAAGTGGTTTAGTTCTAGGTATTCAGTGAGCTGGTTGCTGATGGTTTTCTTGAATACTTTGGTTTGGTATGGTAGCTGGGAGATCGCTTGGTAATTTTTGAGGTTGCTTGGGTTGCCTGAGGGGTCTGACATCTGCATGTTTCCATCTGTCTGGGAAGGTTGCTGTGAAAATGGAGGTGTTGAGGATGTTGGTTAGCTTTGTGCTGTTAGGGTTGAAAAGATGGTGGGGGCCAGGGTCGGTGGGTGCCCCAGAATGGATGGATGATATCATGGTTGGGGTGATCTGAGTGGTGAGTGCAGACAATGTGGTTATCGTTGGGCTGCTGTTTGCTGGTTGATTGAAGTTGTTGAGGCAAGTAGGTTGGGAGTCAAAGTTGTTGTAGATGGGGGTATCGTGCTGTGGAAGTAGTCTGAGAGGGTGTCACAGAGTTCTTGGGAGGGGTGGATGGCGTTCTCTGTGACGGCCAGTTTGGAGAATTCATTAACAATTTTGAAAAGTTCTTTTGTGCTGTTGACTGCAGCTTCAATGCAGTCAGTGATGGCTGCGCTCTTGGCTTCCTTGATGTTCCGGTGGTAGTCGCTGAGGGCTGCTTTGTGGGTTACTCTGTTGGAAGGGTCCTTCGTGATGAGCCATTGCTTCTTGAGTCAGTAGCAGTTGAGCTTGGTGGTTCTGAGCTCTGGGGGGGACCAGCTAGTTTTGTTTTGATTTGAGGTTTTGTTGGCTTTTGCTGGTTTCAGCGGGGAAACTCTGTCGGCGCATTTCTTGATCCAAGAGGAGAGGTTCTGGACGGCCTGGTAAATATCTGCTGATGTTCCTGGTTATGTGGTGCTGAAAGCCTGAGTCCATTGATTCTTGGTTACCTTGCCCCAGCTGCACTGGGCAGCGCTGTGGTGCTTGGCTGTGGGGAGCTGGCCATTGGAGATGGTAAAGTGGACGATGGCATGGTCAGTCCTGGTGGGTTCTGTTATTTGGGTGAACTTTAGTCTGTCGCCGGAGGTGAAAATGAAGTTGAGTGTGTGTCCAGCAATGTGCGTGGGTCTGGTGACTAGTTGGGTGAGGCCAATGTTGTTGAGGTTCTCTAGGACGGAGATAGTATTTGTGTCGTTGGGTCATCTACGTGGAAATTGAGATCACTGAGAAGAAGTCTGACATAGTGCTATACAAATATCTGTTAGCCTAGCATAACATGCAGAATTGGTTTTTGTGTAAGTTCCTTTATTTGACAATATGGTCAACAACAAAAAAATAAAAACATATTTTAAAAGATGCTGAGGTGCCCTCATTGAAAAAGACATTCTCCTTAACTTTGTATAATGCATTTCCCCATTAAAGCTTGCAATATAGTACAGGATAAATCAGGTGATGCATGTGATTTTGTAATGATTAATGCAACATGAAGTGGGGCTCATGTGGTGAAGGGTGCAAAATATTCTTGTTGTGCAATAATTTTCTGAATGGCTTGTTTCCTGCCAAGATATACATTAATTTGTATGTCCGAATATGGAGGGAAATGTATTATTTAACAAAAATATTGTGGCCTAAATATCAACTACAAAGATATTGGAAAGGTAATATTTTATGGTAAGTATAGATTTACTATTCTTAACTCCTCATCCATGTACCTTGAATATTTGTATGTCATCAAGGAACAAATATGTAGCTACAGGTATTTCTGCATTAGGGCCTGATTTTCTATTTTCCTGACTGTTGTGCTCACCTTCAGGAGTGTTTGTGACATGGAAATGTAGCAACATTCACCTAACTATCCGTCATTACACTTTGAATTCAGCTCTTCCTTCCATGTGTGCGCGATGTGATTGTCAGGGGGTCCCTTGCTCGGCTCCGACTGAGTTCTCCGATTCTCCGTCTTACCTGCAGGCGGACTACTACGGGCCCTTTAAGGACGGCCCTTGCTTTCTTGATGACCGCCTCGCTTCTGCACCACCTGACTTCGTGGGCCTATCAGGTTCGACCTCTTCTCATTTGAGGGCGTACCAGGAAGACGCTGTGTCTCGGGAAGGAGTGGAAGAGCCCTCGTGGGAAGAAGCCGTAAAACGCCAGGAGGTCAGCGTGAGCTGTAGCACGGAAGCCGAAACCCACGGAAAGGAAGCGGGAGCCGAGAGCAGAACAACGGAAGCGGGAGCCGAGACCAAGACGCCGGAGGTCTTCACGAGTCCCGACATAAGCTGTGGAGAAGACGCCAGGACAGCCCTGGAGAAGAAGCATTCACCGACAGCTGCATTGCCAGGAGGCCAACGGTACCGCGTATCACCCAGCCACGCGAAAGAGGATGCGTGGCTTCCACAGGTGCGTGCTCGTTTGGGTTCGCTCTTCAGACTTAAGAAGGGCGGGACAGGGTAGGAGACGGGAGGGAACGCCTGGGCACCGCAGTGCATGAGCACACTTCACGGGAGTACATTGATGTCGGTGGTGGTTCTGGCTATTCCCTCACTCCCCTCTCCCTTCCATTGCTATACGACCTGAATCGTCCCTAAAGCCTCGTTTCTTTTTTTTGTTTGCCTTACATGCATTGGAAAAGCCCGGACCTCCGGCCCAGAGACTGAAGCCGAAACTACCGAAGAAAGGATTCTGAACTCTATTGTTTCTTGGTTTCCATGAACGTTTTCTGTAGAGACTCAATAAAAGAGTTTAAACCTCGCCCTCCAGTGTTGGCTCCTTCCATTCTTGTGACCCAAAGGTGACAAGTGGCGAGCCAGCCAGGAGCTTTCCATCTGACAAAATAAGATGGAGGCCTTTATCAGTCAAATGAGTGAAGGACAGTTCAAACTGGAGTGGGCAATTGGGCGGTCAAAAGAACAAGCAGATAGCGATAGAGCTACGTTTACCGCAACTATTCAACAGCAGTCTGATCATCTTACTAAACTTGCTGAAGGGCAAACGCAACTATTGGTGGCATTAGGACAAAGTCGAGCTGCACACCCTTCTGGGGCAGTGGAACCCCTTCAGAAGTACGTTGCAGGAGATGACCCTGTTTCCTTCTTTTTGAATTTTGAAAGGGCGGCCAGGGCTAGTGCCTGGCCCGGTGAAAGATGGCCCTTCTACCTGGAACCTCTATTAACTGGGAAAGCACAGGCCGCCTACCAGCTGGCTAATAAGGATGGTACCACCGCCTATGGACATGTGAAACAAATAGTGCTAGATAGACTGGGAGTAGACGATGAGACTCACAGGATACGGTTCAGACAAGAAAGAGGGTCCCCAAATGACGCTCCTAAGACCCTGTTTTACAAGCTGAAAGATGCGGCGGACAGGTGGTTAAAACCACAAGAGGGTGATATGGACAGTGTCATGAACAAAATCTACTTGGAACAATTTCTTGAGGCACTGCCCTATGGTACTCAGCGGTGGCTCAGACAGCATGCTGGCTTGACATTAGATCATGCTATTGAAATGGCTAATTCATACGCTCATGCTCAAACCAAGCCTGTTTTCAGAGAACCAGAAAAGCCTGTCATCAATAAAACCCCCCTAAAAACTGACAAAAAGCTGTATAAAACCCAAAATGAGCTCCCTCCTGTCAAGCCTAGACCTTTGAAGGTAGAGCCGCCAGTCCTTACAGGTCCACAATGCTATGAATGCGGTGAATGGGGACATATATCAAGGTACTGCCGCAAAAAGAAAGAAAAAGAAGAAGAACCCATGGAGGTTGGATATGCTCCCCGTGCCATCCTGTATGCCCAAGAGACAGGACCAGCATTTTATGTAAGTGTCCTCGTTGACAATAAGAAAACCCGGGCATTGTTGGACTCTGGGTGTCGCCATTCCATAGTAAAGAGAAGTACATTGTCCGCTTCCTCCGTACTGTTAGACCGTACTGTCCGGATTAAGTGTGTACACGGGGATGTGCGTACTTACCCTCTAGCCCAGGTCACCCTAACCACTGAGAAAGGTACACAATTGCAGTGCGAGTTAGGAGTGGTCCCAGACTTACCTGAACCCCTTATTATAGGGACTGACAATAAGTGGTTCTCCACCCTTATGTCAGAAGCCTTAGGAAAGCAGGGTAATAGTAAGGTCAGGGATGGGTTATTAATGTTGGGATTTAGAACGGGTTGCGTCCAGTCCTCTCTCTGTGCACATGCTGTCGATTACACCCCTCCCTCTTGACCCATGTGATCGCATTTAAGGAAGAGAAACCGGGCATTCAGTGCTTGGTTTAGTTACTGGTCACGTTGTCTTTTCTGGTGACCGAGCAACGTGGGATTATCGACTGTGTTCGAGTTGGATTATTGGGAGATACTTTGCGTGCTGAGCGAGGCTTCGCTCTGCTAAGGATACCTCCTGTATCTGGATTGGGAGTACGGACTTTGTTGGGAAAATTACCTGATTTAGGCATTGGAGTTTTGTACGCGGCTGCGTGCGGACATTTTTTAAACGCCAGTGCATTCATTTCCGGATTTTGGACTTCACTCGATATCCTTTTTTGTTATTCGGGTTCATTTTACGAACCAGCTGCCAGTTGGCGGGTTTTTTCCCTTTTGCTTTTTGTGGCCACTGAATTTTCGGGTTGTTGGGAAGCGGGACGTTTTGTTTGTTTACACATATCCAAGACGGAAGGGTTTTTTTATGTCGGGAGACTTTTTCCCCTTATGTGTATAAAGTATCCCGGAAGCTACTATAGAGTGGAGTTAACTCTCGAAGATTTCAATACGACGGAAGAGGCACGACGTCTCCTGTCCAGCAATACTGACACCTTCAGCGGGTAAGACGAGAGGGGTTGTTGGGGTTCCGAAACCTGGATGTGCATAGAGAGAGTACAGGGGGGTGTGAATTCTCATCTGTACCCTTTCTGTTTATCTCTCCTCTGCAGGGTGTGTTTATTTCTGTATCCCTAGAGAGCCATAAGAACTGGAGACGTACTGGGTCCTCTAAAGTCTTCCTCTTCCCCAGGACGGGTTCTTTTATATCCTGCCCCCTCTCCTGGCGCAGGCTGTAGTGCGCAGTGATATCCATATTGCGGGCTGCGGTCTGTGTAGGGATAGAGGGCTGGGAATATCGTAGCTCCTGCAGCGTGGTTCCTAGTGGGAGACAATCTGACAAAAAACCAAGCCCACGAATAGTTACGCTGCCCGAGCGAGGATGGATGTAGATAAGAACGAGGAGAAAGGGCAGGAAGAGAGGGTCCCCACTATGCAGGAATTAATGGGTGCCATAACTGCTTTACAAACACAATTGCAGGATGTAAAACAAGAGAATCAGGGGTTGCGTAGGGAGTTGGATGTGGCTAGGTCCCGAGAACAGGGAAGCTGGGGAGCAGGTAAACCTGTGATACAACCCGCTACTTTTCAATTTGACCGAGGCGCTAGTAATAGCTCTGCTCCTATGACAGTCAATGTTACCACCCCTACTCCTGTCCCTTTAGCGGTCCCTGAACGCTTTACGGGTGACTCGAATAAATTCGCTGTCTTTATGAATCAGTGCCATCTCCACTTCTTGTGTAGGCCCGCTGCTTTCCCTAACGATTCTGCCAAAGTGGCATTTGTGATCTCCTATTTGGCAGGGACTGCAGCTACCTGGGCTGTGTCGTTAGTGGAGAATGACGATCCCGTCTTGAACAATTATGATACGTTCAAAGAATTGATGCATGCCCTATTTGCTAAACATGCGTTTATGCAGTCCAGTGACGCTGAACTATTGAAGTTACGGCAAGGTAAACAAGATCTACTTACATATGTTTCCACCTTCAATAGATTGGTGTCTGAAACGCATTGGCCTGTTGATAAACGTACCTCCATTTTCTATCAGGGTTTATGCGAGGAATTAAAGGATGTGGTTTCCCAGGTGGTTAATCCTCCGTCTGATTGCACTGAGTTTATTGATCTGGTGGTGAAGTTGAATCACCGGTTATTGGAAAGGAAGGGAGAAAGAACTAGACACTTTCTGTCACGACCCCTGCCTATTCGGAGTGAATCACGGGGAACAGGGGGGGAGGTAAAACAGACCCCATAACCAATGGAAATAGGTGGAGTCAGAGGGCCGTTGTCATCAGTAGAAAAAGAAAGGCGTAGATCCAACAATCTGTGTTTATACTGTGGCCATGAGGGACATTATGCAAGGGATTGTCCCGTGAAACCCTCTAAGGAATCTTCGCGTAAGGCGGTGGCTTGTGTGCACAGGGACGCCCTGCTTAAGGACTCTATGGTTCCATGTACCCCGTATCAAATACCCGGCATAGTGAAGAGGGTCCCCAGACATTTTACTATCACCGTTTGTTTGGTTATATCAAACAACCATAGGGCTCCAGTTTCGGCTTTATTAGACTCCGGTGCTACGGGGAACTTTATGGACATCAAGTTGGCCGAGAGAATTGAAGTACCCTGGGTTTACAAGGAACAACCGGAACCAGTAAGGGCCATTGGTGGTACTGAATTGTCATCTGGTACAATCACACGTCAGACCGAACCTCTATGTATGATAGGAGATAATGGGCATTCAGAGGAAATAGGTTTTGATTTGATCGATGCCCCTTCTTTCGGGGTGGTTTTGGGAGTACCGTGGTTGCAGACACATAATCCCAAAATAGATTGGATAAAGAGAACAGTGACCCTTGACTCCGTTCATTGTTTGCAAAATTGTTACAAGGTCGCGACAGATTGGATAACCCCCTTGATTTGTGCTGTGAGTTCTGGGGGAACGGGGGAAGCGTTGGGAGTCCCTGAAGCTTATTCGGCTTTTAGTGATGTATTTGATAAAGGGAAAGCAAGAGAACTTCCCCCGCATCGCTCTTTTGATTGCCGGATTGACTTGATGCCAGGGGCTACGTTGCCTTGTAGTCGTGTTTATGCCTTGTCGGGCCCTGAGGAACAGCATTTGAAGGAGTACATCAAAGAGATGCTGGAGAAAGGGTTCATCCGTCCCTCTTCCTCGCCTGTGTCATCGGCTATCTTCTTTATTCCGAAGAAGGAAGGTGGACTTCGGGCGTTTGTAGACTATAGAGCGCTCAACAAGGGTACGATTAAGAACAAGTACCCTCTTCCCTTGATACCTGTGTTGCTTGATCAACTGAAGCATGCGACGGTTTTCACCAAGTTAGATCTCAGGGGTGCTTACCATCTCATCCACGTCCGTGAAGGCGATGAATGGAAAACTGCCTTCCGGACCAAATTCGGCCTTTATGAGTATTGCGTTATGCCTTTTGGGCTATGTAACGCTCCGGCTGCTTTTCAGTTTTTCATCAACGAGGTATTGAGGGAATATTTGGATTTGAGCGTCATAGTCTACATTGACGATATCCTTGTGTTTTCCACCACTGTTGAGGAACACGAAGTCCATGTAGGGCAGGTCTTGCAGCGTCTGAAGGAACATCAGTTGTATGTTCGACTTGAAAAGTGTAGCTTTCACACGCCTAAAGTGGAGTTTTTGGGATTTGTGATTTCCGGACAGGGGATCATGATGGATCCCAAGAAAACAGAAGCTATCACTTCTTGGCCGTCTCCAACTTGTGTGAGAGATATTCAAGTCCTACTTGGGTTCGCCAATTTCTATCGGCGGTTTATTTCGCATTTCTCAGAGATCATAGCCCCCATGACGGTGTTGTTACGGAAGGGGGTGCCTTTTGTTTGGTCTGATCATGCTCAATCTTCTCTAGATCTATTAATCGAAAGATTCACTACAGCACCTGTTTTGGTTCATCCTGACCCTACATTGCCTTTTTTGTGGAAGCGGATGCTTCATTGTGTGCTGTGAGGGGGGTGTTGTCCCAGAGAGACATGGAGAATGGATACATGCATCCGATTGCCTTTTTTTCTAAGACCTTGCTGTCCGCTGAGAGGAATTACACCGTGGCGGAGCGTGAATTGTTGGCCATTAAATTGTCATTTGAAGAGTGGCGCCATCATTTGTGGGGTGCTCGGCATCCGATAACTATCTTCACTGACCATGAAAACTTGGAGTTCTTCCGGTCAGCACGCGCCTTAACCCCTCGACAGATGAGGTGGGTCTCATTTTTTAATGAGTATGATTTCATCATTACTTATAGGCCCGCGGTGCAGCAGTTAAAATCCGATGCATTGTCCCGTATCCATGTGAAACACACTAACCTGACAGTTGAGAAAGAGAGGTGTTCCTTCATAGCTCCTGAAAGAATAGTGGGCAGCATTTCCATTGAGGACTTTAACGAATTGGTTCGGGAAGAACTGGCCAAAATCGATCTTACACCTTGGTTGTCGCAGCCTTTGATTTCATTAAGAACTGGGTTGCTGTATCATGAGGACAAGCTGTTTATTCCCCCTGATCTTTGAGATATGGTCTTGGAATGGTGTCATTCTTCATCTCTTGCTAGGCATCCTGGTTCCACCAAGACCATGGAGTTTTGTTTGCAGTGGTTCTGGTGGGAGTCAGTGGCTAGAGACGTACAGTCGTATGTAAAGGCCTGTCCTGTGTGTGCAGTGAATAAACCTACTCATGCTAAGCCCTCAGGATTGTTGCATCCTCTCCCTGTCCCCAAGGCTCCCTGGCAAACAATAAGTATAGATTTTGTGACGGACTTACCTCTGGAGTCTGGTTTTACAACCATATTAGTTGTGGTTGATTCATTCACTAAGATGGCACATTTCATACCCTTAGCTAAGTTGCCTACTGCAGGGGAATTGGCCACGATCTTTTTGTCTTCAGTGGTACGCCTGCATGGATTGCCTCAGGCCATTGTTTCAGATAGGGGGGCTCAATTTGTTTCTCATTTTTGGACTGCATTGTGTGCTGCCTTACGGATTAAACTATGTCTGTCCTCCGCATATCATCCTCAGTCGGATGGTCAGACGGAGCGCACCAATCAGACCATGGAGCAGTATTTGAGGTGTCTGGGAACCTCTTTATCTTGTAATTGGGTTGTGGCTCTCCCGCTGGCTGAATTTGCCTATAACAACAGTGTGCATTCAGCAGTGGGAATGACCCCTTTCTTTTGTTCCATGGGGTTTCACCCTCGAGCAATCGCCATTCAGCCTTCAGACAAGGTACCGGCAGTGACTGCTTTAGGTCTCTCTTTGGTTCAGATCTGGAACACGGCTTTAGAACATCTAGAGAAGGCCAAGGTTGATATGAAGAGGCAGGCAGATAAACATAGGACCCCTGCTCCTTCCTATCGGGTGGGGGATAAGGTGTGGTTTTCCACCAAGAATTTGAGAATAGGGGGTTCGCGAAAAATACAGCCTAGATTTGTGGGTCCTTTTCCTGTTCTCAAGGTAGTTAATCCTGTAGCAATGAAGTTGGGGTTACCTGATGAGTATGGGATCCATCCTGTTTTTCACACCTCCCTTTTGAAACCCTATGTCGTTACCACACAGGTTTTGCCCCCTCCTCCCCCTGTGATGGTAGGTGAGGAAGAGGAGTTTGAGGTTAGTGCTATCTTGGATTCCAGGAGAAGGAATGGGAAACTCATGTATCTGATAGACTGGAAGGGATATCCCCCGGAGGATCGTACTTGGGAGGCAGCGAGTGGGGTCCATGCTCCTAGATTGGTGAGGCTTTTTCATTTGCGACACCCATCCAAACCCCGTCCGGTTGGGAGGCCATTGAGGGGGGTACTGTTGGGATTTAGAACGGGTTGCGTCCAGTCCTCTCTCTGTGCACATGCTGTCGATTACACCCCTCCCTCTTGACCCATGTGATCGCATTTAAGGAAGAGAAACCGGGCATTCAGTGCTTGGTTTAGTTACCGGTCACGTTGTCTTTTCTGGTGACCGAGCAATGTGGGATTATCGGCTGTGTTCGAGTTGGATTATTGGGAGATACTTTGCGTGCTGAGCGAGGCTTCGCTCTGCTAAGGATACCTCCTGTATCTGGATTGGGAGTACGGACTTTGTTGGGTAAATTACCTGATTTAGGCATTGGAGTTTTGTACGCGGTTGCGTGCGGACATTTTTTAAACGCCAGTGCATTCATTTCCGGATTTTGGACTTCACTCGATATCCTTTTGTGTTATTCGGGTTCATTTTACGAACCAGCTGCCAGTTGGCGGGTTTTTTCCCTTTTGCTTTTTGTGGCCACTGAATTTTCGGGTTGTTGGGAAGCGGGACGTTTTGTTTGTTTACACATATCGAAGACGGAAGGGGTTTTTTATGTCAGGAGACTTTTTCCCCTTATGTGTATAAAGTATCCCGGAAGCTACTATAGAGTGGAGTTAACTCTCGAAGATTTCAATACGACGGAAGAGGCACGACGTCTCCTGTCCAGCAATACTGACACCTTCAGCGGGTAAGACGAGAGGGGTTGTTGTGGTTCCGAAACCTGGATGTGCATAGAGAGAGTACAGGGGGGTGTGAATTCTCATCTGTATTCTTTCTGTTTATCTCTCCTCTGCAGGGTGTATTTCTTTCTGTATCCCTAGAGAGCCATAAGAACTGGAGACATACTGGGTCCTCTGAAGTCTTCCTCTTCCCCGGGACGGGTTCTTTAATATCCTGCCCCCTCTCCTGGCGCAGGCTGTATTGCGCAGTGATATCCATATTGGGGCTGCGGTCTGTGTAGGGATAGAGGGCTGGGAATATTGTCGCTCCTGCAGCGTGGTTCCTAGTGGGAGACAATCTGACAATTAACAGAAGAACCCTGGTCCACCGACTCTAACTTCAGGGCGGCTCAGTTAAATGACGCCTCCCTGGCAACTGCGTGGCAGAATGCCCAGGATAACAAAGGTCAGCAACAAATAACCTATCCCTGTTTTTTTGAGCAAAACGGCCTCTTATACAGAGTAGGACAGGACATGGGCACTCCACATTTAATAGTACCAAGCATGTTCCGCGAACAAGTGATGCTTTATGCCCATGCACACCTTCTGGCGGGTCATTCAGGAGCAGAGAAGATGACTAATTCCATCATAGAGCATTTCTATGGGCCAGGGGTGTATGCTCAAGTCAAGAAATACTGTCAGGAATGCCAGATTTGTCAAAAACGTAATCCCTACATTCCTCCCAAAGTTCCTCTTGTCCCTCTTCCGATCATAGGGAAGCCTTTTGAAAGAATAGGAGTAGATATCATAGGGCCTTTACCAAAGTCACACAGGGGCTATCAATATGTCATGGTGGTTGTTGATTATGTGACTCGGTATCCTGAGGCGTTTCCGTTAAGGGCAGCTACTACGAACGCCATTTCTCAAAAACTGGTTGAGTTGTTTGCCAGAATGGGATTCCCCAAGGATCTTATCACGGATCAGGGAACACCGTTCGTGTCACGCCTCATGAAGCAAGTATGTGTTCTACTAAATGTGAAACATCTACGTACTTCGGTATACCATCCACAAACCGATGGCCTAGTAGAACGATACAACGGTCTGATAAAGACCACTTTAAAAAAATTGTTATCAGGAGACGGTAAACAGTGGGATCAACTACTCCCGTTGGCCCTTTATGTACTACGAAGCCAGTACCAAAGCAGTCTAGGAACTTCACCCTTCGAATTGCTATTTGGTAGAAAACCCCGTACACTATTGGAAATAACCAGAGACAGTTGGGAGAAGACAGGGTCCCAAGACGCTGAGGAGTTGTTAGACTACTCCCAACAGTTAAAAACAAGATTACACAAGTTAAGTGTCCTATGAAACACTTGAGAAAGCACAAGGAAAACAAAAGACCTTTTATGATAAAGGTAAGAAGTGGAGAAAATTGTCTCTGGGAGACTGGGCTCTTGTTCTTCTTCCTACTTCTACTCACAAACTCCGCAAGGAGTGGCAAGGACCGTTTTAGGTAGAAAGGAAAATAGGCAGGACTACTTATGCCCTGAAATTGTCTCCTTCTCGAACCCAGATTTACCACATTAACATATTGAAAAAGTGGTTGGGTCCTCCTCCTAAAACCCCTATAACAGTCACGGTAGCTACCACCCCAGAACATACTATCGACCACACTGTCATGAACCCCGATCTTCCCGAACCCAGAAAGAAGGAACTGAAGGACTTGTTGAGACATCAGTCTATTTTTTCAGATCAGCCAGGTAGAACCACCCTAGCTGAACATCACATTCCCACCACTCCTGGGGTAACTATAAAACAAAAACCTTATCGAGTCCCCGAAGCCCAACGGGCACTGATAAAAGAGGAGGTACAGAAAATGCTAGAGGCAGGGATTATCGTACCATCTAAGAGCAACTGGTCTTTTACAGTGGTACTAGTCCCAAAACCAGATGGAAGCAAGAGGTTTTGTATTGACTTCAGGGCTGTAAACAGGGTCTCTAAACAAGACGGATACCCTTTGCCAAGAGTAGATGAAATGATAGAACGCCTTGGTGAGGCTCATTTTATAACGACCATTGACCTCACCAAAGGATATTGGCAGATGCCCCTTTCCTTAGAAGATCAGGAGAAGACCGCATTCACCACACCGGACGGTCTCTTTCATTTCACTGTCTTACCCTTTGGCCTGCACGGGGCTCCTGCTACGTTCCAATGTCTTATGGACTCAGTGTTAGCCCCTTACCGCCAGTTTTCTGCAGCTTATTTGGATGACATAGTCATTCACAGCCCAGACTGGCAAACCCATCTACAGCACTTGGAACAGGTCCTAGAGGCATTAGAGAAGGCGGGTCTCCACATAAATTCCCAAAAGTTGCGCCTGGCTTTTTCTCAAGTCAAATACCTGGGATACATATTGGGTAACGGTCAGTTATATCCCCAACAAGAGAAGGTAAAAGCCATTCAATGCCAACATTTTCCCAGTAACAGGCGGGACCTCAGGGCCTTTCTTGGGTTGGTTGGGTACTACCGACGGTTCATCCCACATTTTGCGTCCCTCTCTGCCCCTTTGACGGACTTGTTGAAGAAAACTGCTACTTCCAACCACTTTAAACGACCTTCTTCTCAAGCCCTGGCTGCTTTTCAGGCCCTAAAAGATGTCCTCTCCTCGTCCCCGGTTTTAATAACACCTGACTTTGACAAACCTTTCTATCTACAGACCGACGCCTCAGGGGTGGGACTGGGCGCTATCCTATCACAGCTTGATCAGGAAGGGAGGGAAAGACCCATCTTGTACTTGAGCAGGAAACTGTTCCCTAGGGAAACTGCCTATCCCACAATAGAAAAGGAATGTCTGGCTGTTAAATGGAGTATTGAAAAACTCCGCTATTACCTGGACGGTCAGCATTTTATGCTGTTTTCAGACCATGCCCCTTTGCAGTGGTTACAACGGAACAAAGGTCGAAATGATTGCATCCTCCATTGGTTCTTGTCTTTGCAACCCTATGACTTTGATGTGTGTCACCGGAAAGGCTCTGCTCAGACAAATGCTGACTATTTGTCCCGTTATCCGCTTTCCCCCGAACGGGAAAAGTCTGGGGGGGGATATGTCAGGGGGTTCCTTGCTCGGCTCCGACTGAGTTCTCCGATTCTCCGTCTTACCTGCAGGCGGACTACTACGGGCCCTTTAAGGACGGCCCTTGCTTTCTTGATGACCGCCTCGCTTCTGCACCACCTGACTTCGTGGGCCTATCAGGTTTTACCTCTCCTCATTTGAGGGCGTACCAGGAAGACGCTGTGTCTCGGGAAGGAGTGGAAGAGCCCTTGTGGGAAGAAGCCGTATAACGCCAGGAGGTCAGCGTGAGCTGTAGCACGGAAGCCGAGACCCATGGAAAGGAAGCGGGAGCCGAGAGCAGAACAACGGAAGCGGGAGCGGAGACCAAGACGCCGGAGGTCTTCGCGAGTCCCGACATAAGCTGTGGAGAAGACGCCAGGACAGCCCTGGAGAAGAAGCATTCACCGACAGCTGCATTGCCAGGAGGCCAACGGTACCGCGTGTCACCCACCCACGCGAAGGAGGACGCGTGGCTTCCACAGGTGCGTGCTTGTTTGGGTTCGCTCTTCAGATTTAAGAAGGGCGGGACAGGGTAGGAGACGGGAGGGAACGCTTGGGCACCGCAGTGCATGAGCACACTTCACGGGAGTACATTGATGTCGGTGGTGGTTCTGGCTATTCCCTCACTCCCCTCTCCCTTCCATTGCTATAAGACCTGAATCATCCCTAAAGCCTCGTTTCTTTTTTTTTGTTTGCCTTACATGCATTGGAAAAGCCTGGACCTCCGGCCCAGAGACTGAAGCCGAAACTACTGAAGAAAGGATTCTGAACTCTATTGTTTCTTGGTTTCCATGAACGTTTTCTGTAGAGACTCAATAAAAGAGTTTAAACCTTGCCCGCCAGTGTTGGCTCCTTCCATTCTTGTGACCCAAAGGTGACAGTGATCTTCACTGGTTTTCAATCACTCTGGCCATAGACCTTTTGCCCTTTAAAACTGTAGAGTCTAGGGGTCCACTCGACTGCACCTTATTTAACCAGCCCAACCACCAGCATGGTATAAATTGGGATTTTGACATCTAAAATGCCTTGAAATAATGTTTTCTTACTTGACCCACCCCAAACTAGAGATGTGCAGTTTAACAAAGTCTGCTGATTTGCTACATTCTTTTTTTCAAATTTTGAAGCTCTGCTTAGTTAATTTGAATAGTTAAAAAAAAAGATCGAAGCCAAGTTGAGTCAGTGTGCAATTGCAGACCTCAGATTCTGAGTGGCAGATTGGTTTATTTAATAATGATCAGGTTTTAACCCCCACATGCATCAACCTATTTAGGAAGTGCAAACGGTAAGAATCGGTAAATTCGGCCGTTTGCGCTTCCTAAATACGTTTTTGGGATGCATGAAACATTTTTTCAAAAATCGTTTTTTTTGCCTTTCCTAAAAATGAGAATGCATTTAAGGAATCGCATTTGTCCGATTCCTTAAATGCAATGCATCATTTAAAAAAAAATGCAAATTTTGAAATAGGAAGTGCAAATTAACACGAGGTTGACCCTCGTGTTAATTTGCGAAATTGTTTCAAAAAGCACAAAAATGCATTTTGAAAAGTGCCATGTTACAGATACACATGTCCTTAGGACATGTGTGTGTTAAACATGCACTTTAAAATACATTTCAGGGGTGCAGGGGGGGTCTGCACCCTTGCAATGCATCAACAAATTGCGATTTCCTAAAAAAAGAAATGCAAAACGGCATTGATTCCTATGGGCCTCTAGGCCTATAGGAATCAATGTAATGCCATTCCTTAACCCTTTCGATGCTGATGACGAGCTCAGCTCGTCATGATGCACAGTTGAGCTGTGCTGATGACGAGCTGAGCTCGTCATGAATACATACTAAGAGCAATTTCCAGCACAGGGGGGGAAAACACCTAGCAGCCAAGGTGTTAATTGCGATTCGCAATTAAGGAATCGCAAATTCCGAAATTTAAGAAATCCTAAAAAATGTTAGGATTTCTGATGCATAGGATTTTGCAATTCCTAAATAGCGATTCCTTAATTTTCACTATTTAGGAAATGCAAAATCCTAGATTGATGCATGTGTGTATAAGACTTAGGGAATCATTGAGAAGTAGTTGGTAAATTCAATACCCTCACTCTAATATGTCTATCCTCTCAGGATCTATCACACCAGTATAATTTACTTCTGGGCACATGTGGGCACATGCATCAAAGTCACAAATTGCGATTCCTTATTTGTGATTTTTAAGGAATTGCAAATAAGGAATTGCAATTTGCTATGCATCATTTTTTTCGCAATTATTTTGCGATTTGGTAAAAATTGCAATTTTTACCAAATCGCAAGATTTATGCGAATTCTTAATTGCGAATTCGCATTTTGCGAATTGGCAAATTGCGAAAAAGCACACATGATGAATATCATTGAGTTAACAGCCAGGAAGCCAGTAGAGTAATCACAGACAGCTGCTCCCTGGTTTCAGTTGGAGGTTTGGCAGTTGGTGTTTGGAGCTTTGGCTGGAAGAGGTGCTGCAGTCTGGTTGTCTGAATCCTTTGGAGAAATGGCAGAAGGAAATGCTGTTGAAGATGGGCAAGCCATGAAAAGAAAAATTTAATTCAGTGACCAGGAGCTGGAAATTCTTATTGAGGAGGTCACTGAGAGGCAGGAACAACTTTTTGGCAAACAATCTTTGAGGGTTCCTGAAGCAGTGAAAAGAAATCTCTGGCTTGCAATCCAAGCAAAGGTGAATGCTGTGGGTGTTGCACATCGTGACATAAACAACTTACAAAAACGCTGGTATGACCTGCGCAGTCATGCCAAAGAGAAAATTGCAACCAGGATTAAAACAGCAAAAAGAACTGGTGGCGGCCCCCCAGGGATAGGCCCAATACCCCCTGGAAGACATGGAGGAAGCCACACTTTTAACTGAGGCTGTTGTTGGAGTGATTGATATTGATACATCAGAGCTTCCTACCCCTTCTGAAGGTAAGTTTTTAATAAAAAAAAATCATTCTTAAATGTGCAATGAGATTGCATGTGAGCTATAAATGTTGTTGAACATGCTGAAATATCATTTCAGTATTGCACTAGTTCAATTTCGTTTTTCTAAACCTGGTTATTAACAGTTTGTAAGTCAGAAAGCAGTGCATCATGGGAGATGTACTTCACACAAATGAAAATTAGTAAATCACAAAGCTACTTACTTAAAAATAATGGTAGTCATTACTGAGACCAAAGTAGCAGACAAAATGTGATTTTTAAAAAAAATGTATTAGAGACATTTTTCTGTAGTGCAAATTTAAAAGTAACACACTGTTTGCACTTTCTTACTCATAGAAAGATTTCAAGAAATAATAGAACATGACTTGAGAGATTACAACAATCAAGATGATCAACACTCAGAAGATGCAAATGTTGCTACCACATCAACATCCCTTTTCCAAAGAAGGCAAAGACACAGAGTGCGCCAACTGCAGCACTCAGATTCTGATGAAGTTCAAAATGAAAATGTCTCTGACATGCAGACTGTTCAAACTGCAGCAACCAGTAACACAAGGCAAAGTAGGCGAAGGAGACTTCAGCACTTTTATAGGCGCAGGTCACAACCATCAGATGTTGGCAGAGCTGCAGAGGGTAGCAGCACCGGTAGTGTTGTGGAAGATAAAATCCTCAAAGTTCAGCGCCTACAAGGCAAGGACATGAGAATTATCAAGGGAAAACTTGGAAATATCAGTTAAGAGATTGGTGCCATGCACAACAGTATTAAAAAAATTGCAAATGTCATTGAGAAAGGGCATAACACAACCTCTGAAAAGCTAGACCGCATTGCAACTTCTTTAGAGACATTGTGCACAGTGGTACAGACCCAGCAACTGAGAAGTGGTGAAAGGCACCTTAGAGCAATGACCTGCATGCAGGGTCATACCAGGGGAATGTATCGCCTCTCCAACTGTGCTGCACAACTCTGTAAGCAGACAGTTTCCATGCAAATGTATACAGAGATTGCCAGGGGAATGGGAACACTACATGATGCTGTTGGCAAAATACACATTGATGCTGCACCTGACATGCAGACAGAAAAGGAGGGTAGTGAATTTGGCAGTAGTGTCAGTGGCATACTTGACCATGGCTTACCTGGGGCACAGCGTAGCAGCAGGAAAAAAAGTAATTCTTGCAAGATGCCCATGGGCAATTTGATTACGACGGGGAAGGCATTAGGTGTGCGTGGGCGTAAGAAATAATTTTTTCTTTGATTTTACATTTTTGTTACCATTTTGACCACATCATTTCATTATCATTTACTTTATTTCTGAAATTAATGCATAAATATTTACAAGTACATTCAAAACCTTTCAGAATGCATGATTTAAATGCATTTAAGTTTACAATGTGAAATAAATAATTTCCATTCAAGCAGCAGATTGTCTTGTGTAATTCTTACCTTTTTCAGAAGTAATGTTGTGTTATCTCTGCCCTTCTCCTTCGTCCCTCTGCTGCTTCTGGTCCATGCATTCTTGGTTGGGGTTGTTGAGGCTGATTGTCATTTTGAGGTAGTACATCTTCTTCTTCAAGTTCTATGCCTCTCTCAGTTGCTAAGTTGTGCAACATTGCACATGCAGCTACAATTTTGCAGCAAATTCCTGGGCGATATTGCAATGCTCCACCAGTCCTATGAAGTATGCGAAAACGGGATTTCATCACACCAAAGGTTCTTTCTATCACATTGTAGATTGTAATGTGAACATGGTTATACTGCTACTCTTTCCTGGTTGCTGGATTGAGATATGGTGTTAATATATAAGACCTCACTGCATAGGCACTATCACCTAGGAGAAATGATAATGACAGATGAAATCGATAAATGACATGTGCCTCCATTACAGAAGGACATCTTTTGAATTAGAAATGTAAGTTTACCCAGCAAATATCCATCTCCAAATTCACCAGCAAGCAGTCGTGCGTGGATGGCACTGTGTCTAAAAATGTAGGAGTCATGGGCACTGCCAGGGTAACTTGCCAATAAGTCTGTGATGATAGTTTTTGCATTACAAATGGCTTGAATGTTATGGAAATGGAAGCATTAATTGTTGCGAAAAATGTATTCATTTTCATAGGGTGGGCAAATGGGAACATGTGTGCCATCTACACAGCCAATCACATGTGGGAATTGAGCCATGTTATAGAAATCTAACTTGGTCTTCACCAAATCCTGCTGTGTACTGGGGAACTTAATGTGATGCCTAATTCTATGTAACATGGCATTTAGAAAGGCGTTAAAAAATCTGGAAAGTGAACTCTGGCAGGCACCACCAGCAATAGCTATTACACCCTGAAATGACCCAGAAGCTAGGAGGTGCAGTGAGCACAATACCTGAACATGGGTTGGTATAGCTTGAGTCTTGCGTGTTTGCCTCTGCAATATTGGGTCCAGTTCATCTATTAAATCTAAAATGAAGTGAGCATTAAGCCTATACCTATCATATATTTCTGGTTCAGTCTGCCCTAGCAAAGTATTGCGCACTCTGAATATTCTCTCCTGTATCAGCCTTCTCCTCCATCCTGCTGCTGCTCTCAACCTCTACCTGCGTGCCAAAAAGAAAAGTGCTGCCATTCTGGAAAAGATTTGGAGGCTTTCTGAGGCTCATTTTATGCAGTCCTGATGAGTGTCACCTGTTTTGGACAAAGTTAGGAAAATTACCACCAGGTTTGACTTCTTCTAATTTTAAGAATTCCAAATAAAATCGCAAATTGCGAATTTTCATGCATAGCATTTTTTCGCAAAAATATGTGATTCGCAAATTTAGCGAGAAATTTAAGGAATCGCAAATGCATTTGCGATTATTAAAATTGCGAAACTGCACTTCTCAGTTGATGCATCCCAAATCAATGAATTGCATTCGCAAACGGCCGAATTTTGCAATTCGCACCGTTTGCGAATGCAATTCAGTTTGATGCATGTGGGCATTAATGCCTTCCTTTGTGGGCAAGATTTCCTTTTACAAGATACCTGTAGCTGGCCATGCCAGGTTGAACTGTGTTTCGGGTGAAATCTGGAAACTTCACCATCCTTTGCCAATAATTAAATTTGCTGACTTCTTCTGACTTCACAGCAAAGTGTTTATGTTCTCTCACCCCTGCCCAAGTAAATGCCAGTGATTTTGACTCTAATGTAGACAAGATTGGTCTATTATAGTACCATAAATAGGCAGCCAAAGTAGGCCTTAATTAGATTTTTTCATGTTCAGAGCAAGGCAGCATAGTATTTAAACAATAGTTCTCAAGATGCCCCTATTTCCCCAGTGTGTAGGCTTTGAAAGGTCTCTGTCTTGTCCACAAATATTTCTATGAACAAGTCACATTTTTTTCTTTATGTTTTTCTGAGACCTTACCTTGTGATTTATCTTCTTCTGCTGGAAAATTCATGCCTCTCTGAAAAGTCTCTGAAAATGCCAGTGACAGATTCTAGTTCAAGTAGCCAAGTTGTGGAACGTAGCCAAATATTTCAAAGGGTTTTACCAAATCTGTGTCTCTGAGGAGATGTTTTAGTAAATGTGGTCCTTTTTTCTTTCACCAATTTGTTGAATGCTTTAATCTTAATTTCAATTTAGTCTCATAATTTGTTTGGCAACAGGAAGCACTTTGGGTGCTACTGTGCTGTGCAGGGTTTAGTTATTGTCACATCAAGTAATGTCGACAAAGGTGGGGAAAGCTAAGAGTGGGGAAAAATTCTGAGTTTGTAGATAGGAAGCTGTTGACATCAATCAGATGCTGCTCAGTGCCAGACCTTATGAAGATTTCTACTTTAGGACTTATTGTCCTTCAGCAGGGCAAGGCTGCCGGCTGTAGCTAGAGAGGGTTTGACATTGTCGGATGCTGTTCAAACTCAGGCTTGCTGAATGAGATTTGCTTCTGCGGAGAAGAATGTAGTGGGAGCTGTGGCAAAGTCAGGCCCAACCACAATGAACCATCTGCAGATTTGCTTGGCAGGTTTGTTCTGGTCTTCTGTCAGTTATCCAAGAAAACAGCCTTGAAAAAGCTTCTAAATCCCAGGTGGTTTCATGGATTGGTAGGAGAAATACAATCTTACGCTTCTCTAAGGGTGCCAGGACTCCCAGAGACACCACTTAGGGTTCTGAACTTACTCCAGCAAAAGCCACCTGCCGGGCCAAGGGCGGGGCAAGTTGCAAGTGGTCAGCTAGGCTCTTCAGGAAAGTGGGTGTCATGCAGTTTTGTGTCCTTGTAGTTTAACTAGGTCACCCAGCGGACCCTTGAAGTCCACTTCTTTGTCCTGGGTATATGTGGGAGAAGCTCCAGCTCTTGGGGTTCTCCTCACATGTCATAACAGCTGGTACAGTCCTTCTATTGTCTTCCACACATCTAGTAGTGTTCTGAGGAGGATAGAGGGGTGCCACATATATGCCCAGTTCCAGTCCTGGCTTCTACCTAACCAATTGGGTTAAAGTTTCCAGGGGTGACCCTACGCACTTTTACAACACTTCTTGTAGGTTTTACTGTAAATTATCCCACAGTGCTCTTCTCTACTGAAAAGCAAGATAGTAGAACTTTTCCTCCTCTGTGCAGTACTCACTGTGCCCACCCAAGGGTGTGTATATGATAATAGGCAATCCCTCTCTTAAAATGGTTCTGAGGAGGCTCAGGTGTGAGATACATCTGCCTGTGAGAGAATAGGCATCGTTTGAAGTTAATTGAGTTCCTGGGCAGAGCCCAGATTGCCATCCCATCAGAGGAAGGGCAGCCCCTCTGTCTTTGTTAAGGAGCCATTCAGCTCCTGAATAACATTTAACAGTGGCTAAAAGGTATATTCGGCTTAGGCAGGAAAATGGCAACTTTCTAAAAGTGCCATTTTCAAAATAGTGATACAGAATTTGACTGAACCATTACGTTGTATTTTAAATGACTATTAACCTGAGTCTTTCAATCATTTTTCTAGCTACTCTAAAACTGAAGGTAAGCATTATAAGGTGTTGTATTGTAGCTCAATGTTTTCCTACAGGATAGCTTGTCTCTTCACAGCGAAAAATTACTTTGAAGGTTTTTCTCTGCAAGGACAAATGGTTTATTTTGCCTGGCCACACTGACAGTTTTAAAATACTGACCCATATTTCAGGGGTATGCCTGGAAACACGCTTTGCAATGTCAGTTTAGTTACCTAACATATGTTTTACAGTCTACTCATGACATTTAACTTACAGGCCTTGGGTACCCTTTAGTACCATATACTTCAGACTCGTAGGTAAGCTATATATGCCACTCAGGAGTGTAGCCAATTTTAACTTGTTTTGGTGTCAGAGTACATCAATTGGGGCTTGTTTACCAGTGTCCCAGTGTGCAGAGTCAGAACACAGCAGCATCCGTCCAAATAAAATAAGGCTGACCATAAACAAATAGGGAGTAGCCTATATCTATCCACCCCATATCTTTGTCAGAGTCTACAGAATAATATACATATCCATGTATTTAATTGCACCCGCATTAAACAGTGATGCCCACACCATTCATTTACTACTGAATAACAATGATAGGCACGCCATTTATATAAGAACATAAAGTAAATGGGTATTCATATCTTTTAAGTTGATTGACAGCTCACTAAAGATACATGCACTTTCATTTTCTATTCATGATATCCACTGATATTGTTTAGCGTCCTGAAGGAAAAAGAAAACAAATGTTTGTGGGTGAAGTTGAAGGATTGCACTTTTCTCTCTAGTGGTTTTGAATACAGGGACATTTTTATGGGATTCTCTTGCATGTTGAGATTTAAACTGCATGCTATAATTACAGTATATTAATTGTATTCTCCATGCAAGTGGAGCAAGTGAAAAACGTTTTTTTAAATTACCCCAAGGCAGCCGCGGTCGGTAGTAGGAGTTCCTGCAGGGCGGTCACGTGGGAAGGGGGAGGGGCAGGGTGGGGGGTAGTAATATATGGATTACGGAGTTTTACAGGTAAGTAAACATATAAATAAATAAAATGAATTTTGTTGCGTGCACTGCATCACAAAATGCGATGCAGTGCGCGCAACGAAATTCGTTTTATTTATTTATATGTTTACTTGCCTGTTAAAATTCGTAATCCATACATTACTACCCCCACCCTGCCCCTCCCCCTCCCCACGTCACCGCCCTGCAGGAACTCCTACTACCGACCGCGGCTGCCCCAAGGTAAATGGAGCAAATATTGATGTATTGAGGAAAGCTCTCTGTACATGCATTGGTTATAGGCAAAATGTCAGGAAGTGTTGGAAAACTTGCCTCCACTGGAACAGTAGAACACACGATGGTGTGTGATGGAGGATTTAAAAGAGATGATAAAAGAAATAATGTAGTTATGAGAAGAAAGGAGATGAGAAAAATAACAAAGATTGGAGGTGTGATTGCAATGTTACAGATAGGGAGTTATCAGGAAAGAACTGGAAGTGTCTAGTATTTTCATTACTCTGTAAAAAAAATTCAAGAAAGAACATTATGAAAAGAGTTGTACGAGATTGGAATAAATAGGAATTCCAAAAGTAAAGAATTGGAGCTTCATAAGAATGTTGTAGATGTATTTTAGGTGGTATGTAAAAGTAGGAGCTTCATTTTAGGAAAAACGTTCAAAGTGAGAACAGACCACAAACCTTTAAGGTAAATTTCTGAGAGAAACACTTTTAATCTATATCTTCAAGAATAAACTGCTACATTGTAGGACTACAGGAACACACTTTCTGTGTTGAAGAAATTCCTGGCATAACAATTGTGCAGCTGATTGTTTGTCCAGATGTAGAAAAGTGCTCTTTTTGACATGGTCACTCCCAACATTTTGCCTGGTATTTGATGCGATTTTGTCTGGAAGTGCACTGTGTTCCCACTAACTAGGTGCCTAGTGCCAGATCTCTTTCCCAATACTATGCAATTCTTTTCCGCAATTGGCGATACCTTTAGTACCCTCTGTAAGTCCCTAGTAAATAATACCACCGGTAACTTGGGCCTGTGGCACTAAAGAGTGTCTCCACGGTTGGCAGCACTAGGTGTGCCACTCTAAGGAACCCCTCACCAAGCACATGCAAACTGCCACTGCAGGCTGTGTGTCTTGGTGCATACAAAAGTGAAAACACTATATGGCATATAGACTGTGTGCCATGCCTGCAGTCATTGCAAGCAGTATAGGTATGTCATCACTAAAGCTGGCTACAGCCATAAAGAAGGGTGCACTTTGCTACATGTGAGGGCCTAACTGCCTTAGCACTTATGCCCTGGTCTGTTCCATTACTAACAGTACAAGTGATTAGGGAAGCCATAATAAAAGCATGTCCTGGACACGGGTGAAAATAAGTTCTCCAGCTACATGATGGCTTCATCGAAAATAGGGATGTTTGGTATCAAACATATCATATTAATAAAGCAATACTAATACCAGTGCAGGGTTTAGTAAAACAATCACCCAGAGGGCACCTTAGAAGTTCCCCCAGAAACCCTACCAGCCACTGGTGTGCCAACTGACTGGTTCTCACAAGCCTGCCACCAGAGATGGGTTGCTCACCCCCAAGGGTGGGGCCCTTTGCTCTCCAGGGTCCATAAACCAAGCCTGCATGAGCACGCCTACAGGAGGACCTGCGATTAGCATTCCAAGGCTGGGGCTCTTCAAACTGCCTATGGTATGAAAATCTGGCTTATCTCACAAGAGAGGAAACTTAACCCCTTTGTCCAGAGCCCTTTAGCACCTGGACAGGTGGGAAAATTAGCTAGTCATGACAGGTGTGTCCACCCTGAGGCAAACATCACTCCTGAACTGAGCTACCTGAAGTGGATTTGACTTTTCAGAAGTGACCATTTGGTAAAGGCAAATGATCTCTGGAAGAGGGTTATGCCCACTTCCCCCAGGAAGTGGTTATATGGGAGTGTAGTGACCTCAGAGGTAAGTAGCCCATTGCCTACTACCCTACACAATGCCCTACCGCCTCTAAATTTATTATTAAGGGGAGCTCAGGCACAGGAACTCAGATACTGCTGACCAAAAGAAGATCAAGGACCAAAGAGCAATGAAAAGCAAGAACTGTGGAAGATGCAACTGACCTGGCACCAACCCTTCATGCCTGTCTACTGTTCCTGACTATTGCACCAAAGTCAACTCATCCTGCAAGCGGCTGTGCCTCCAAAAGACAGGGAGGACTGGTAGCACTTCTGCGAAGACTCGGGAACTCCTATGGAGCAGCGGTGCTGCTTCACTGCATCCTCCAGGCACCCAAAAAGACATGGGAGGACTCGGGACTGCCAGAACACAACACCGGAAAGCATCCCTGCACCCAAGCTGAATTGGGTCAATGGTGCCAATGTGGTTCCCTGGCCCTCCAGAGACAAAGCTCAACTTGTCTCTGCCACGACCAGCGGCATCTATTTGTAGCCCCAACCCACTTCCTAGAGTGCTCCTGTTGGCAACATTCTGATGCCTCTGCAACTGTCACCCCTGGGGCATGAAGAAGAGTACCAAAGGTGTACCCAGGGATAGTGAGACCTGAGCCACCCTGAGATCAGACCGATTGGCTTCCCAGTCCATCCTGTAGCCTCTTTTAGACCAGACCAATCCCCATAGGATAACACTGGTCCCGACGCTGAAAAACACCTCTGCTCCCAGCTGCTCCAGTGCTGCCCGAGGTGACTTGCTGGTGCTGCCTTTACGCTTGCACCATACTAACCTTAAGTCCAGACGATTAGTCTCATAAGTCACTGTACTGTACCTGAATACTAAACTTGTTTTTCTTCCCATAGGATAACGTTGCAGCTTCTGAGAAATATGCTGTTGTCTTTTTAAATGCAAAGGTATTTCTCTTAAAAAATGTACTTACCTGATCATAATGATTCTGATGCCTAACCATATATGAAGATATGTGTTAGTTTTATTAGTATGTGTTGATCTCTTTGTTGAGTCAGGTGCATCATTTATTGACAATTGTGTGTATTTGCAGATGTCTAACACTCCTCTCTGTTAAGCCTAAGGCTACTCAACCTCACTACCCCTGGAGGAGCGCCTTGGGATTGCTAGAGCAAGACCCTGTCCACTAGAGTGGGAATACCTGGTCTTTTTGTACACTATACCTCTATTTGGTATACCATATAAAGAGCCAGCTTCCTATAATAGATAGTGTAGGCAATTTAAATGTTTGGAGAATGATAAGGATGATTTACCCACTGAAAACATTTGTCCAGGGGTTTCTAACTAATGCCCACTGAGCCGGATACTCATATTCTGTCTGCTCTGGGCAAGGTAGAATATGCTGAGCAGTCTAGGCTGCATGTAACAGTGGGTTCAGATTTTACATTGCACCGGGCACTGTTACAGCAAGAGAGTAATGTCAAATAGGACAAAGATCTGTGGCAGATGAGGATAAAGAGCCACATGGGACACACGATGTGGGAGTCTTGAGTGTATGTACTAACGCTGTTTGCCTAAGTTGATGCCTCTTAGTCTAGGGTCAAAGGTTTTAGCAACAGCCACTCCACACTTTTTTTTGCAGGTAGTAGCAAACGTCTAGATGTGGACAGGGGGGAAAGAGAAGGAAATAAGGCAATGGTGGGGCAGTTGAGGACACCAGTCTACAAATGCGAGGAACAGAGCAATGCTTTTAATGGGAAAAAGGAAGTACATTCATATTTCTGAGTGTGGACAGCAGGGTTAAGGGACATGGTTTGAAGCTGTTAAAGGATAGAGCTAAGAGGCAAGACATATAATGGCATTTTTAGATGTGTAATATATGCAAGCGCATTTCTGATACCTGCCCAGTTAGGGGTGTATTTTTAAGTTTCAAAAGATAACTTTCTTCAAAGTATGTCATAAAGAATAACATGAAATATCAAATATGACATTATGAAAGATAAACAATACAAAATATAAAATACATGGCAGGTAAGCAAACAATTATATTTGAGGCAAGGGTTCAAAGGACGATAAGCGGATGAAGAGAGAATGAATATCAGGTATAAAAAGGATATGAAATATAAATATTCAGTGACAAGGATTAGGAAAGTAAGGAGGTTGAGCCACTTCTTGAATATATGGTGTTGAAGCAAAGGATCTTTTAGCACTTCTATCTAAAAATCCTGTAACAGGAGACCATAAAAGCAGCCTCTCATGTTTTAGAGATAGGGGAAGGGGTGTATTTTTGACATGGCATGTGAAAAAGAACACAATTGATATTCTCTTTAATTTCCTAGCAGAGATGCAGTGAAGTCCAGAGTACCTAAGCGTTCTGCCTGCCCCTACTCCAAAGCAGAGATGCTGCTACCAGCATGCTCAAAAGCTCAGTGCAGAATTTCCCCATTTCCTACTAAATTTACCATAACAAACAGAACTATAAGTACCAGAATACAAAGTGTAGTCGATGAATGTACCTTAACCTAACAAGGCACAAAATGTACATCAAAGAAGTCAAGAGACATCTCCTATTCCTAACCTGTTGCTTTGTGGTAATAGAGACCTCCATGTCCACCTACATGGCTCATGCCAACTGCAATGATTATCACATTCCAATCTCAGTTTCCTTTTCTTTCTAGAACAAACAATGCATTCATTAGGAATAAAACAAAGCTGCAGGTACCAGAAGGCTGATTAAGTACAGGACTGGATGAGATTCTTATCGTTCTTCCCATACACTAGTTCTGAGACATCTAAAGAGCTCCCAATAACACCTTTTTTCTGATATTTGCCATGCAATGTAGTCAAAGTACCTAAAAAAACAGATTATACTCAAAGCACTTCAAACCTGACCCTGCGTGTGCATTTGAAAAATAGTACTGAGACCTCCAAAAGGCCCACATAGGGCATAATTTACAGTGTTTCCTCTACCACAGCTCTGAAATGACAGCAAAGCTCCTACAATGCACATGACTTTTTAACTACAGAGCTCTCCCAACACATCTCTGCTCTGGCTTTTAGTGTGTGCTGAAGTTGTCTGAGAGGTTCTCAGTGCTCTTGCATTTGGCAAGTCCATCTTAGTGGACAGATGGTTCATAAAGTTCAAGCATGCTTGCTGCAGACCTTTCTTTCACTTGCACCTTCACAGTATTGAGTCCCAGACTGGCACACTCAGCGGTTTATGCCTGGAATAAAATTCCTATTGGTTGGTTTAGTAACATTACCAACCCATTTAACGACATTAAGACATCACCCTTACAATATACTGTACAAATGAAGGGGCCTATTTATGAGCCTGTTTGGATCACTATTGCACCACGCAATGTGGTGCAAGAGGGACGCAAACCTTACATGTGATTTATGAAGCCATGCAATGACTGCCTGGCCCTGAGTGGCTCCATAAATCTGGAGTAAGGCAATGCAGTGCAAATCACCGCGTTGCCTTACTCTGCCCTGGGAATGCTATCCATGGGCATTTCCATGGGTGTTTCCATGCAATGTCCATGGTGTTTGATGCATTCCCAGATGTACCTGAACTGGTAAACCTGGTAATGCATCAAAAAGATTTGCCTTTTCAGGTGATGCGTGACGAGGAGAAAAATCTTTATTTCTTTTTGTTACTTCCTCTTTCTATGTGTGCTACATAGATTGGGGAATATTGTTGTCATTAGAACAGCGATAATGTTAAGCATCTGCTGAAGACATGCTATACTGTCTCATTTTAGTTTTCCCGCTCATACTCGAAAATACGGCCGGACTCCATTTTGTTTTCTGGCGTCCATCTTGTATGCTACACTTCGCCATGTGCTCTCCACGAGGCAAGTCCTACTTCACTGGCCGTTACCCTTGGAGTTTGCCCAGCAACAGGCTATAAATAGTTCCAGCTAGCCTAGCGCATGCTCAGTATGTGTAACATCTGGTTCTGCTTAGAGGGGATTGAAATGTGCATTCGTTGGGCTTTATGAACCGTTAACTCCGCCCATGTATCAATCATGTTTTAGAAACATCCATATATGGTTGTAAATCATGCTTTTGAGCTGTAACCACCCACTTACGAGCCCCTTCTTTGTGAATAAAAGGGGACCGCATGTCCGAGTTCTTTGTGCTACCTTGTACAATACTGTAGAGTGTTGTGTGGGCTGTAGTACCACCTTTAAAGGTTTATTAAACTATGTTTTTGTATTTCCAGTTTCCGTGCCAATTTCTTATGTAGTCTGAGGACTTTGCGTACAGAAGGGCGAACCCTTTCCGCACTTGCAGGCCTTGCTGAGGCCTGTATTCATCAATTGGCGCCCGTCACGTGGGGCTCATCGGCGACTCGGATGCTCGAAGGACTGGTCGTGATCAAGGATTGGAACCTTGCCGGGGACGTGATCACTGCCAGCGGCACCTTTAGTCCTGGCATCCCGAGGTATTCTTCCTCCCCTTCCGATCTGACCATTTGGGTGGCGCCGGCCATCGACTGAGACCTCTTCTGTCGGTTTGCCGCATAGTGGCCGTTTGGGCGAATTCGGAACTTGACAGTTGGAATCTGGACGCTCTTGATTGGTAAGAATCGTTGTACTATACTTGCTCTGAGCCTTTGATAGTCTTGTTTGGCAAGGCAGTTTCATACGCTTGCCCCGACTAATTTGTTTGTTTGTTTGGAATGACTAGTCATGTTATTGCTCAGTGAATTTATATATGAGTTGCAACCCTTATAGGCGGGCAATGTGGAGAGATTTCTCCTGATCTGTGAATTTGAGCGGCGCAACGTTTTAAGTGCCATTTAATTATATTATTGCACATTCTGCATTATTTTTTAGACATGCCTGTTCTTAGAGCACTCCATAAGTGGTGCTGCTGTTTTGGAAATGACCGGTTGGTACTTGAAGAATCACAGCCGGCTCCCCCAGAGGGGACGCCGAATAGGGATATGTACATCAAATGTGGTCTTTCCCCCATAATGTACAGCACGTTGTGGCGGAAATATACAAAGAAGGATCCTGAGTTGCGATGGCCTATGTATGGATCGTTTTATTTGAAGAAAATTGAGTATGTGGAGCAGTGTACGTGTAAGCGGCGAGTGAGACAAGATATGTTTGAATGTATACGAATGTGGGTGAAAGAAGTGCGAGATCGTGAGAAGCGTGAGCAAGCGCTGATGGAGAAGGAGCAGCGGAAGAGTGAACGTGAGAAAGCGCATGAGGTGAAAAAACGTGAAGCAAAGGAATTGGAAGAGAAACAGGAGAAAGAACGTTGGTTGCAAATATCTGGCCAGTACCCTGTTCGACAGCCTCTTTATCCTGTCCTTAATAAATCGGATGATGATTTTTCGTTACTAGATCGCTCACCGCCCCGTACGTTGGTCCATCTTCCCCGAGAGGAGGAGATCAAGATTCTAGGCCGCCCGGACAGAAGGTGGATACGAGGTCTATGTTATCGGCCGACCGTATGGCTGATCTTCGTAAGATTGCTTATCGGGTCACCAAAGATACTATGCTCCCTGCCGATCTATTGAAAGAGATTGAGGCATGGGAGGATAGGGAGAAACTATATTATGTTGATTTTCTTTCTAATGAAGTGGTGTAAGCTTTTCGAAAATATTCCGATGTTCTTGAACCAGCTGATATGATAGCTGATGCCAAAGAATTGCGTAAAGGTCTCTTTTCTTCTTCTCAGGTGCCCGCTGCTATCCGACGGCTATTTGCGTTGCGGGATGAGACGTTTCGGCTACGGGTCGAAGCACGGAAACGGAAAGATGGTGAGGAGCAATTGAATCCAACTGGCGGCGGGAAACAGTCATCCATCTTTTGTTCAGATAAGATCGATGCCGTGCATGCTAAACCAATGCGGGAGGCGGCGCATTTGTATGTTCCTCCTAAAGGAGCGGGTACTAGTTCGGATAGAGGGTCTCCTGATGCTCAAGGGTATTTTAATTCATACTTGGGTTTATACTCCTTGGAATAGAGCTGACTTTATGGCATTAAAGGCAGCATTACCTGATCCACTGAAGAATCCTGCAGCCTTTTATGAGGAAGTTGAGGGGGCTTTGAATTCCTGTACTATGACTCTGTCCGATATTGATTTATTTTTCGGGCTTATATTACCCCCAGATATGTGGAGATCAATACGAAAGGTTGATGATCTTCCGGCATTTAAAGCTCGATGGAGGGATCTTGAGGATGAGGACAGGGAGAGAAAACCAGCAAAGAAGCCGCCCCAGTCGATTTTAGACCTTCCTGCTGCTATTGTAGCTAAATTGAAAACACTTATCCCCCCTAAAAAGATTGATTGGACCATGCTAGCGTCATGTAAGCAGAAGGTAGATGAATTGGTTTCAGACTTCTTTACACGATTTGAGGAAACTTTTCATGATTTTAACGGTCAGTCGCTCACAGACGACACAGGCCGGCACCTTTTTGTTGATAAATATGTTTCAAATTTATTACCAAGTATAGCAGCTCGATTAAAAGCGAGCGGAAGTTCTTGGACGACTTTGACACCAGCATCCCTCCTGACGATGGCTCAGTATTACGAGCGTCAGGAACTAGAAGCTAAGGGTAGTGAGGAAAAGAAATCTAAAGATCTGAAAATGAAGGTTATGTTAGCACAAGTATATGTGCCGCCTCGTAGAGGCAATGATCGGGGCGGAAGGAATTTTTTCAGTTCTCCTTCAGGCCGTACTGATTTGGCCCGGGATCAATGTGCGTATTGTAGACAGAAAGGCCATTGGGTGAACGAGTGTCTGTTGTTGCGTGCACAGCGACAGGGGCGTGGGCAGGGGTCTATGAGGGGTAGAGGTAATTCTTCAGGCCCTAGAGGCAATACGAATGATCGAGCTAGGTTTGAGTCTAATGTGCGACCCCGAGATGGGTCCAATGTTTTTGATCGACGAAACCAGTACCAAATGTCTGATTATGCACCTCCCGAGCAGCATGATTCCCAGTATGCATAGGATTGCGTAGGATGGGGTAAGGAACCAGTTGAAGTGCCAGTAGATCAGAGGGGTCCTTATGTTACAGCACATGTTTTGGGCTCTACTGATTGGTTCCTGGTTGATACAGGAGCTACTCGTAGCGCTTTGTCCAAATAATTGGTTCCCAGGGCTCCCCTGTCTGACTCAACAATTACGTCAATAGGGTTTGATGGAATGCCTTCTGTTAGCCCACTATCACAACCTCTTGCACTTTATGTAGATCAGTTTGCTGCACCATGCCCATTCCTACTCTCCCCGAAAACTCCTGATAATATTGTGGGCCTAGACATGCTCAAATATTTCCGGGCCACGATACGGTGCTCCCCTGAGGGAGTACGTGTTATTCTGAATGATAATTATCCACCAATGGAGAGGGTGTACTTGATTACTGTAGAGGCTGCACTGGCCTCTTTTCCTGAATCTTTGTGGGCCACGTCCGATACCAACGTGGGACAGATGATTATCCCTCCAGTGCACATCAGTGTGAAGGAGGGAGCTGTGCTGCCGCGCCTGCCTCAGTATCGGATTTCACAGGAGGGGGAGGAGGCGCTCATACAGATAGTGCAGGGCTTGATTAAAGTAGGGGTGGTTGAAGAAGTTCCATATAATGTGTGCAACAGTCCTATTCTACAGATTTTGAAGAAAGACCCTGACACCAGGATTTATCGATTCATTATTGATTTGAGGGAGGTTAACAAGATAGTGATACCTCAATATCCAGTGGTTTCCGATATTACGACACTCCTTACTTTGGTCCCGCGTACTGCGACAACGTTCTCTGTTGTAGACTTGAAGAACGCCTTCTTTTCAATCCCTATTCATCCTGACAGCCGATATCTTTTCGGTTTCACTTTGAATAATAGATCGTACAGATTCTGTAGGGTTCCTCAAGGCTATACTGAGAGCCCTAGCATTTACAGTCAGGCATTAAAACGACAATTGGATTCTTTTGTTTTACCAGACGGTGTGGCGCTTATACAATATGTCGATGACATCTTGTTGGCCGCCGACACCCCTGAACAATGTGAAGAGTGCACTTTGTCTTTACTTACCTTCTTGGCATCCCACAATCACAAAGTTTCCAAAAAGAAACTCCAATATTGTAGACCAAAGGTAACCTACTTAGGTCACCTTTTGTCTAAGGAGGGGCGTGCATCTCACACCAGATCGTATTGAAGCCATTTTAGATACACCAGTACCCTCCATGCAGAAAGAAGTTCGAGCCTTTTTGGGTCTCACTTCCTTTTGTAGACAGTGGATTTTAGGGTTTTCATATATAGTTAAACCACTGTTAGCTCTTCTGACAAAGGATACCCCAGTTCCCCTTCCCTGGACAGATGAATGTGAGAATGCTTTTTAACAATTACGTCAGGCCCTTTGTTAAGCACCAGTGTTGGGTACCCCTGATTACACAAAGCCCTTTACATTGTATGTGCATGAGAGAGATGGGTGCGCGTTATCAGTGTTAGTGCAGATGCACGGCGATAAACAGCGCCCTTGTGCATATTTCTCGGCAGTGCTTGATCCTGTTGCCCGAGCACTGCCTGGATGGTTTCGCTCAGTTGCAGCGACAGCTGTGTCAATACGTCAGAGTGAAGGGATAGTCTTATCTCATAAGCTGTTGGTGTTGGTCCCCCATGCTGTTGATGCCCTTTTGAATCAGACAAAGACGCAGCATTTAACTAGTGCTCGTCTGACGGATACGAGCTGACGTTGTTGGCTCCTCATATAACTTTGAAGAAATGTGCAACATTGAATCCAGCTACGTTGTTGCCCTTCCCAGCGACTCAGCCTGAGGAGCAAGAGACACATGACTGTGTCTTTGTGACAGAGGAACAGACAAAGGGTCGTATTGATTTGCAGGATACACCCTTTACAGATGTGGATGGAGAGCTGTCGGTGGATGGGTCCCGTTTAAAGCTACCAGACAGAACCACTTCCACAGCATATGCAATCACTACACTGCACACGATAGTGGAGACAGCAAGCATACCACAGAGATCAACTCAGGCAGCAGAACTGATAGCGTTGACACGAGCGTGTGAGCTCAGTGCAGGATTATATGTGAATGTCTACACAGACAGCCGCTAAGCTTTCGGAGTAGCGCACAATTTTGGCCTGCTCTGGAAGGAAAGGGGCTTTTTGACATCACAAGGAACCCAGATAATGTATGGAGAATTAGTACAAAATCTCTTGACTGCACTGACGCTCCCTAAGAGGATAGCTATTGTGAAATGCAGTGCACAAAAGAGAGTGACAGACAAAGTGGGACAAGGAAACACTTTTGTAGATCGAGTGGCGCGTGAAACTGCGATGCAGCCTGGCTCCACTTCGATGTATGTCGTGAAGTCACAAGCTGAACGGTGGCACGATGCTAAGGAAAAAGTATGAGAAATGCAAAAGACTGCTACTGAGAAAGAACAAGACCAATGGTCCAAAGATGGAGAGTTGGACGATGAGGGTTGTTGGAGGAATAAACAGATGGATAGGTGGAAGTTACCTACAGCCTTCGTACAACCTATGGTTCAGATGGCACATGGGCTAGCACATGTTGGAGCTTCGGCAATTGTGAAATTGCTTACGCAAGTTTGGGAGCATCTAGAAATTGCTAGCACGGCTAACAGAGTGGTACAGACCTGCATGATTTGCCTTAAATATAATCCAGGAAAAGGGACACGGACTCGAGCAGGAGGATTTGCAACACCCACTGCACCTTTTGAAGTATTGCAAATGGATTATATTCAACTGGAATGCTGCAATAATCTAAAGTATGTCCTGGTCGTGGTTTGTGCATTCAGCAAGTGGATTGAAGCATACCCTACTAAGGACAATACCGCAATGACTACTGCTAAGGTACTTTTGAAGGAATTCTTTCCTCATTTCGGTGTTTGCAGATTGTTGTGGAGTGATAACGGGCCCCATTTTGTGGCGGACGTTATTAAGTATGTCCTGAAGGGATTAGGCATCGTGCAGAAGTTCCACTCAGTATTCCACCCACAATCGGCAGGATTGGTAGAAAAGTACAATGGCACGCTTAAATTAAAAATAGCGAAGATACAGGCTTCCACTTCTCTGACTTGGCCAGATGCTCTGCCTTTGGCGTTGTTGTCTATCAGATCGGTACCACACTCTCGGACGGGCTTAACACCCTACGAAATAGTTTTTGGGCGCCCCATGAATATATGGGGAGTGCCCAAACCAAGTTCAGTGTATGATGTACCTTGTGTTTTAATGAATGACTATTTGGCACAATTAACTGATAGCTTGGTTTCCATTCATCAACAGGTTCGAGAAGCACTCCCTGATCGGTCCACAGGAGAAGGTCACAATCTCCGGCCTGGTGATTTTTTCCTCGTGAAGTCCTTTGAGAGGTCGAGTAGTCTGGAGCCGAGATGGTGTGGCCCTGAACAATTCCTCCTAGCCACAAGAACAGCAGTACGAGTGACAAATCGCAGGAATTGGATCTATTCTATCCACTGTCGGAAAGTGCAACCTGATCTGGTGGAACCTGCTGTACTGAAATGACCATCGAGATATCCTGACTACGGAGAGAGGCCGTGCTGTGGCACCTGACGATTCTGAGGAGTTCTTCCCGGACCAGACAATGCCTGCATCGAGAAGATACAATCTACGACCAAGGAAAGAATCTGCAATTGAATGAGAAGTTGTCAGAATAGTCCCTAGGTTAGTGAAACGGAGAGCCAATGAGGCAAGGGGGGGATCAGCCATGCATTAGAGCAGTGACACCCGTCTTGGCCCGATGGTGAAGAAAACAACGGCTACCTATGGGGTAAGAGTTCTGACAACACTTTAGTTTCAGGAAGATACTGTGTACATTTGCCTGAGATGGATAAAAGAAAGATTTTTGGTTCTATAGGGTTTGTTTTCATTATAGCAGTCATTGCTACAGTCATGTGGTTTGTTGAGGAGAAGGCTCCTGCCTGTGAACTGTATGTTGTTTCTACTCCAGTTCCTGATGAGCACTTTTTCTATACACTGCCATACCAGGAGTTGAAACATCGACAGTCATATTTGAATAACACTTTTATTCAGATGTTGCATCATACCCACGTTGCTAAAAACGCCACAGACTGCTGGATATGTGGGATGATGCCAGCGCATCAAAAGAAAGGGGGGACACCGTTCATACCACTTCCCTTTTCTCACAATGGCTCTTGTAGAGCGTGGTACACTTTGCTTTTTGCTACAAGAAAGCCTACAGTAGGACGACTGATTTTCAAACTGAACAAAGAATGTCATCAAGATAAGGACGGCTATCCACAAGCCAATGGAACTATATGGGAGTGGGAAGAGTATCAACCGGACAATGAATCGACCCCTTATATCTTCACGAACACTAGATACACTGTTGGGCAAGAGAAGTTTGTGATTTCAGTGGCCCAAGCACAAGCTGATTTATGTGTACAGAGTGTAGGCCACATTCCTGTAGGTGTTAGTGACTGTATTGTTGTATTGAACATTGATGGCCTGAATAACAGTACTTTCCTTGCTTCACATAACACCTATTTTGTATGTGGGAATAAGGGCTATTATCGATTACCAGCCGGATGGTCTGGAGTATGTTATGTATCGTTTTTATTGCCACCTGTATTCTTGGCACCTGCATCGTATCATAAAGACTTGAAGTTGTTGAATAATGTAACTGTGAGCAGATTTAAACGGACTTTATCCATAGACGATGTTCATCAGACGGACACTAGTCTGCAACAATATATAGATTTCAATTTAGGATTGTTTTTCTTTGTGGGAGCTGCTCTGAATAGCAGAAAGATACGAAGATTAACATGAGTAGTGGGAGTTCAACGACCTACCAGAGAAGCCCTTTCCGGTGGTCTGGGACGCCTTTAAGGCCACGATACGGGGCCACATTACGTCCCTCGCGATTGTGAGGGCACGAGAGAGGAGGGTGGTGGAAGACGACATGGTGAGGGACTTGAAGGAGGCGAAGACGCGGGATCAGGAGGGATCCACCTCGAGGACGCGGAGACGCCTGGCACATATTCGGGGCCAGCTGCGGCTGCTGCGTGCGAACAGAGCTGAGGGCTCCCTTTTGGCTCTGAAGCAACTGCACTTTGACGGAGGGGATAAGGTGGGGAAACTATTGGCGAGACGGCTGAGGGTCAAAGCGGCCAGATCCCACATAGCGAACGTGATGCTCCCCGATGGGTCTCGAGCGACGGCGGCAGGGGACAAGCTGAGAGCGTTTCGGGACTATTACGCCTCACTCTACACTGCGGACCCACCGGCCCCCGCCGTGTCGGAGGCAGTGTTGGAGCACTATAGCGGGACGCGGCTGTACCCCCTTACGGCTGACTGTTTGGAGGAGCCGTTAACGCTGGATAAGGTGACCTCGGCTATTAAAGACCTAAATTTGGGGAAGGCACCTGATGGCTTGCCGCTCTCCTTCTATCGCCTATTCCAATCTCAGCTGAGTCCATACCTCCTCCGACTCTTTGCCTCTTTCGATGGCGGTCAGGGCCCCTCCCCGGACATGGGAATGGCGGAAATAGCTTTAATCCCAAAGCCTGGGAAAGACCCTGCGCTCTGCTCGTCGTATCGCCCGATTGCGCTGCTCAATACTGACTTTAAAATATATACCAAGGTGCTGGCCAAGCGATTGGATCCCCACATGCCTGACCTCGTGGATCCGGATCAGGTGGGCTTCATTCATGGCCGCCAAGGGGCCGACAACGTGCGGAAAGTTGCACATTTGGTGGGGAAGGCGCGCCATTGGCGTATCCCGGCGTGCCTCCTCTCGTTGGACGCTGAGAAAGCATTCGACCGCGTGGACTGGTCATTCCTCCGAGCGGTCATTTGTAAGATAGGGCTTGGTCCACTGATGGTTGCCAGGATCATGGCACCTTATGCTGCGCCAAAGGCTAGGATCCGCGTGAATGGGAGGTTGACAGACCCGATCAACATCGGGAGAGGTACTAGACAGGGCTGCCCTCTCTCTCCCCTACTGTTCGCATTGGCGGTTGAACCTCTGGAGGATATGATCAGGCGAGACCCGGGCATTCACGGCATTAAGATGGGGGGACAAGTCCATAAAGTGGCGTTGTACGCCGACGATCTCATCCTTACCCTTACGGAGCCCCGACAGTCCTTACCAGCGCTCCATGCAGCGCTCTGCTCCTTTGAGGGCGCCTCCGGCCTGAAAATCAACCACGGTAAATCGTGGGTACTTTACCTTACGATCCCCCGGCCGATGTCCCCTCGCTGGAACAGTTATGCCCCTACCGCTGGACGGCTCACCATATTCGATACCTCGGCCTATCCCTAACCCCCTCCCTGGAAGATTGGTCGGCACTCAACTGGGCAGATTGCCGCAAATCCATCCTTGAGGACTTGCGACGCTGGAAACCACTTATCCACTCATGGCTGGGAAGGCTAAACGCAATTAAAATGTCTATCCTGCCTAAACTCCTTTATCTGTTCCAATGCCTTCCCACACCTATCCCCTTGCCGAACATCCGAGCCCTGCAAAAAGACTGCACTAAATTCATATGGGGCGGTAAGAGACCCCGCTTCTCTCAGGCACTTCTTATGGCCCCGCAAGATCGCGGAGGGCTTGCGTGCCCTAACCTGGTGGATTATTACTGGGCCGCTCACTTGCGCTTTGTGATTGAATGGGGCACCAGGCGGAGTGAGAAGGGGTGGCTCCATATGGACCGGGCGGTCACGGGCCGCACCATCTGGAATCTGGCCTGGACTCATAAAGCAGGACGATCCCCTAGTGCATATTTGGCGGTGCCCACGAAAACAGTTCTGAATGTGTGGGACAAGACAGTGGTACGGAGAGGTCTTACGACCTTCCCCTCGCCGCACACCCCTATTGAAGACAACCCGTGGTTTCCCCCGGCTGGCCGCACTACTGCCTTTCGTAAATGGGCGCAAGGCGACTGTAGAGTCCTTACAGATCTCTTTGATGGAGGCACCCTTAAGACGTTTGCCCATTGTCTAGAGGAATTCCGTCTCCCGCCGGAGGCTGGGTTGCAATATCTTCAATTGCGTCACTGGGCCTTGTCGGACGCGATTTACCCAGGGGCCACCAGGGCCTTTACCCCGTTTGAGCGTCTTGCCCGCTCCTGCACCGGCACGAAGGGCCTAATCTCTCAGATCTATCAAATTCTGCAGCACCCCCAAACTCCCCCCTCGCAGCCGTATCAGAAAAAATGGCAGGCGACGCTGGGTGAGGATATTACGCCGACGCAATGGGCCCGCCTCTGGGGAGATATCCCCAAAGTATACCGCAGCATACCGCAGCAAGAAAACGCGTACAAAGTAATGACACAGTGGTACTACACACCACAGCGCTTACACAGAATGCTCTCCTCCTCCTCTCCCGGTTGTTGGAGGTGCCATCACGTGCCTGGGGATTTCCTGCACATATGGTGGACCTGCCCCCTAATCGCTATCTTCTGGAAAGAGGTACTGAGCCACATAAGGGGGGTTCTGGGGTTCCCCTTGCCTGATGCCGCTAGTACAGTATTGCTGGGAATCAAACCTGCCAATTTGCTTGCCCTGACCCGTAATGAATGGAGTATATCGTTGCAAATGCTGGGTGCCGCCAGACAACTTATTGCCCTATACTGGAAAAAAGCGGAGACTCCCCCCCTTGCTGCATGGTTTGGGAGACTCTGGCAGGTCATCACTATGGAGATGCTCTCAGCGAGACTACAGTCCCGCACTTCACGCTTTGAGAAAGTTTGGCAGCCCCTGGTGACTTATCTGTGCAAAAGCGAACATGCTAGAAGCATGCCCCCAAGCTGCGGGCGCTGCGTTTAGTGGATGATGCTGTGATCCCCTTTACCCCCCGTAGCACCCTGAGTTAATGGCCTGCGGGTCCGACATAGAGTTGCTGAAGCGTGCCCCGAAGACAGCCCCTCCTCGGGTCCTCTCACTCTCCCTATCTTGGCTACCTTTTTCCCACCTTTCTCTCTGCTATCCCTGGACACTGTCTCTATTTTCTCTGTGGCCTTCTTCTAGGTCTATGGTTGTGTGTTGGACTGTTATGGTCTGATGTTTGTTTATGTTTGGCCCATTAGTTGCCGCCCGACCTTCAGGGATGAACCTAACGCGTGGTGACAATTGGGCGTGGTAGACTGCACAAAATGCCCTTTCACATGGCTGCCCGAGTGGGTGGCAAGCAGGACACTGAATGTGTAACTGACGGAATTGCAGGTCCTGCAAGCACAAAAAGCTATTGTACGTCAAGTTGTGTGCCGCGGCCGGCCCCCTGGGGGTTGTAGGCTTAACGCTGTGTGAAAGTCACCATTTCCTGTGCGTACCCCTGTCTGGGGGTTTAATAAAACAGATGTTGATAACATGAGTAGTGGAAGCGGTTACCAATCAAACTGCTGCAGCTCTTGGCAACCTTACTGAAGAGCTACAAATTACTAGGATTGTTGCGTTGCAGAACCGGATGGTTCTCGACGTCATGCTAGCAGACAGAGGTGGAGCTTGTAGAATTATCGGAAGTAGCTGTTGTGTGTTTATCCCCGACCATAATCCCTCTGTGTATAAAGCCATTAACAAATTACACAAGATTGCAGCTGATATACACCAAGAAAATGGATCTTGGACTTTCTCTGGGTGGTTCTGGACCTTGATTTCTACATGGGGTTGGAAGTCCTCACTGGAATATGTATAATTGTTGCCATATTATTCACCTGCTGTGTATGTATTCAATGTAGTCCAATGATATGCTCGCTATGTGTCTCACTCTGTGTGCCTAATAAACAAGCTGTTGCGGATACTGCTCATAAGAAAACTATAACTAGAGAGATAGCGGATATGATGAGCATCGATATAAACGATGAGTATTTAGATTATCCGAGAAAACCGAATGTCTTCAGCAAATGCTGAAAGGGTCATCTGTTGTAAATAAAACAGCGATAATGTTAAGCATCTGCTGAAGACATGCTATACTGTCTCATTTTAGTTTTCCCGCTCATACTCGAAAATACGGCCGGACTCCATTTTGTTTTCTGGCGTCCATCTTGTATGCTACACTTCGCCATGTGCTCGCCACGAGGCAAGTCCTACTTCACTGACCATTACCCTTGGAGTTGACCCAGCAACAGGCTATAAATAGTTCCAGCTAGCCTAGCGCATGCTCAGTATGTGTAACATCTGTTTCTGCTTAGAGGGGATTGGAATGTGCATTCGGTGGGCTTTATGAACCGTTAACTCCGCCCATGTATCGATCATGTTTTAGAAACATCCATATATGGTTGTAAATCATGCTTTTGAGCTGTAACCGCCCACTTATGAGCCCCTTCTTTGTGTATAAAAGGGGACCGCATGTCCGAGTTCTTTGTGCTACCTTGTCCAATACTGTAGAGTGTTTTGTGGGTTGTAGTACCACCTTTAAAGGTTTATTAAACTATGTTTTTGTATTTCGAGTTTCCGTGCGAATTTCTTATGTAGTCTGAGGACTTTGCGTACAGAAGGGCGAACCCTTTCCGCACTCGCAGGCCTTGCTGAAGCCTGTATTCATCAATATGCCTTGCAGGATTTTTTTTGTACATGGAGGTGTCACTTCCTGCACAAAAGCAAGTATGCATGCAACACAGGCACCCTTATACCATGGTGCAAGGGTGCTTGCATTGGAGCTAGAATCCCAAAGGTCGCCAGCGCAGGGGAATGGGCAGGAATGCACTATTTTGCCGGAAATATGGTGCATTCCTGCCCTTTCACGCAGTTCAACGCATCAAGGTGAGTTGCTGTGCTGCGCTGCGTGACATTCCCCTGAAAAGGTTCCAAAGTCTATTTCTTTTCCGCAATACAAGGGTTATGGAAAACGCTACGTTTGGTACGGATAAATAGCCTTAGTTCATATGTAATACAACGAAAAAACGTGCCAATGCTGATTGCTGTTCAGGATCTATTTCTTCAAAATGTATAAACCATACACATTTGAAAGCTCATTAGTAGCTTTGTATTTTTAGTTATATTACATATGTCATGAAAGATTTCATACAAATTTTTCTTTTTTGAAACAGACAATAACAAAAAATGTAGGGGACAAGGGGACCAATAGAAAATCACACAATCAAACAGTCATTCATACATGCAATCATATTTCATATTCCACACCATAACACTCATAACCCACCTGCAAGGTACATATACACACCATAGGTAATTAAAATAAACCAATGGAGTAGCACATGGTCTGCCAAAAAAACAAATTAACGCAAAAATTCCACCAAATGTATCACGGGAATAAATCCATACAATTGAATGATTTTAACACAGAATTCCCTTTTGCATTCAGTGTTATTACAGTACAATTCAATAAAACACAATCTTTTCTGGCAAAACCAATTGTCTACCCGTTTCGAATCCCTGGCGTTTTTGGGATTCTCTTCAGGACCAATATAATCTGCAATGACAAAAAAGGATATAAACCGTATTTGTTTCAATCCTATTCACTATTTACAAGAAAAAAAACGAACGCCTGCCACTGTTCTGCAGCTACATGTTACCAATATCTCAGAAAACCAAAGTCGATTTGTCTCTGTATCTTCTTTAGTGAAAGTTCTGTGAAGGAGAAGGGATGGAGAAAACAAAACGAAAAAGAGGGCTTGTCAGGACACGTTAGTTGGAGCCCTATTACTATAAAGACAAAGGGGCATATTACCAACGTTTAGCGATATTTACCGCTATCGATGCTTAGCAACGAATTTTTTAACGCTAAGCATCGCCGGAAATTATCGCAGAGATAACTTGCTATTAGCAAGGTTTATCTCAGTAGTGATAAAAATCCTCGCGCTAATTGCCAATTGAGAGATTATCTCTGGAAAACCAACGATAATCTCTCGAAGTTTGGTGTTAGCTTGATAATAGGGGCTCACAAACTTAGCCATGATATCCACCTTCCATAGGATATCATGGCTAAGTCAGGAAAATACCAGGTGTAAAAAAAGCAGTGCTAACCGCGGTTAGTGCTGCTTTTTTTATCACTAACAGGGTTAGCGAAATCCTTGATAATAGGAGAAATGTCGCTTAACAACATTTCTCCTAATTTTTTTCTCTGGAACGCCCCCTTTGCATCTCATTAGAGTTGCAAGGGGAAGCTTAGAGAAAAAGGGTGCTAACATGCGAATTTGCGTGTTAGCAACCTGTTGCTAATAGGGAGATAATTTTATCTCCGCTTTCTTGGCTTTTAAAGCCAAAAAAGCAGAGATAAATCCCTTGATAATATGCCCCAAAGCCTTTTGTAAAAGCAGTCTTACCTAAAAGTCTTCCCCACTGTAAAGCATTCTTTTTATAGGAGCGCGTTGGTAGCTCTATGAGAGGCAGTCGTGGTCTCTCCACCTAGTTAAAGGCATTAAAGGTGGAGCAATTGATGAATGTCACTTCATTGGGGGGTTAATTCCCAACAAGGAAGTATTGACGTCATTTGATGCCGACACTGCTGTGGAAGTAAACGCCGCGAGAGGATGGTCGTTAATTTAATGAGAGATTCATTACTTTAAGGTAAGATAGTATTGAAAGCCTTCAGGAGCATTTTTGGGTCTTCGTGTTTAGTAGAAAGCACTCCTGGCGGCGGTTATCTCTTTTTCTCGTTTCAAGAACGGAAGAGAAACAAACAAAACACCAGACGCAAACCAGTCAATTTACCGCGAAGACTCCACGCCGTGCGGCGACTGGAGGTAAGCTACATATTAAATCACGAATTTGGAATAGGAGCTTTCCCTCTAAAATTAACCCCCAATGGAGTGACATTCATCAAACAACATAACTTAATATTGCACCTGTTGCAGCTATCTATGTACAAACTTTAGGTTGCTCTATTCTATGAAAGCGAGATGTCAAAGTCTGGTTATATGCATTCTGCAGATACATCTCGGTGGTGAATGTGCCAGATGGGTGCAGGGATAATTTTATAATGTGTATGTTACATGTGCCATCACATCGATAGAGATCAAGTTTTAATTTTGCCTACTGCAAATTCTACTTTACGCTGAATGTCCCAAATTCCAATACTTAACAGACAGATATGGTTACATTCTTGCCGTGCAGGTCTACTTGTAACCTGAAACTAACAAGTAGTAACAAGATGGTTCAGAGACTTAGGGGCACATGCAGGGCCGGACTGGGAACTGGGAACCAAAACCGGCCCTGTCAAAGTGCTTGGCCAGTCCCCTCGGGGGAGGGGGGGGGGTAGGTCTGAGGATTGCCTGGTGCCCGCAACAGCCAGTCCGGCCCTGAGCACATGCTTCAATAAAAGGAATTGTGAGTCCTTAATAGTGATTTTTAAGGAATCACTATTTAAGAGTCGCAATTCCTTATGCATGTAGGTTTCGCAAAATAATAGTGATTCCTACACATTCCCTAATAGCAAATTGCGATTCGCTATTAGCAAATGCTTTCCCATTCATTCTTATGGGCCTAGAGGCCTATAGGAATGAATGGGAAAACATTCGTAATTTGCGATTACCAAATAGGTAATAGCACAATTGCAATTGCAAGGGTTCTAGGGTGCCTAAGGCCCCCTTGATGCACCCCCAAAACAGGTAAGTGTGCACAGTGGTGCATACACATGTCCTAAGGGCATATGTATGTGCCACCTGGCACTTAGAAAAATGCCATTTTGTTTATTTTTCTAAGTGTTTGGAAATTAACATCAACTGTAATTTGATGCTAATTTGCGATTCCTTAATGCTAACTCTCATTTTGAGAATGCTTTTTACATTGCAGTTAGGGAATCGCAAATTGCAAATCCCTGAATGCAGTCGCAAAATTGGTAATCAAAAAAATTGCGATTACCTATTTTGCGAATGCATTTTGGGCTGGTGCATTCCAAAAGGCTTTTTACCGGTCGCAAAGGGGCAGAGTCTGAGAATCTGCCCATATGCGACTGTTTTTTCCTGCGATGCATGTGCCACTTGATGCATGCGCCCCTGACCTTGCTGCACAAATCTGGGTACACCAGCATCACTTTTTTAATTTCTCAATGATCAATTCACCCTTTCACCATTCTAAAATCGACAAAGAAAGCGCTTTTAAATTTACAAAAAAAATGCTAACAGTTGCCTCTCAGATTGAGATTTAGAAGTGAAATCAGGTGCCCTTTGAGATTAAGCCTGCTCTTTTTTCACCAATCCACTCTCCAGCAATAGAAATGTATATTCCAATACTTGGCAAAGATGGATTTTTAAGAATTAAAGCGCATCTACTATAACAAAACACTTTCAATTATTATCAATTATTTATTGTTCACGAAGCATTTAACTGCGCTCCCCTGGAGATTCGTTAGGTTAAGCATTTTTCTAAAAATTGTACTTTCATTTGACAAGAATCATAATTAAATGCCTGTAAATAATGTATTACCCACAGTCAGGAAATATAGCATCAATCTATTCGCAAACTCTAAATTTAAGTTAATAATTTCACATTTTGGTGTCAAATTTCAAATGTATACATGCCTTAGTTGATTAAAACCATACATGCAAAAGATCTGACATTCATCATATACAACTCAAGGTTTTGGTTAAAAAAACATGATATAAAATTGTATAAAGTGATTATCTCAAACTTCCAACGCGGCTAAGAATAATTCTCAAATTATGCTTCAAAAGGTATGAAATTCCTTAATTGACAGTTCAATAATCGATAGTGTTACAAAAACAGTCATCTCAGTCATCAAAACATCAAATCAATTGGTCCTACAATTCATCATGGACGTAAACTGTATAGGGCTGGCTAGTAGGTTCGGAGGTCATAGAGGCCACCCCATTCTTCAAACAAGCAAAAAACAGGAAAGATGTAAAGGGGTGTCCATTAAAAACCTCTGAAGTTTGCACTCATCCACAAGAAGTCATGGTGCTCAGACTTTTCTTGACTGAGTGCATATATTGCACAATTCTCGCTGCCAGTATAGGGTGCTCTACTTTGATGCAGATACAAAAAAGAGATTGCCAACTTCACATTTCTTATCTCCTCATAATTGAGGAAAACAAACCTATATTACTCATAGTTTGTTTAGTATATCCACTTGATACCTTTTATTTTGTAATTCATTATCTTTAAATCTTTCTTGATTGAAAAAAACACATTTAACACATTCTACATATATCCACTATATCAATACATATACTTTCAACATTACAAAAATATATACACAACACATTTCACAGTGACTTTTATCAACATTCAACTTATATTCACAAAAATGGTCTCTGATTCTATTTAAAACCAAAGGACAAAGTAAACACTAAAGAATTTATCGATCAGTATACAGCAACTTAATATGTTTTCCTTATTAAATGCCATTTGATGTGCTGCAATTCATTGCGTTTCTGTTTTAAATGCCCATGCAGGCCATTACAGCTTTCCCACAAGATAGTGTACCCATGAGGCGAAAGTGTGGTTTTAATAATGCACGTCGTGCTGGCAACGTCACTATGCAAGTGCAGACTATGTGAACAATTGATTGACACAGCCTGCAAAGTGCATTGGTGCGTTTCTTTATCCTCGCAGGTTTGCAGCCTGCGGTGGCAGGCCCCCCAACCTATATTGGATGAGTTTTTGTTTAACTTGTTTCGACATACAAACTCCTAAAATTGGCTGCAGACCCAGTTTGCCAAAATTGTTTAAAATCATCCATGTGTACGTACAAAGGGCTAACTTTTGTTTGCCCGAGTGCATGCGCATTCCTTTACTGATTCATTTTTTAGTCGAGCCTGTGCAGCGCGCACATGCCAGGCATGTAGTATTGAGTTAAGCATTTGTAGCTCCGCCCACTCCCCCGCTCATATGTTTAATTGGCGTTTGTTCTTATACTTCTTAAATGCTGGCTTCTGATTCATCCATTGTCTTGTTAGTCCCTCCTTCCTACTGCCTTGTCTTCATTTGAAACCTCCCATGGCGACTGACCCTCTTACTTCCGATGTTACACTGTACTTCTTATTTAGTCCTTATGCACTATTTACTTTAATGGGTTTCGCCTATATCAATAAAACATTTTTTGGTATGTGTTATTTTTCTTTCTTTTTTTTGTGTATACATTTATTAAAACAATACATACATATATACATTTGTCATTATCTGTACATTTAATTCCTTTAGCTTTTTAGCTAGTACAGTATTACATTCTGTAAAGAAAACATATGTATCACCCCACAACAGATATTTATATATGAAATAACAATTGACAGAGATGCAATATAATGAATTATAAAACTATCTCTGGTATTTCTTGTTTTTTTGTATTGTTATGTTGGGTTGTTGGCATGTCAGAACCTAAGTAGGTCGTATCAAAGAAATAAAAGTCAGATAAGAGGTCTTGTTGTTTGTTGCACACCACAAACTCAACGCGTTTAATATTGGGTTATTAACAAGGACGTTGGGCGCACAGAGCCAACCGGATGCAGATGTGTCTTCAGAAAGCCACATGTGGGCTAGGGTCTTTCAGCAGAGATAGGTGATGCATGAATGTCACTAGAACATCAGAGACAGGCAGGCACACCCCTCCTGACCTGCACTGCCAGGCAAACATGCAGTACTAAAGAAACACCTATACAAATTCACCACTAATCCTTGTTGGGTTCCGGAATAAAGTGCTACTCGCAGAAAAGCGCTTCCACGCCACATAAGGGGTAGTAAGGATTATATGAATGCAATTACACTTGGACCGATCCACAAAAAGATTCATGATTACAGGAAGCCGTACTATCAGAGTACTCTTTTACATACTCTTTACTTACTCCAAAAATGGCTTCATTCCTAGGTCCTATAATCTTCACTTTTTTTTTCCAGTAGTGCAAATACCAGTTGCCTAGTTACCAATGTATCTATTGAATCCATCTGGCTAAGGTCTATTGTTTCATTAAAAAATGTAAGGGAAACCTGTTGATACCAGTTGTAGCCCGAAGAATATCAAGTAGGAAATATTGTTATACCTTAATATTATAGTAAAAATACGAAAGACCAAAGTATTGAGGAGGTAAGTGTATATAGGAAAGACAAGCTTGTATTCTTAATTCCACATGTACGTTATTTACGACACACACCCCCACACATATATTTCTATCTATACATATATTTACATATATTTATATATTTTCAACACACTGATTCGCTCACTTAGAGACTCACTCGAGCTTCAAAGAGGCAACCCATAAGGGGGCCACAAAGCACGGATACACCGTCTTTAATGTGGGGCTGTATCGGAGGATGAGGATATGTCAGAGTGTGGGGTCCACCTAGGACTTAAATCAGCAGTAATTAGTGCGCTTCATTTTTTGTGAATTTTTGGGCACTACGACTCCCACAAGTCTCCGTAATACGTCCATTGAGGGCGGGACTTTCCAACGAGGAGGAAAGCTGCATTACTTACCTGCTCTTGAAGCATATCCATACCTGATTAAATAAAGGCTGGTTACCTTGTGGAAGCTTGAGTGCGTCTCTAAGTGAGCAAACTAGTCTGTTGAAAATATATTTATATATATATATTTTTTTATATATATATATATATATATATTTATATATATATATATATATATATATATATATATACATATATGTATATATATATATATATATATATATATCGCCACATCAAAGGTTCCTATTATAGCATATTATATTATAGCAATTTATTGCGTGCAATTTTCACCAAAGACCACCAGTGACCATCTGACGAATATCACTCTTATGCTCTGTGATCCGTATAATAATCGTAGACTGAAATGGGATAAGGCAAACTTGAAGGAGGACCAACTAGGGACCATTAAATCCCTTGTGGTGGGCCTGTATTTGGATCTGGAGGTTTGGGATCGGGAAAACGGGAGTAGACAGAACCCTCCCACTACCCTTGATACAGTCTATAAAGCCACAATTGAGCAAGTAAGTCACTTTTTTATCTCCAAAGGGAAAAGCCGTAGAAAGAACATCACACTCCCCATTTCAAGCAACCCCCATTTCAAGCCATATGGGCTCTTGTGACACCACCAATTGCGTGTACGCAATCAAATGCCCATGTGGGAAAGTGTATGTGGGCCAAACAGATCGTAAAATCAAAATACGGATCACAGAGCATAAGAGTAATATTCGTCAGATGAACACCAAATCAACCATAGCCTGTCACTGGAAAGAAGCTAGACATCAAATATCTCAACTCAAATTTATGGTTCTTGAGACTATCCCACAACGCTCAGACATGGATCCTTTGAAACAAAGACTAAGAGCAGAATTCCTCTGGATCAAGAGACTTAATTCTGCACATCCATTTGGAATGAATGATCGTGTTGAATAGTCTTGTTTTTTATGATTGTTTACTGAAGCATCGCATTGCCCCACGAATTACTCTGGTCCTCGTTAAATGACATATCACATTTGTTCAGTTCCTTAGTTCCACTTTGTGTATTTTGTATTTTGAGCTGCGTATTTGATTCATTGTGGATGTCACTGTTTCCTGAATGTTATTTTATGTCATCACATTTCACACATCACATTTGTTTACTTCCGTGTTGTGAAGCACTTATACTCTAATCACATGATGGGTGCTTTTTCTTGGAGTCTTCACTCATTGGGTAATTTTCCAATCAAGTGACCTGAGTTTAAACGCTTTTGCACTGCCCTCCCTGAACCGCGTAAACCGGCCACAGCCTGCGGAGTTACGGCGTTGTCCTATCCTATGTAAGTGTTTTTCGACCTGTTGTTTCTTGATACTTTCGTATCACCGTTTTCATTTCTGCACCGATACTTTGTCCGTGTATCGTGCACCTTGGTAACTCTTCGATATGCATGTAGCACATTTTCTGTCAACACCACACATTATGTTTTGTATATACGTTTCCAGTCGTCACCCTGTGCACTCGTACACACAATTTCTTGCCTATCAGTCACACAGATAACTGGCCACTCGGTGAGTTTATTTAGCCATCTTGGGTATCACGTTTAACACTTAACATGACAATGAACCAATTTAAAATTTGTCAGAGTAACTAATTTGGTCCTGTATTATCCATTGTTTTCAGACCCCTGATGAAGGGTCATGGTTTTTGACCCAAAATGCATTGGGTGGATGTGAAAATTACGTGAAATCGTAACATTGCGACATAAGATTGTCATTATGCACGTAAGAAAATATTGTTTATAAATCACTGTTTATCAATGGATTGAAGATTATATGAACTTGAAGCATAAATAAATGAAATATTGAGAAGAAACCCATCAACTTCTTCACTGTTCTTCCCATATTTAATATTCTGGATTTCTCAAGATTAATGGAAAGCCCATTGTTTTTAATATAACGTGCAGTTTGTCAAAAATCCTTTGGAATGAGGAGAATGTTGGTTCTGTCGGGTACAGAAGTGATTCTTGGTTTATTAATAAATAGAAAACAATACTCAGACCTTTCAGTAATAATAAATGAAAAGGAAAGACAGGACAGGACAAAAACACACCAAAAAATTGAATAATTATGAGCTTGTATTGAGGGATAAATCAATATATTCATTTACACTTCATGGTGTCGAGATGACATTAAAAGGCTGTCACAATTTATAAACATATGAATTGTTCAAACAGCGCAGTAGATAAGGTGAAGAAAGTGCAAAAAAAGTACTAAAAGTGACCAGGATATATACAGTGTTGAATGGATGGTTAGCTGGTTATTCATAGGACACCCATCTCTAGGGGCCCGATTCAGAGAACTAAACTTACTACCATTTTGGTATTCATAGAAGGCACTTACTCATTTTAGTATTCACAGAAGGCACTTAGTCGTTTCGGTATTCACAGAATTTAGGAGGCCTAACTTTAGGACTCCTAAATGCCTTCTGTGAATACGGAAAGTCTTAAAGTTAGGATTTTTCTCAGTTTAGGAGTAGTAAAGTTAGGACTCCTAAATTTACCACTCCTAAACTGAGAAAAATCCTAACTTTAAGACTTTCGGTATTCACAGAAGGCATTTAGGAGTCCTAAAGTTAGGACTCCTAACTTCTGTGAATACCGAAATGAGTAAGTGCCTTCTGTGAATACCAAAATGAGTAAGTGCCTTCTGTGAATACCAAAATGGTAGTAAGTTTAGGATTTTGTCTTAAGTTAGTTCTTTGAATCTGGCCTTAGGTACTTAAATATTCGCGTTGTTTGGGATTTAAATATCCATTTCACATGGGGCGGAGAGAGTAGAGTCCGGATTATCGCAGGCATGTCGGGGTTTCGACCCAGAGAAGTGCGTGAGCGGTTAGAGGGCACAGCAGGTCTTTCTCAGGACAAGACGAACCAAGGGACAGCCTGAATTAAAGGAAGAAAGGTCTTCAGGGTATGGTCCACTGTAGGTTGGATTCAATTGGGCAATGACTACACTGAGATACTTGATGGTGATGAATCACATCAATGGGCCAGCACAATTCAGTAGCTCTCCAGTGCTGCTCGGGAACTTAGTTCTCCGCATTCTTGAACACCCAGGTTTTGAGGGTTACTAGGTTACCCCATTATACTAGATGAAATCCCTTGGAGCCTAAATCCTGTTTTAGATATTAGAACAGCATCATTGGCATCGAGAAGGCAGCTAACTGTTTTTTCTCCTAGATTTGAGGCATGTGATATCACATCACTTAGATCTGTCAAAAGGACAGCCAGAAAGATGTTTAAAAGCAATGGAGCTAATGCGCAGCCTTGTTTCCATCCTGTCCAGATTTGTATTTTGTGGTTAAGGGAACTCCTATCCCCAATGTTAACTTGTAGTCAAGTTTTTGAGTACAATGTAATAATGTTTTTCAACTAAGCTAGAATGATGGGATATTTCTTGCTACTAATTTAGGCCAGAGAAGGTTACATGGAACTGAGTCAAAGGCAACTTTGAAGTATAAATATACCATGGATTTCGTTTTGATTGCTTTGTTAGCCACCATGGCCAACTCTAGCAGGTTTGCTTTGATACCAATCCCTTCTCTAAACCTTGTTTGATGATTGGGGACAATGTGAGGATCATTTGCCCAGGCCTCGAGCTGCCCCAGCAGGATGCTTGCATAAAATCTGGCCTCGTAATCAAGTAAGGATATTTGTTGTTAATTTCCTCGGTCCCTGTCTATTTTTCTACCTTTGTATATCAGGTTATTTATTGCACCTTTCCGGGAATTTAGGATTTATGCATTGAAGACGCAGTAATTTAATAATGGGGTTAGCTGGGTCGCCAAATATTCGGGGTTGGCTTTAAAAAGTTGTTGAGAAAGGCCTTTTGGGCATCAAAGCCCCAACATCCCCTCTTCCCTTATATATTACTTTAAGAACCTGGTTGCTGGTAAAACTAGCAATCTCCATACTTGGAATGGCAAGTCATTCAGGAGTGCACAGGTATATTTGCATTATTTACCACAAGACATCCTGGGTCACTTTTGTTTACAATCTTCCAGAATTGATTTGAGTCTTTTTACTTGATGGCATATAGAAGGGTTGCCCAGACATTGTCATATTCATTTTGTCTAAAGGCCCATAATTCCTTTTTGTAAACCTTCTGTAAATCTGAAATAGTTTACCCTAAACCAGCCTCAAATGGGTTACGTCTGTGAGTTCTTACCTTTTTAAGGAGATCATTTTTAATGGTCCTTATACGAGGTGGAAGCCTAGGATGTATCCTTCTGTTTTCCATCAATCATGGGCTCTCCATGTTTTTAAAGGCCACTCCTCAAGCAAGTTCCTAATTCCCTCTTCTCATGACTTGACTGGAACCAGTTCACTTTGGCTAGAGATTCCGTTTTCAGGCGCCAATTCTCTTCTACACCCTTCTCAATGATTCCCTTTCTAGTTAAGACTTTTGGGGCTGGTTGATGGTAGTACTGGGCCGGTGTCACAGCCTTTCGCCAATAGCAGACAATTATTGTTTAATCTCAAAGCCTGTGGGTCATGATCACTTTTTGTGTGAAATTCAATCTTAAACGAATCCAAGCCTGAATAGGGGAATACTCAAAAAGGTGTAATCTAGAGTAGAGTAAGATTTCGAAGAGGTGCACAAGGGAACTGGGGGCTGGGGTTCTCTTGCTCTTCCATTCACTAGACTCAGACTTGAATATGTGCATATGCCCAATATCTGCACTCCGAAGGAGTCATCAGTTTTTGCTGGAATAATCATTTGGAAATTTAGATTGCTAGATCACATTTGGGTCTGCCCTTTGAATTCACTTTTAGGGCTGCAGTTCGAAATTCTAAATACCCAATCAGTGCTATTGATGTCATACTCCACCTTTCCTGCAGTGTAATCACGTTAAATTGTTTCCAGTACACACCCACTCCTGCATCATCAACCACGTTACCCAGGCTTCTTACAGTCCAAAACCAGAAATTCAGGCAATTACTGGGGCTAACTAAGTACTTGACAGGTGGTTCATTTTCTGCTTGAGCTGATAATGCTACCGCCAGCCAAGACCAAGTCCTGGTGGGTCTTGCAGACTTAATGCATGTGTTTTCTAAGGTTTATTGCTGCCCATTGCATTCCTGAGTATTGAAAAAGTCACATTTGTGCGACTTCTATTGAATCTCAATGACATGGGCACATCGTAAAGCAGTAATGGGTAAGCCTCAGTTGGAAAGCTCATTCATTTTATGCCCCAGTTCCTGAAGACTTTTTTTTCGTGCCACATCAGGTGGGCCTGTTTGGCCTCAGACCAAGTTATTAGTATTGGTTTGTTTATATGAGTGCCTCAATGTGGAAGAAATGCAATAGATTGAATACCATCACTGGTTAGGTGCACAAAGGGCACTTGACATTTTTGAAAAGCTTCACTATATTTCCCCTTTTAAGTAGGTCATGCAGGCCTCGTGATGTATTTTCTGAATATAGTAAAATCGTGTTTCCTTGATGGATGCAAGTGTCAGGACTTCGAACTTGAGAAGCACTTAAATTTGAGTCGAACTGTGACCTTGTTAATAGGGGTTATACACACACTTCGGACCTCTTTACGATGTCGATCGGAGTTGCCTCCAACCAACACCATTGCGGTCTCAGGGCCGACAGACACAGCAAATTCCAATGAGACCGCAGATGATGCAGTCCTATACTCCCATCACTCAATGGGAGCGTGTGCTGTGGGCGTAAACTGGCGTAGCGTGCACTCCCATAGAGAAATGGGAGATTGTGTTCATCCCTTCACTGCGCGGCAGGCATCTCAAGGTGTCTGCCACATGGTGCAGGGATCAATAGGTGGGCACTGTAGGTGTCCCCTCGGCCCACAACCGGAGGCCGCAAGGAGAAGAGGCAGCTGCGGTCGGTAGTAGGAGTTCCTGCAGGGCGGTGACGTGGGGAGGGGGAGGGGCAGGGTGGGGGGTAGTAATGTATGGATTACGGAGTTTAACAGGTAAGTAAACATATAAATAAATAAAATGAATTTCGTTGCGTGCACTGCATTGCATTTGGTGATTCAGTGCACGCAACAAAATTTGCTTTATTTATTTATATGTTTACTTACCTGTTAAACTCCGTAATCCATACATTACTACCCCCACCCTGCCCCTCCCCCTCCCCACATCACCGCCCTGCAGGAACTCCTACTACTGACCGCGGCTGAGAAGAGGGCCTTGCTCTGGTCCCCCAAACTCACTTTCCGACAGGCTTTCCTTGTCAAAAAGACCAGCATGGAAAGCCTGTCGGAAACTGAGAATCGCAATCCCAATGGCAACAATGCTGTCCATTGGGATTACGGGCTGGTCTCTGACTGGCCGACGGGCTCCTTGGGCCTGTCGGAATCCAGCTGGTAAGACCGGTCCGTTAGAATTCCGGCCGCCCTATTATGAATACGATTCAGAAAAGGGGGTGGTGATGGACAGAGTATCTGAATTAAGCAGAACACTCGTACCCAGTCAAGAGATCAGGGCTTGATCCAGAACCTGGCTACATGCAAATGAGTCTGTCCCTGGCCCAGTGCATCATGGGAACAGGGCAGACCAAACTACCCAGCCAATTATTTTACTGGGAAGGAAACAAGCTTCCGGGGACCGGTTTCTGGCATTACAGCCATCTTCGGCCCGGCTTGCTTGAATCCTGATGGTGCAATGAGCAAGGGACTCATGTCTGAGCATACCCTTCCACGCTTATGGTGGACAAAACGATTCAGAAAATGGGGTGGTGATGGACAGAGTATCTGAATTAAGCAGAACACTCGTACCCAGTCAAGAGATCAGGGCTTGATCCATCACCGTTTTTTTGGCTCACTGCACCATCCCAGCTCAGAACCTGGCTACATGCAAATGTGTCTGTCCCTGGCCCAGTGCATCATGGGAACAGGGCAGACCAAACCACCAAGCCAATTCTTTTCCTGGGAAGGAAACAAGCTTCCGGGGACCGGTTTCTGGCATTACAGCCGTCTTCGGCCCGGCTTGCTTGAATCCTGATGGTGCAATGAGCAAGGGACTCATGTCTGAGCATACCCTTCCACGCTTATGGTGGACAAGCCCTGATATGTTGACTGGGTACGAGTATTCTGCTTAATTCAGATGCTCTGTCCATCACCACCCCCCTTTTCTGAATCGTTTTGTCCACCACAAGCGTGGAAGGGTATGCTCAGATGTGAGTCCCTTGCTCACTGCACCATCAGGATTGAAGCAAGCCGGGCCGAAGACAGCTGTAATGCCCGAAACTGGTCCCCGGAAGCTTGTTTCAATTCCAGTAAAAGAATTGGCTTGGTAGTTTGGTCTGCCCTGTTCCCATGATGCACTGGGCCAGGGACAGACCAATTTGCATGTAGCCAGGTTCTGAGCTGGGATGGTGCAGTGAGCTAAAAAACGGTGATGGATCAAGCCCTGATCTGTTGACTGGGTACGAGTATTCTGCTTAATTCAGATGCTCTGTCCATAACCACCCCCCTTTTCTGAATCGTTTTGTCCACCACAAGCGTGGAAGGGTATGCTCAGATGTGAGTCCCTTGCTCACTGCACCATCAGGATTCAAGCAAGCCGGGCCGAAGACGGCTGTAATGCCAGAAACCGGTCCCCGGAAGCTTGTTTACTTTCCAGTAAAAGAATTGGCTTGGTAGTTTGGTCTACCCTGTTCCCATGATGCACTGGGCCAGGGACAGACCAATGTGCATGTTGCCAGGTTCTGATCTGGGATGGTGCAGTGAGCTAAAAAACGGCGATGGATCAAGCCCTGATCTGTTGACTGGGTACGAGTATTTTGCTTAATTCAAATGCTCTGTCCATCACCACCCCCCTTTTCTGAATCTATTATGAATATGGCAGTTGGAAATTAAACCAGCAATGTTGGTCGCAAAGCCTCTGACCTGTGGTTGTAGGCTTTCCAACCGAAATTCAAATTTGCCCCTATGTTTCTTCTGCACAGGCTGCCTATTTTCTTCCCGTAGCCTAAACAGTTGTTTCTATGAACAAGAAGGGCCATCAGACAATGGGATTTTTTCAGGTCGAGTATTTACCAATGATATGAAATGTTGATATATCACTGTAAACCTCAAGTTCCTGGTACCCTTCTAGGTATTGTCCTCCATTGTTCAGGAATTCTGCAGAGGTGGATTTTCTGCTAAGACTGCAAGTTTTTTTTGTGCCTCAGGGTTACTTCAGGCCTCCTGATAGATAATGATGTTCAGAGCCGGTGAGTACTATGTTGTAAACATTTGTTATTTTATTTCCTTTAATTGTGCTAGTTGTTACTTTTGGCTTTGGATGAGTATTTACTGTTGCTGCATCTTGCCCCTCTTTTGGTTGGCGTACTCTTGAGACTAGCTTGACCAGGCTAGGGGAGTGTAGGAGGTGTTGCTTAACTGGGAGTTTGCTTTAAATTGGTCTTCTGTCTCTTGTGTTGGACTAATTCAGTTGAATTTGTAGATAGCAGGAGAGGCACTATCTATCCAGGAGAATGAGTCAGCCATATGAGTTGAGAGCAGTACTGTTTCCATAGGAACCACTTTCTTTGTTTTTTAAATGGGGTAAATATTTTGTGATCAAAAGAACCAAACATAGGAGGTAGAAGTGTTTTTGTGAGATGCACTCTGCTTTCAATTCTTAACATAAGGGTAATCACTGGGAGTGACAGAAACAGAAAGTCTTTATTTGGTTTTTTTACAACCATAAAATATAACTCTTTATAATTTCCTAAAAAGTATGTTAAAAAACAATTTCACAATAAAATACATCCTTCAGTCTTGATAAATACAAAAGAAGAAAATTATTATACTCATCTAATAACCATATTCGTGATGAAGTACATCATGGTGTCTGGATAAATACAAGATTTTCCAACTCATTAATAACCATATTCCCCGATTTAATGTCCCCTTTTTTTAAGAGTGAGTCAATCATGGTTAAAAGCTTTACCCCTCTACAGATTAAAATGTTTGATGACCCCCCCCCACCCAACAGGTAACAGTCTGCCTGCAGGTACGTTTGTTAAATTCTTTTAAGATTGTTTTTAAAAGCATTTTTCTTGCTTCGCTAACTGCAGAACAGACACACAGCATGTGACAAAGGGATTCCTTGCGATATCCACATAGTCTACTAGTTGCATTATTGTATTTCCCTTTCCAACTTGGTCGCAAATCCTTGGTTTCATAACCCCCAAAACCGATACAGCAAATACTTCTTTTTCAGAAATAAATATGAATATATCACTGTCCAGGAGTGTCGCCTTTTTACCATTGTGTTTTTGTCTTCTAGAAAAGATAATTGTTTTGCTGAGCCGTTGCACACTCTGTTGAATGCCATCCTCTCCATCTTTCTGTGCCATGCCTCTTGAATGTCCAGTTCTACCAGAGATATTCTTAGATATTCACCCCATGAACACGGGTTTTTTTCATCAAACTGAGCTTTTATTACTTTCCAGCATACATTGTTCAGGGTGCCTGGTTCAGAGGAGCAAAATTTCCAACATAGTTTCACAAAAACAGATTGCCTCTGGAATATCTGATTTTGAAGTCCAAATTCTAGGCAAATCTTAGCTGGTGGCGCTGCTCTTGGGAGAAGAAAGACAGCTTTGTACACTTTTAGCTGTAAATCGTTTAAAATTCCGGATTCCTGACAATGCCATATTTCTAATCCGTAAGCCAAAGCAGGAAGTAATTGTGCTGCCATGGTTTTTAAAAGATGACTGTAAGAGGGGCAACTCAATTTTATTTGGAGCAGTTTGTAAGCAATTATTAGAGTTCGGGCTTTTGCTCTTATTGCACTTTTTTGATCCTTTAAGGACATGCAACGCCCTAAATTGATACCCAAATACTTATAGCTGCTAACTTCCTCTATTTCTTTACAATTGGCGACCACTTAAATTTTCTTTTGGGTCTTGGGCCAACTAAATGAACCACCTTGTTTTTTTCCTGTTTAGCTCCAGCCCCTGTTGATCGAAATAGTTAGTCAGATGGTCGATGACTCTTTGCAAACCAATAGGGGTTTGGCTTAAGACCACTATGTCATCTGCATATTGCAGATACTGTATGTGATCCAATTTTGGGGATGGCCATTTACCTTTGTTAAGTGGTTATCTAGGTCTGCAAGGTACAGATTAAAAGGCTCGGGCAAGAGCACACCCTTGTTTCAGGCCATTTGTTATATTGAGCTTGGATGATGCTATACTACCGTCTCCCAGCTTCACCCGGGCCCAGGTTTCACTATTGAGGGATATTATAGAATTAATTAGTTGTTGTGGTACCCCCCATCCTTTCAATTTTGTCCATAATCGTTCTCGTGAAACTCTGTCAAAAGCCGATTTTAGATCTATGTAACATGCAAATAAACCTGATTTATTTAAAATTGCATTTTCTGAGAAAAGTGCAATCACTGCCAGGTTTGTGCTTGTGCCCATTCCTTGCCTAAAACCGGTTTGATATTTGGGAATTAAACGTTTCTCCTCCATCCAATCCTGTTGGTGTATTAATAGGCAGAAGGCATACAGTTTTGCATCAACATCCGTTAGGGCAATGAGCCTATAATTACTAGGCTCATTGCGATTACCGTTTTAATATATAGGATAAATATGCTCCCTATCCTCGAATTAATGATTTTGTTTTGCGTATACAAGTAATTAAAGAGAGGAGTAAGAAAATGCGCCCAAAATTCTGCATCGTGTTTAAAAATTGCATTTGGAAGTCCATTAGGCCCTGCTGCTCCTTCTGTTTTCAATATTTTTATTATTTATTTTAGTCGGTTTTTGACAATTAAGATGTTTGAGCCATCATGAATTGAATCCTGTGAATTATTTTCAAATTGAACCTTATTAAGCCGGACTATAATGTCTTCATGTTGCACTATTTTCCCTGAAAAGGGATCAAAATCAATCTTTATATTTTTGTCCTCCTGCGCGTTGTCTGGCCCATGTTCCAATTTCTTCAACACTTCAAGATTTGTATTATTATATACAATGTGTATATGTAATTCCCAACTTTTCTCACTTATTCCCGATTTTTGTGACATTCCTGTTCCCTTGGTTAGCTTATTTGTTATGCCCCAAAATTCGCAACTATTAGGTAATTTCTTGACCCAGAGTAATTTTTCCTAGATCTTTTCCTTACGTTTCTTTTTTACCACTCTACACTTCTCTTTAAAATTCTTCTTAATTTATTTAATATTGTTGTTTATAGCCGATTTTCCAGATCTTAACGCCATAAATACTTTTCTCGATTCTCTTGTAATTTCCCTCTTCAGGTTTCGCAGCTGTATATCAAACCATGGTTCATAAAATCCTTTTTGTGGACCTTGACGGGACGGGAAATTTATTTAGAAGAAATGTTCCCAATTGTTCCCAAAAATCTTCTGGTGACTTGGTACACTGCACTCGACCGTTGGTTATAAATTGTCGTGCGGCATCCATTATTTGTGTAACATCCGTACCACGCCATTTTAATTTTTTCAGATTGTATGTTACCGGGATTACTGTTAGAGCAGGTATTTTCTCTTTTGCAAACAGCTTTGCATTGATGGTCCATATTTGCGGCAAATGGTCACTTTCTGGGCAGGATTGTATGAAAAATGAGTCCACTGAGATGTAAAGTTAATTACTGACCATGGTATTGTCAATAATTGATCGGTTCTTTCCACTTAAGAAGGTGATCCTAGCCGGTTGATCTTCCTTTATTTTCCCATTCAGAATGTGTAATCCCAAGATGTCCAAATCGCTTTTAAATTATTTTGCCCCCATTTTCTTTTGACGCAACTCTTATTTGACTTATTCCCTATTATATTGGAATTAAAATCATCTGTGATTATCAACTTACAATTTTGATGACTTTTCTGTAAAACCTTGATAAAGTTGATCAGGCAAACAAACTTTTCTTTTTTCAACTTTTTATTGGGATGAAAATATATGTTTAAAATCAATAGCTGCCAGGACATTTTATTTTCAGTGTTCTTGCTTTCCATTTTCACAACCTGTATCCAGCTTTCACCCGTATCCAGTTCTTCCATTTGCCAATCTAATTTTTCCTTTATGAAGGTGGACGACCCACCTTTCGGGTGCCCATATTTGTAAATTTGTTCTGCCGGAACATGGAATTCTACATATCCAATTATAGGTTTAGGATTCAAATTCCAAGTTTCCTGTAAAAGGATGATATCAAAACTCTGTAAAAACGCCTGAGTATCCAGATCTTGGCCTGTTTCATTAAACCCATGGATATTCCATGAGCAGATTTTAATTTTGTATTCCTTTGACATATCCGGGTATATCACTGGGGGCTTTAACCTTATTTTGTATTCCTTTGACGTATCCTGGTATATCACTGGGGGCTTTAACCTATCACTGGGAGTGCTCCAACACCATTCTCTTTGTTTTAGAATCTCTTCAGTTCGATGATAGTGAGGCCATCAATGACCACTTTCCTCAGTGTTATGTATTAGACAGTGGCAAACCTGTGGCTACTTGCATCATCATAGGGCCTTTCATCCACCAGGTGGTTGAGTCTCTATCCCAAGAGACATGGTGGGATCTGTATCAAACGAGTGAGTTAAAATTGCTCACTGTCCTCAAAAATAACACATTTACTTAATTTACTTAAAAAGGAACAGTATAAGTGCTCGAAAAAGGTGGACAACATGTTTCATCCAACTTGCGCCTCATAGAGGGTGGTGGCTTTTTTCAGGATTATGTAAACTCTCAGATCTCTGCTGTATTGGGAGTACAATATGTTGCTTCACTTATCAGAAAGAGCGTCCCATTAAAAAAAATCCCAGTAAATCTAAAGGATGGGGTACTGGACGAGTAATGGGCCTGCGGTTAAATACACATTGTGAGACACGTGTACACAATTAAAGGCTGGATCCGATGGGGCTGCTAGTTGCATTGGCAACAATGAGAAGAAATAGAAAAAATACTACAATCTGCATGGTGGCGAGCATAAATGCTTGCACTAAAAGTTGTTAATACATAAAATACAAAGTGCGCCATAGTCAAAGATATTTATGGGACTTCTCTGATAAAGTCATGTGGTTGCAGGTGTACTCAAAACTGATTTTATTAAAGACCAAAACATCTCCTAAAAAAATGGCAATCTATGGTTGATGGAAAGTGTCTGGATTATACCGTGCCCCCTGCCGGTCAATGGTGCCTACTTTAAAGGCCTGCTAAGTCCTGCATATACCCTCCCTAGCATATTCACAAATAGGGAGTCAGGGGGCTTCACCTGTCCACCCTGAGCAACCCCAGGAGTGGAATATAACCTGCCCTGCTGATATAAATTCTAGTAGCACACTGCACGTGCCACCTGCTCTATTACATAACCTTTCATGCTTGACACCTTGTAATCCCCATTTCTTGGGACGGCAGCACAGGATGACCTTGGACAGTCCGTTTGGTGTGTCGCAATAAACCACAGTAGTCGTGGGACCTAACAAGCACCCAATTCCTACCTTGGCATACCTCAAACTTGAGGATGACTTCCCACAGCTGTAAGGCCAAAGAGCTACATCCTACCTCTTTACTGGTTGTTGCCACTTGGCACTTTTCCGGTTGCAGCAATGTGTTTAGTGAATCGCGCAAGCCCTCGGGGCCCTCTGTCGCTGATTAGACAGTATATGTTACCCATTTGCTGAATCACTATACAACACCGCCTGACTTACTGTGCTACGTTGTAAGCGATTGGGTGCATCACTTCTCTTCCCCCTGAAAAGATATCACCCGCAAGGCCAAAGGCACCCATGGATTTACCTATTTGCTGGGTCTTGCCCCCTGGCACCCTTCACAATGGTGATGTGAAACCTCCCAGCCAATCTAGCATTGCCAAAACCCCATTTGTGTCCCCAGAATCACCCTCCATCCTTCTGTACAATGTTCATGCTGCTATTGGGGGGAGGGGACACTCACTTCCACATCCATCCTGTCCTGCCATACTGTTGCCAGTACAGTTGCGTGTGCCTACCACAAATTTTAAATAGACATGAAACTGGGTATCGGAAATGACTATGCACAGGTATTAGGAACTCTCACATGGTGGTTGTTGTAAACTACCAGGGGATGAACAGGATGAGTTGGGGGAGGGCTTCCCTCTACAAGCCTTTGCTGTAGCTTGAGGTGTGGCTGGAAATGTTCCTATGGAGCCTGAAGCATAGAGCTTGAAGAGCAAAGGCGCTTGGCGGGGGTCCGGAAGGTCATTCAGGTGGAGGACCCCTAGTGCCTGAACTACGCCCCGACTGGACAGTATGTGTGTACTGTCTGGTACCTAAGCTTGCTCCTGTCTCAAACAAGGAATGGCCACCCGCAGCTCTCAATCACTCCAGATTAGCAATGTCTTCCTGGCAAGTTCAGCAAGGCTAACTTATTACTTGATGTCGAGTATGGGTCTTGCCTAACACTTGATAAACCTGCTTTCTCCTTGATGTAGGTGATACAGCTGGTGTATCCTACGCTAAGGGATCTTGTCCTGTGGACCCGTGGCTGCTTACCTGGCCTTCCTATACACCCAAGGATACTCAGGCAACTCTTTAATTTCAAATTGGTGGGGCTGTGCAGGGGCTGACTTGAGTCTTGCCTGCACAAGGGACCCAACAGGCAGTTTGGACCTGACTAACCTTGTGTCCTGGTGCCAGATTTGGTAAGGTGTTTCCCCTGCTCTGTGAACTGCTTGCTGTTGGAATGCTAAAGTCAAGGAGGGGATGCTACCCTGCCTCAAACTCAGCGGCCATGACAGCCTTCGCAAGCTTGCAGAAGCATCTGGAAGCTTGACAACAATCAAACCGCCCACGAAACCCAGGCCATGCCGCCATTTTATGGCCTGTAACTCTGTACAGGCAATGAAAAACTCCTACACATATAGTAATTGTGACATATTTGAACCTGTCCCTAGATGTGCGGCCAAGCACCCCCAGGTGAGGTCTGGGTCACCCAAACTTCTGCTAATGTGTACCAGAGAGGAGACAAGTCAGTGGGAAAGAAGGAGGGGGAACAGTATGCCTGCTACCTGCCCATTCTTCGAATACTGCAACTGCCTGGTTCTTACTACACTGTAGCCCCTTGTGCTCTTAAACCAGTGTTTCCCCCAACTCTTTGGTACAACGCACTTTTAATGGTGACAACTCCCACACTCGCCCTGCTGCCCAGGCTGAAGGGCAGGTGCTTCTGGCTTAACAGAAGCCACATGCCCATGCTTAGCGGCATCGACCAGACCTTTTGGAGCTAAACTATGACCACTGTTGAATGGTGTCAATCTAGTTCGCGTCTGTCTGTATGTGTCCCCCTGACTCGCTAGCCATGACTGTTTCCCTTTTAGCATATGTCCTTATTGTTTGTCTCCCCCGAACATGTAGCTATGCTCCAATACTGTATCCTTTGTAACGATGTACCCTACCACTCTGGTCTGCTACTCATGTGAAGCGCTCTGCTGCCTCCGGTTCTGGCCAGCGCTCTCTAAAACCATGCAAGTATAAAACCCTTCCAATATAAAACCTTTCCAATAAGATAAGTCTACCGTGCATCCGACACAGGGGGCCCTGCTGTTTCGGCGGGTTTAACCCGTTGCCTGCCCCCCTTATGGCCTATGAAAATTGCCGCAGGAGTGAATACATCTGCCCCTGCTAAATCCAATGAGTGCCAGTATAGACTGATGAAGTACATTACCCAGCAAAATAATGTTATAATGCTTTTGCTGTTGTTGAAATACCGAGTTTACGCTAACCGGTTTGCTTGTTAGGCGGTATGTTTACTAGTTTTTGATTTGATTGACTTCCAAGGGAGGGTCTACCGAGGTGTTGCACATTAAGCGACCCCCGCTCAAACCCACTAAAACCACCACAGGACCCTTAGCATTCTGTGCAGCAAAGCACCGCTGGGTCGAGCGTTGGGAGAACCTCTGTGCACATGATCGCTGTGGCTCTAGGCAGAGGTTTACTTCATGGGGCTCAAAATTACCAAAGGCTTATACAATCTGACTCAAAGAGCCCAGGACGGGGGCGGAGGACGCTGACCGCAGGCATTCTAAGCGGCGACGTAGCCAATGTTGGTGCCAGGTTGTTCAAATGGGACACAATGCGAGTTTTACCTAGGTCTGCAGACTGGCATCGAAACCCGTGGGGTATGTTGCGCCTGTTGCTACCCCCTACCTGCGTGAGCACACATTGCGATACATAAAATCTGCTGGCTGCCGCGCAACAACTAGCGGACAGAGCTGCCGGTCGACCGCATGCCACGCCACAATAAAACAGCGGCGCCCTGGTCCGTAACTCTCCACAACGTGCCCGTCCCCCCCGCCACTGACAGATGTTTATTGTTACCTCCACTCCCTCTCGGATGTTGGTGTAGAGGTACCGACGGACAGAGCGGGGCCTCCTTCTTCCCGAGTGGGTGCCGGATGAGGTGAGGCAAACTCCCACACAACGCTGGGAGACAAAACAAGATTTGGAGTACCACCAGTATACATCTGGGCTCAGAGGAGCTGGTAGGATTTATCCAATATATAGTGTACACAGTCACTTTTTTGTTTTGCAGTCGCATTTTTCACTTGATCCTGACGAAAGCTTGGATCAGAGAGTCCATCTAGCTGAAACATGTCGACCTTCACTAACTCTGCCTTCATATAGTTATTATTTAAAACAATTTTTTGGCATTTTAATTTTGACCTTAGTACCATACCTATTAAACTTGTTTTTGGTCCTAGGAGTCAATTTTATCCTCACTTTTTTCACATATTGATTTTTCACTTGCACTGCACCCCATTAGCATCACCAGTGAAGCACTGTGGTCTGAGTTTACATCGTATAATCCATCTCTGCACAATCAATAGGTGCATTGGTTGAGATCTGGATTGATGATACATCTCCCAAGTGACGATCCTCCACCAGACGGGTGGGTGGGCTGATGGGAATTTTCCCCATCCCAGTGCTATCACTCCAGTGCTACTAATGGTTTCCGGGTTCTAGATTCAACACGGCACACCTACAGTCATCTAGACCAGGCTATTTCTTCTTTTTTGCTAGATGTTTATTGTTACCCAACTCAATGGTACTCATTGCATCGACCCCAGAAGGAAGATAGGCTGAATGGCCCCGCCAGAATTTGAACCTGTGACCATGAGGTGGAACACAGGCACCTGCCGTAGGCACATTGGTCCCCTAAGCCACTAGACCTGGAGTGATCCTTGTATCAATCATGGACCAGCTGTGCATGATCCAGAACACAGCAAGTGTTCTGTTACTTAATTTATTAGATCTTACATCTACATTTGCTGCCATGCCACATTCAGTCTTGACATCCACTGCAGGAGTCCAGTATCAATATCATGGCTGTAGACTGGATTAGATATTCTTATCTGGGAATCTCCATTCATCCTTTGTGTTCAACATTTCGCAATTTGCCGAGTACAGCACTAAGATATGTTTTAAAAGCTCACGCGCATGCACAAACACACTCGAACCCCCAGACCAGGCTGCAGCACCTGCTGGAGCGTGAGACCGCAGTCCTTTAAGCCATACACACTTGGGGGAACCTCGCATTACCGCAAGCCATTGCCATGGCAACCCAAAATTGATTTCTCTCTTTTTTGGTTTTTTAATCTTTGACCTCTCTGAAATCGTTCCCTCTCTGCCCCTTACCTACAGCGAAATGGAGAGGTGTTGCTTGCCTGTGTAGCTTCTCACATTACTGCGCGCTGGGGTTTCGACTCCCAGGCCGAAGACGCGCGCTCCTCTAATTGAGCTAGGATCCCGGTTGACCGGGTGTTCCGCAACGCTACCAGTGCCTCACCAAACTAGGTAAGCCTTTTAGGAAGCAGCCAACTTTTAAACACCGAGGTGTGTGGGGGTGCAGAAAGCCCCAGCCCACGGTCAGTGCTCCCTCAGGTGCGGGCAGGGTGCCAAGTGCACTCGGCCCCACCACAGCACGACGGAACCAGGCAGCCTCTGCCTCAGAAAGTGCGGGAGGCGGCATGAGGTGCGGGGGTACCGCAAGCTACAGGCTCCGAAGGTAAACAGCAGCCAGGACTGCCCGGGCCCGGGGCCGGGGCCCACACGGCCACCGGTGGTGCTCCATATTGTTCCAGGCTGGACAGGTCTGGAGGCAAATGGTGGGGCACACGATACCCAACGCAACCCACAATACGGCCCCAGTTGCGGCTGCCCGCGAGGGCCCAGCAGGCTGGGAAATTCAATCCCCCTTTCCACGCACAAACCAGAACACAGCAAAACACGAAATTATAAGATACTATCAGCAGCAGTGGTACGAAAGAATGTGTTCTAAAACATCATTAAGCAATTTATGCCCAAGCAGCTAAGGAGGGCCCGTGGAACCGTGTTCTTCCAACGTGTTACTGTTGAGCACCGCTCGGGTAAAAGAATCGGAGCATTTAAGTTAAAGTTACCAGACTTCTCAGATAACCCCAGAGGCGGGCTTACCACCCTGCAAGAGCGCCCATTTGGCGTGTGACTGGTGCGTGAATGGCGTGGAAACAATAGGGTGGGGGCGCCATTTTACCCGTCACCACAAAGCGCCTTCCGTGCTCCAATGGTCAGAGCCTCCCGGGGGGCTGAGGGTGGATGCATTTAAGATGCGAGCGGGCGCCACGCCCCAACCTGGCATGTCGCTCCCAAATGGCCTTGCGCAGCTAGCCGCAAGCCATGGGTGTAAGGGCGCACGTATGTCTGCTGACCGGCTCAGAAAATCACTCTAGACTAGACATACTTTCCAACGTGGCCCGGCCGAAATGCCGCACATCGAACAGTTTTGTAATCAGTCGCACATTAAAATTGCGTGCATGTCTTGGGCAGCATAGGAGAGACCTATGCCCAAGCGGGTATGGTGCCAGATGGTCTCCCCACACGGATTGCAACCCAACCCCTCTTTCAACCCTGTGTGCCACCCCAGCATTTTAAAATTGATGGCCCACGGCGCAGCACCCGCTCTGGCCGGGTGCTCGGGCCCCAACACTCTCTGACTTCGTGGCCGTAGCCCCTCCCTAGTCACCCGGGGGGCCGACCCTACCTTTTCAGACGGGCATCCGCAACGAGCCACGCAGGCCATGGAGTAAGCCCGAAGCAGTCACCCGCAATGAGGACATTCTAGCGGGGCAAAAGGCATGCAAATGTATACCCTCCCTTGGTTCCCCAGCTAAACGGCTGTGCCAGGCCCGGCCTCCCGACAGGCTAGTTCACTTTTGCAGGGGTAGACGGCACAATGGAGGCTCATGGGACCTGCCTTCAACAAAAGTTTTTTTTTTATTTATTCATTTATTTAATGCAATTATATATAGCGCAACATACCCGAAGGTTTTAGGGCACTTTAATAAAAACCTGTTGCGATACATAAAGACTCGGGTTTACGTGTGTTGCATAAAAGTTAAACAGAAAATGTTCACAATGTAACAGATATACAGCCTGATTCATGAAAGACCCGTTTTGCAAGTCTTTAATAGCGATTCATAAGGAATCGCTATTACAGGCTCGCAAAACGGGATTCATGTAGGAATCGCAAAAAAAATGCGATACCTACATATTCCTTATTTGCGATTAGCAAATTGCTAATCGCAAATAAGGAATAACTCCCCATTCATTCCTATGGGCCAAAAGGCCCACAGGAATGAAGGGGGAGTATTCCTTATTTGCGATTAGCAATTAGCTAATCGCAAATAAGATAGCGATTTAAAGGGTGCCAGGGGTGTCCAAAGGACACCCTGTAGCACCCCTTAAAAAAAAATTTGGACAGGTGTTGCGCACACACATGTCCAAAGGACATGTGTGTGTGCAACATGCAACTTAGAAAAATGCTTTTAAATTCGCTATTTACCAAGGGGTTTGACCTCGCGGTAAATAGCGGGCCGAAATTGCGAATTCGCAATTTTAAAATGGATGATGATGAATTGCATTTAAGGAATCTCAAATAGAGATTCCTTAAATGTAATTCCTCGCAAAATTGCGAAATCGCTATTAGCGATTTTTGTATTTGGGATGATGAATCCCAAATGCAAAAATCGCACTCGCAAAGGGCCAGATTCTCAGATTCTGGCCCTTTGCGAGCGCAAATCAGCTTGATGAATCAGGCTGTAACACAAGGAGGAGCATTCGAGGAAGGGATACGAGTGGATATACTCTAACACTCTACCCCTGACGGCCCTTGGTGCCCCCAAGTTTGGGCCCGTAGCCTCACTGCTGCATGCACGCGAAAGAGGTGGTCATGCTTGATGGAAAAAACTCCACTCCCTAGGCGGCCGTGGTCGCCAAGTGTGGCGCACGATACCACGGCTGCTGCTTTCCGTACTGTCCTAATTATAGCAGTGTGAGGGGAGAGCGAGTTGCCTTGCCCTCGCTGCTCACCCGCCTCTCCCGATCCGTGCGGGCCGGCTTCCCAGTGCTTGCTTCTCCCACTAGCACTAACTCGGGGGGCCAGCGAGGCTAGCAACCCCAAAGCTGGCCAGAACCCTAGACCCAGCTCCGCTGGCCAGCCACAGCAGGAAGGAGGGGAGCCTCACTAAGATCGCTGGCCCTCCTCCCCTAACACACCCTGTGCCTACCCCAACCAAGGACTGGCCCACGCTGCGTGGAGAATTGAGCCTAATGACCCCCAAGCTCCCTCCCCGGTCTGCACAGATCTACACACGACCGTTGGGGGAGGCACTGGAGGAAGTAACCAGCAACGCAAGCTGGCAGCCTGGGTCCACACACTGTGTGGCCCCCAGCAAGTGCATGCAGGCTCCGGTAAGAAACAGGAAGTAACCAGGGACGCAAACTGGCAGCCTGGGGTCCACACACTGCGTGGCCCCCAAAGAGTGCATGCAGGCTCCGGTAAGACACAGGAAGTAACCAGCGATGCAAACTGGCAGCATGGGTCCACACACTGCATGGCTCCCAGCGAGTGCATGCAGACTCCGGTAAGACACAGGAAGTAACCAGTGACGCAAACTGGCAGCCTGGGGTCCACACACTGCACAGCGCCCAGCAAGTGATTGCAGGCTCCGGTAAGACACAGCCCAATCAATTGTACCAATGATACGATATTGGCATTGTCCTGGCATGCCGGGGGCAAGGCTGGGAATGGCCAAGGTGGCGCGCGACTACTGAGCACAACCCCCCACCCCTGCCAGCCCTTGCCCGCTCTGCACTCATGGGGGGCCGACGCCTGTGCCCCCCACCGCAGCTAACAAGATAACCTTTGAAGAGGTGGGGGGGGGGCTTGCCCCCAAGGTAATGCCCCTGGGTACAAGTGATTACGCAATAACCCCCCTTCATGCCAACACACGACGAACCTCCGCCCCTCGCCCAGCCTCCACACCCGCATTTGAATAGGGCCCGACAATCACACCCGGCGACCCGCCGGGGGTGGGCATGGGCAGGCACTAACCTTGAAATCCAACGGAGGCACTCTCGCGCACTGAAAGCGGGAGGGGAAGGAAAAGGGGCACCCTCATACCATCAGCGGGCTCCTCAGCGGGCAATCAGGCGGAGATCACCGCCGCCAGACGGCGTGTCCGGCGAGGCAGCGGCCGTGCGTGTCCTGTGCGACGACAAAGAAGTCGTCAGCGTGGTGAGGGGGACATATATACCCCTCACCCCGCCAGCGCACCGGACATGACGAGGCACTGCCCACACCCAGGAGGGGACTCCCAGAGAGTCCCTGCCCCTTTGGGAGGAAAGGGGGGTGTGGAGTGCCCGATGGCACTAAAAGGCCGCCCTCTTAAGTGGCCTCCTGAGGTGGCCTCGGGCAGCCTCAGATCCTGGGTACACTGGTGCTCAGGCCAAGAGTTCAACCATCACAAACTTCCTTGTTGATTATCCAGAATTCACAAATGAAGTAGCAAGCTCCAAGTCTGAGGCATTTGGTGAAGATACAATTAGGAGTGTAAATATACTTCCCCTTTCTTATCATGCACATATACTCATCATAACTCTATAAAATGTTTTTTTTAAAGTGTAGAATTTGAAATAGTCAAAAATTGTTTAGGATTGTTTTCTTTTGGGTGAGACAGTTCCACGACTTCCCTGAGTTTTTAGTGCCTTTCCTTGTGCCTGTCCTTGTGCATTCTTAGTTGTTAAACATTATCCTGACTTTCACATCTCTGTACTTTAAGATGCCTTCGTGGAATTATTGTCAGATTAAGGATTATGGAGGATAGGGTTAAGATAGACCCCGCAAGTAGCTGATCGCATAAAAAATAAATTCAATAGTTTTTTTTAGTTTTTTTTTTAGAGTATAGTGCGATGTTAAATCTGACGTGTGTTTTTTCTACGCAAGTCGTTATTGGGCAGCAGTTTTATTGTTTTTTAGTGGGATGGAGACACCACCAGCTCCTCCATCACATTTGCACAGAGAGTATTCAGTGTTCTCCATTGCTTTATTGCACCGGCATTGAATAGATACTTCACTCTCTCTTTGTTGATGTGCTTCTTTGTGATGAAACCGCGAGCTACTGCAGGCTGAGTAGACAATTGCATACTGAAAGAGGCAGTCTACTAGATTCTGACTCTTGGAGCTAAAATTTGAACTATGCCAAAATATAAATAGGGAAATGTAAATTATAATTCTGATGGTGAAGTAGTGTGATGGTAACGACCTTGGCACTTTCCTAAATTTGTCAAGTTGCTCACCTTCGTACTAGGGTTAGGGCAAATAAAGGGGCTTATTATCAAGGAACGGCGTTACAATTATCGCCGCTTTAGCGGCAGAAAACTACCGCTAAAGCGGCGATAATGGGCTTGATAATACGCCCTTGAGAATTCCAATAGAAGCCCATGTTCTGCTGTGAACATGGGCTTCTATTGGATTTCTCAAGGGCATATGATCAAGCCCATTATCGCCGCTTTAGCGGCAGGTTTCTGCCGCTAAAGCGGCGATAATTTTAACTCAGTTCCTTGATAATATGCCCCGGGTGTTTTATAGGCTAAAGCTATTCCCTTAATTTTGCTCCTTAGTGAAATATACGCTTTTTACATCCGTAAAGAATTGTCGAAACAGAAAATGTATTGTGGACACTGAAGAACTGATATGTGTCGCATATTTCCTACTGGCAACCAGTCTCCCATTGGCATCTCGCATTATTTTGGTACGTAAGGCTCACCCTTGTTTATAATTTTCACATAAACAACTGTCGAAATTGCATAATGGATAAAAATGCCCTCTTTTGGAGTGGATACAATTTTGATCACCCCTTCAAATTACCAACAAAGTATTATTTTGCTTGAGAATTTTCCTGAAAACCTCTTTAAAAAAAAAAAAACATCTAAAACAGTTATGTGGGTATTATTTGCACCTTTTTCATCGACATCTGTCGTAGTAATACTTGCACGAGCCCTGGGATAGAACCCTAAAATGGAGGGCGTTACTTTGCATTGTCATTGAACCTTGAGCAAGAGTCTACAAATGCAGCAATTACGGTGTGTGGTACAATAAAGGAATTGGCAAGGCTTGTTGATTACAGGGGTGAGGCCTTGTTCCTCTTTATTGGCTTCCAATAAACTTGTTTCTTAACCGCAGTCCCTTCATCCCTCCGCCAGGCCCTCTGGCTCTCCTTTTTCCAGCCGCTTCCAGTTGCCTGAAGGTTGATGCACCCTCGTCATTAAATTGTGTTTATGGGCCATCTGTCCAATACATGATGATATCAGATTTTACTGAAGGCATTATATATAAATTGAATCTCCCTTCTTTTCAACAAAGTTGAAAGCCTCTACGATGAATATCAAACAGAGAGCAAGCATTGCAAGGCCCGTGTTTGGCTGGCCTTTCAGACATACAGGAGAGAGGGGACACCTCCTAATAGGTGATGTGCGGTGAATCCATTTTGTATTAATGCTAATGGACGTGGGCCATCCTCGGTTAAAAAAAGATGGCAGTTATACTTCATATCAAATACATCAAAGCAGACCATCAACTACAAAAGTTATACATCATATCGAATCAGTACACCAATCACAGAAGCTTTTATGGGTCTGTGTTCCAAAATAAATAAATCTTTTATAGAGAAAAGGGTCAGCATCCTTTTTTAATGTGACCGTCGAAGAGGGAGTGCATGGATATACCATTCTGTGCAATGGAAGAAAAGGCCACCCACAAATTGATTGTTATGCAGATATATTCGAATACTGATGCTATTTTTAAGCACAAGCAGTTGACACAGGAATTACCCGTTGCTAATATACACCCATACATGGGCTTTGACAGCATATGAACATAAAATGGAAAACAGGTGGATTATGTGTTATGTCTTTAGAGATTCTCCTCAGAAAAGGCTCCATTTACAGAAGCCTTAGGGCCAGATTTATCAAAGTGTTGAATTGCCCTTGCACCACGACAGGTAATGCAATGGTAATGCAACACGAAAGTCAGATTTACCAAGCCATGCAAGGCTACCTTGTGTGGCGTTGCAGTGCTTGGTTTATTTGGAGTAAAGCAAGGCAACGCAAGTCACTGATTTGCCTCAATCTGCACCGGGGAGGCCTTCCATGGATAGGGCATGGGTGTTCCCATGCACCCCCCCCCTTTGTTTTTTGCGCATTCCCAAAATTACCATGAGTGGTAGACCTGGGAGTGTGCCAAATGCTATACCAATGCGTAATGAGGAGAAATATCTTCACTTCTTCTCAGTTTTTTCCTTTCTACATGTGCTGCGTTCTGCAGCACACATAGAAAGAGTAACATGACTCAGGGGATTGTTGTTGTGGAGAAAGGTGACCCTTCCTGCGCAAAAACAATCCTGCCTGCAACACAGCCAGCCTATCACCATGGTGCAAGGGTGCCAGCATTAGAGCTAGGCAGTCAAAAGTCTGCCACCGCAAGGAGAGGACAGGAATATGCCATATAATGTTATATATGGTGTGGTCCTCATGAATGCATCAAAAAGTGATTCCAACGGATGTTGGAAGCATCCCCTGGCGCTCAACTCTTATATGGTAGGAAAAATCCAAATACATTAATGTGAATAAAAGTTCATCAGAAATTTTCATGTGGAAATAGTCTTATTTATAATCATAAGTTCGTATTTCATTCCATTTTTTTCATTTGCATAATTCGTTACATTCAATCAGAACAACATCCGTTGGAATCACTTTTTGATGTTATAATAGACGTCCACGACAAGAGACGCCACCCGGGCAGCAACCTCGCACACTGACAATATTGATGAATTTTCACATCACATTTCAGCACATTAGAGCTGTGCAACTCTCCACTACTTTAGTCCTCATGAATGCGCCATATAATGTTAAATATGGCGCATTCCGGCACTCTCCATTTCACGTAGCACAGCACAGCAAGGTGTCTTGTTGCGTGTAACATTGATAAATCTCCCCCACTGTTTAAAAAAATAAAAGAAAGTTGCTACCTGGGGTTAGTCCTACATGTGGAGCAAATTGACCACGTTTTGGAATTTACAAAGAAATTCATGAATACTCTCAGAAATCTATGATATAAGGGTACTGAAGACATTTTTAACAATTCCTGCACCAGAAAAGCCATGGAAATATACATTTGCACATGGCACATCTTTTTATTCCCATTTTTTTAAAATTAATTTAAGAGAGAATATAAATATTTAAGATACTACAACATGTAATACATAAAAAAATCCCATCTTGAACAATAAATAAATAATAAAAAGAATAAATATGAGCAATAATATATATAATGGATAAACCCTAATAAAAACAGATAGATAAGAACATAATCATGTCATTTCATTTGTATTACATTTAAGTAAGAATAATTAATCACAGAAAGGATAAACAAAAAGACCCACAAGAAAAAAGAAAAGCGAAGAGAGAAAGAAGAAGAGAAAAAGCACATGGCACATCTTTTACATCCCTACATAAAAATATTTTTCCTCATGTAGAAAAACCCATTCCTTAAAATCCGATCTATTTTCAGAGACTTAACTGCCCAGTCCTGCTCTTACTCAAGTAATATTTGCATGTGTATTTACGATAGGAAACTACCTATAAATCATTGGGGAATACCCACAGGACTTCAAGTATTTGTGAGTTCAGCATTTTATCTAGGTGGACTCATTCAGAAGTTACCACAAGTCGTTTTGTAACCTTAGATATTTTAGTACAGCATTTTGTCACATAAGGATGGTATTTATGAATAGAAAAATATTATGTGTCGGGCCAAGTGTTATCTGTTCCTCATACTAAATCATTGGTGTGCATATACTTGTGTGGATTACTATCCTTAGATTTAGGTACAGTTTTACCAGTGTAGATTATTTATTATGGGAGCTTCGAGAGGCATATAGAGCCAGGAGAAAAGATGTATTTTGAAAGACAGAACATTATAGGACAGAACTGACGTGGACAGTCTGTAATCAGAGGGATGAGTCCTTCAATGAATGAGAACTCATGTGGTCTAAATATTGGGAAATAATGGCGCTATTGCAAACACATACTCAGAGAATGTTGAGGGTGTGTGGCTGAAGAATTGGATGCTAATGTTGTCAGTTCCACCAGTGTCCACACAAACATAAATGCGTAGTCAGAAGAATCAATGCCAATCAAGCACATGGCATAAATGACTGCAATTCCATAATAAAGGCTGTTTGAGTTAAACTGGAAATTATCATATGGATCTTAATTAGACCAGAATACTGCTATCATTGAATTAAAAATAGCAAAAAAACCTAACAAATAGCTGGAGGGATGAATTTGAAGCAGAGAGCAAACAAACGCCCAGAGTCACACTCATAGAAGTATACAACAATAACATTATTTAAAAGATAAGGAGAAGTGAAGAGGAAATGTATGTTGTAGTTGTCCTGTTCAATTTGGGAAGTTGCATGAATCCAGCCATTCCTCTTCTTCGCGGTACTCCTCCATTCCATCTGACGCTCCGTCGATCAATCTTGGTGACCAGACACACTGTCCACTGCCTGCCTGGCGGATGCGGATTTGCGGCTGGCTAATGGTAAGCCTGAGTTAATCGTTTTTCCCATTGCACAGGGTAAAAGCCGGCCAGTAATTGTTGATGGAAAAACAGGAAGTGATATTAAAACACCACAGAAAAAAAATATAAGGTACGGTGTGTAGTGCAAAAATAACACTTTCAGTTTCAGAGGCGACAGTATTACATACAAGCATCATTTCTAAAGTGCGTACTCTGAGTCTCCTTTTCAAGGATAGTAATTAGCACACAGCAGGCCAGGGCCATGCAGACGGTCAAGGCAGGCACCACTGAGTGAAGCAACCTTGTGAAGCAATTTTACGTAAACTGCTGTCTGGACTCTGGAATAACAACATTACACTGGCTCGACCACTCCATACCACGAATAGACAGACATGTAGTTCTGCTGTAGTTGTTGTTGGCTGGTTTACCTGTTTGCCACTCACGAAATGGCCATAGTTCTTCCGTAAACTAACAATGATGATCCATCCATCCCAGTGAGTGACTGTAAAGAAAAAAGATATTATGCAACTTTGATCATCAAGACTCATCATCATCTAGGTATATTGGCAAACTCAATGTTGTTCATGCAGTCGCAGTCTACACACACAGTGAGTCCAAGGACATTTTGCATATTAAAAAATGCAACGTAGTGGCCCCTGCAGTAGAATTTGAATTTGAATTAAACAAGGTAAAAAAACAGAGTAGACTTGAGTTACATTTAGTGTGTAAAAGATCAAGATATAACAGAAGACATATGATGATGATTCATTTCATGCACAACAAGCAAACAGCAATTGCTTTTATCAGAGCCAGGCAGCCAATGCTGTCCACTGCATGCCATCTCATTATTCATTACCTGTTCACCTTTTTGACCGCATCTTGTTCTTAAAGTGGAGGCCCACAGGGCAGCCTCTCGTGTCAATTTCAGAAGTAACTGTCAGCAATCAGCCTATAGTCAGTACTTCCAGTCCCACTTCTTTTAAAGGGACTCATCTACAAAGCGACAGTTTCTTCATTCTGCGTAATCCAGCCATCTACCTTGAGGGAAATGGATAGGGGGAGTCTAGAGGAGGAGGATAGAGGAGCATGACTGAGTTTTGAACTTGTGAACTTCAGGATTGCAGACAGCGGCACCTTCAATAAGGAAATAAGACGAGTGACAGTGCTGCTGATGGATTTGTTGTGATTAGAGTTTTGTTGTGGTAAAAGTTGCAAAAAAAGAAAGACACACAGGAGTAAAAGTGAATACGGAGTCTGGACGAAAAAAAAGGAAGTCAGTTTCAGGCCTAGGTGTCAGGGAAGTAGAGCTGGTCCTCAAACTCTATGAATTGAGACAGGAGTAGGTCAGCTAACAGAGAAGTACTTCCATCACCTAAGTCGGCGTCCTCTTCTTCCTGCGTGGGTTCACATATTTTGTAATCTGGTGGTATGAAGTGCTGATTCATATTGATCATTGTTAACCTCTCCACAGTTTTGGGTGAGAGGCAGGTCCTTTTTGGAGTTACAATGGCACCAGCAGCACTAAAGACACGTTCAGAAGACACACTTACGAGTGGGCAACACAAATAATTTAGAGCCAGGTTGGTGATCAGTGGCCATTGACCCCTTTTCCCAGACCAATACAGCAATGGGTTCTGATTAAAGAAGACCTCTGTTGGGTCATTCAGATAGGCCTGCACCATCCACTCAAGGTTCTCCAGGGGTGTTCCACTTTTCGTACCATCTGTGGCCTTTGCATCAACACTGGAACGAGAAAACCCTTGATGAGTTAGCCAATCCGCTTCCGACAATATTATGACTGGGCCTGGTGCAGGCGAGGATGATGATATGGTTGCTGGTGTCGGTAATGGCTGTGAGGGAAAGTGACTGCCTTCGGCCACAGAAGTGGACCTTGACGCTGGATGGCCTGCTGATTCAGTAGTACTTCTGCTGGGTTCCTTCAATTTCCTTCATCTCTTTTTCAAAACGAGTGGCTGACAGAGCTAGCCAATGTTTGTACTTTGAAACATCTGCTTCATTAAAAGGAATGAATGCTTTGCTGGCCACTGCCTTTTTGTACCGTGGATCCAGAATAGTGGCACAAATGTAATGTTGTTCTGTATGTATTTTTTTAAGCCTTTCATTGTCAACTAGGCGGGTTAATAAGCTCACAGACAACTGATATGCGTCTAGCTTGTCAGTATGACCTTTGAACGTTGAAGACACCGCCTTCAGTTGGTGCTCTAGCATGCGCAACAATGGGATAGCTTTGTCCGAAGTACAGTCCTCTCTGCTGACTTCACACGTGAAGACCTCAAAAGGACGAAGCATGTCTGTGAGGCTTTTAACTAGGTCCCATTCCTCCAACTCTAGCCTCATGTCTTTCATAGTAGAACCCAGTGCAAAGACATACTCATTGATTATCAACCACTGCTCAGACAGACGCTCAAGCATGTAGAAGGTTGAGTTCCAACGTGTTACCACCTCCTGGATAAGTCCTCTGACTGGCAGTCTACGGTCACGTTGCTTGTTCCTCAGCTGCTTCCGGGCCTTAAAAGAATGGCTGAAATATGTGCAGATTCTGCGGCAGGTGGTCAGTAACTTGCTGACTTTGTTTGTTTTGTTTTTTCAAGAAATCTTGAACAACAATGTTAATACTGTGTGCCAAACACGGCACTCTGAAATAGCCACCATCATTCATGGCCCTAACTATATTACTGCCATTATCCGAGGAAACATAACCAATCATGCGCTTTCTTGGATGCAGCCATTCAAAGACCTTACTGTTAAACTCCTCCAAAATGTTTACTGCAGTATGAGATTTCTCCATGGCAAACATGGCTACTGTTGCATGTTTCAGACTAGCTTGAAAAACGGTGTCACTGTCAACACTTGCATATAACTTGTCTCTAACTCCTGCAAAAGAAACCGAGTGTGCAGTGATGCACATGTAATCCAGGGCTTGGCAACTGGTCCACATGTCTGTTGTCAGGTGGATAGTGTGAACAGCACTCTTCTGCAAAGCTGCACCAATCACCTCCAGCACATCTTGATGTAGTGCTGGAACCGCAACTCTGGCAAAATAGGACCGGCTAGGAACCTTCCATTTAGGGCAGACTATTGGCACAAATTCTAGAAAACCCACCTCTTCCACGAAAGAAAAAGGGAGAAGGTCCAGCGCTAACATTTTAGCCAGCATTGCATTATAAAGACGTGCTGTTTGGTGGTTGCGTTCAAATGGCGCCTCCGACCAAAACATGCTTTTATTGGTAGTTTGGACCGTTTTCATACGTGATGATGATGATCCAGACTTCTTCAACCCAGTTAGGCTCATTGATGTACTTTTTTGCATTGGTGTCTCTCCCAGACTCTTAGTGTGCCTCATAGATGTTGCTGGGGTAGAGGGTGTGGGTGCTACCACTGCAGTGCGGCTGCCAGGGGTACTGTGTGTACCAGAACAAAAGTCTGTCGCTTCTTCACCTCCCCCTTGCACGATCAGCCCTTTGTAATCATCAGATGCAATATCAATGGATACATTTGGATTTGCTGTACTTTTGGCTTCCCCGATCGTACTTAGGTGCGCCTCCCACTGGATAGTGTGGTGTTTTTGGAGATGACCTCTCTGGCCTCCGGTACCATAGTTGATACCAAGCTTACCCCGACTAACTACAGTTTTACAAATCGAACAAACAACTAGGTTTTCTGCCTTTTTGCTAATACTAAAGAAGTCCCAAACTGGGGAGTTGAGATTTCTGGTGGTGGTGGTGGAGGTGCTACTTTCAATGCCAGATGAAGTGGAGGATGGGTGTGGCCGAATTTGACCCTGTTGTGCCTTTACAGTTACAGCCGAACAACTTGAGGTAATGGAGGTCGAGCTGGATGGAGGTCCCTGTTGAAGAGAAAATATGGCAGCTGTAGGTCGTGTTTGGTGTAGTGGTTACCTGTGTTGTTGGTGGTACCAGTGCCACACCACCCACATCCCTCTCAGCAGCAATTCGGGATAGGGTAAAAATGTCTGTCTGCTGCATGCCCACTGGGGCTGGAGTGACGACTGTGATGACTGGGTCGTCATCATCAGACTGTTCATCAGCAGCAGAATACACCACTTCTACTTCTTGTTCATCGTCAACACCCATAAGTGGAAGCTTTACTGGAACCTTCCTTTTAGCTACCTTTGTGGGCTCATGGCGTGCCTCCCTCTCAGATGATGGGTTACAATCTTGATCTAGATCAACAGAAGGAAGGGGGTTTGAAGAACTTGTATTAGCCCTCCATGACCTTTTTCTTGCTGGGGATCTGGAAGACAATGGTTCATCAGGAGGAGTGGCTTGCTCGCATGATACCTCCGCTTGAATCTCGATTTCCTGATGTGCCCCTACTTCTGGAGGAACAAGCATTATGGGCAGTTGTGCCTCTCCATGCGCCTCTACTCGCGCCTCTCCATGCGCCTCTCCTTGCACCACTCCTTGCGCCACTCCTTGCGCCTCTCCTTGCGCCTCTCCTTGTGCCTCTTCTTGCACCTCTCCTTGCACCTCTCCTTGTTGCACCTGTGGTTTTTGTTGTGGCTGCGGTTGAACACTCGTCAGATGAGTTACACCCTGTGTTGATTGGATGCTACTTTCTTGCGATGAGTCAACGCCAACATCACTGGTCGATGGTGATTGAGAAATTAAAGTGGCTGCCTCTGCGGCACTCATGGCCTTGGGCCTAACTTGGCGTGGTGGCACTGACACCAATGAAGCTGAGGTGCTGCTCCCAGCTTGGTCCCCGGCGGACACCCCTGCTGCAGGCATATTTTTTTTTTGGTGAGTGGCGCCACTTGCTTCTTCTGCTCCTTCGTACTGGCAGTGGCACTGGCAACTTTCTTTTTGAGGAGCTACGGCCACCTTTCTTTGGACCCATCTTCTTCAGATGTCAGAACAGCAGGCTACAATTGCACGAGTTGCAGAGTTGTCTGTGGCCACATGTGACGTCACATGACGTTGTGCTGCACACACCGCTGCAGGACTTCTACCTGGCACTGATGATGAACCATGAAGATGATTCGTGGTTCTCTTCTTTGTGCACCTAAAAGCTAAGGAAGCCAGAGGAACATCAGTTAAATAAATGTTGCAATTAAAATTTGCAACTAGGCATTTATCATTATTACAGCACTCCCAAAAACTGAAAGACCAAAAATAAAAATTGCAATTATTTCTAATCATGGATGTTTACATTAATAGAAGAGAGACCACACAGAGAGAGTTGCTTGTTTCATGCACCACTGAAAACCCCTGGGCATAATGGATGTAAGGAGGCAGATTGGGTGCAGGCCTATGGCACAAAGCACACTGCCTGGCTTCAAAATGGTCCCTTGACCCCCACCCACATGGCCAGGCCCTGCCTGTACCAGGCCTCAAAATGCCCCCCACCCACATGGCCAGGCCCCAACACCCCAAAAAATAAAAAAACACACAAAAATCACCACCATCCAATGCCATCCATGGCCTAAATGATGTTTAAATTCAAGAGACCCCACAGAAAGACTTGGTCCATGCACCACTGAGTACCCCTGGGCATAATGGATGAAAGCTAGGCAGACTGGGTGCAGGCCTATGGCGCAAAGCAGACTGCCTGGCTTCAAAATGGCCCCTTGACCCCCACCCACATGGCCAGGCCCTGCTTGTGCCAGGCCTCAAAATGGCCCTCACCCACATGGCCAGGCCCTAACAACACCCCACAAAATAAAAAAAACACAAAAATCATCACCATCCAATGCCATCCATGCCCTAAATGAGGTTTAAATTCAACAGACCCCACAGAAAGACTTGGCCCATGCACCACTGAGTGACTACCCCTGGGCCTACTGGCTAGTGTGGCTTTACATGCACCCCAATTTTTTTAAAAAAAATCAGTGAGCTATTCAATTCCATGACATAAATGATATTTAAGTTCAACAAAACTCACAGAAACAGTTGTATCATGCACCCATGACTAACACTGGGCCTACTGGATACTCTGCCTATCCACAATATATTTTTTTTTAAGTTGTGAAAAAGTTTAAAAATTGTAGTTGCAGCAACAGCAATGCCCCACACAAACAACACCAACTTACTTGTAAAATCTCAAATCCAAAAGTAATCCAAAAGTGATCCAAACAAAAAGTCCTCAAATACAAATATCCAGCAGCAGCCACAAAGAGTAATCCTTCCAGCTCCAGATCCAAATGAAAAGTGACCAGGACATGGACATGGACACAGCATTGGTAGGAGCCTGCTGGACAGGAACAGGAAGTTGGAGACTCTGGGGCACTTCCTTACTCCCACCCCCCTAAAAATTGACTCCTTGCACAAAAAAGTGCAGCCAAATGTCAATCTGAGTAGTTATTCTGATCCAAATCATCATTTTCAGAAGGTTTATGCTGCCTGCGGTAGATTTCTTGTGCAGAATTGCAATTTTTGCAAGTTCGGGAAAGCGAGATGTTCAAATCTCCAGCCGGAATTCAGCTGCGTGTCGCATCTACGTGTTCGCAATTGTTTACTCACACGATGCATGATCGTGGGCCCTTATGACGTTGTCGGGTTCTCAAACTCTCGCTGTGCAATATGGCGGGCCGCTGTGACGTACTCACGGTCGAAAAGTCTTGCGCGATCAAGCAGCTAGATCCAAAATGGAGCAGCGCACGCAAACCGGGATGAAAAACAACTTGCGAACTCAGAATCATGGTAAGTCAACGCCGCAAGCGCAATATTGTATTTTTGAAGCGCTACCAAGCAAAAAAATCCACCAGCTTGCGAATTGCGATTTTCTTTGACACATTTGCATGATTCGAGGAACGCGAAATTGCCAAAAATTCACAAATTCCGGGAGCGGAACAGATTTTCAGCCCACACTTACTGATGACGTCTCAAATGACATCACTGATGACATCACTCCAGTGAATGTGGTTTACTTTGAAATGTATATATCTATTATATATATATACCAATCTGTATTGAAGATTGAGTGGATATATAACTGTCTGGATGGAGGATTTAGTAGCTGTCTGATTGTCTGTTTAAGTGAGTAATTAAAAGTGTCTCACATAATACATGGATTAGTAACTAAACTATGTGAATGTGTGCATCACTGTCTCTGCTGTTGATTAACATGCTGCATCAGTTGGTCACTATCTACATGAGTGTGCATACTAGTTATTGATTAGTTGGGTGAATATTTGTGTGGGACACTGAGTTTGTGTGTGGTGGGATGGGGTGTGTGCATAGATGTGTGAATGGTTGATTGACTAGGTGTACAGGTTTAAGAGTGCATGTGGAAACCGTTATTTGAGTGACTGAGTGTATTTAAGTAAAGTAAAAAAATAAAAGGCATTGTATGTGAGAGTTGGTTATATAAATAAGTATTTGTAAGAGTCAGTGATTATGAGAGTAACTGTATGAATGGGTGTATAATTGTAATGGTGATTTCTTAACATATTAACTATGAGTTACTATGTGTTTGAATAAATGAGGTGTTGTGTGTATAATTGGGTAAGTGAGAAAATGTAAGTGTGATTAATGTTTTCATGAGTGAGTAGGATGACTACATAACCGACTAAGATGACTGCTGATGTGTCAATGTCTATATTTGTGTATAAGTGCATTTGATAGTGTTCTATTAATTAGTGACTGCATGTATAAGTGACTCTGTTGTTGAATGGGGAGTTGTGTGTGTAGACTTAGGAAACAGTGAGTGGGTATGTAGTAACTGGTGTTGGTATGTCAATGGTTTCAAATATGGTACTCTGTATTTTACAGTGAGTGATGAAAGGTTATACTAGTGTATGATGAGGTGTATCAGATTGTCACATGGATGATGTCATCAGTGATGTCATTTGAGATGTCATCAGTGATGTCATCAGTGATGTCACTGATCATGTCATGAATGATGTAATATGTGACATCATCAGCATTAGGTTGGCGAGTTATAGTTAGCAGAACTAACGATAAAAAAGGACTTTTGATGGTTCTGTACGAGTGAAATGTCCAGCTAAATATAACACCCCTAAAAACCTATGTTTTTTTCTGTGAATTTCTAAGGTTTTTTAAATGCTAATTTCTAACTATAACGACTCTGAAACCTATGTTTTTTTACACTGAATTTCAAAGCTTTTCTAAATGCTAATTTCTAACTATAACGTCTCTGAATCCTATGGTTTTTTCAGTGAATATCAAAGCTTTTTTTAAATGCTAATTTAATAGTAGTCATACCTATGCTAACTTTAAGTGTAATAGTAGTTATACCTATATCATGAATGATGTAATATGTGACATAATCAGCAGTGCATTACAGGCGCACAAGTTACAGTTAGCAGAACTAACTATAACGGAGGAATTTCTATGGTTTTGTATGAGTGAAATGTCCATATAACTATAACACCCATGAAACCTATTTTTTTTCCAGTGAATTTCTAAGGTTTTTTAAATTCTAATTTCTAACTATAACGTCTCTGAAACCTATGGTTTTTTCAGTGAATTTCAAAGGTTTTTTAAAGGCTATTTTCTAGCTATAACTTCTCTGAAACCTATTTTTTCCAGTGAATTTCAAAGGTTTTTTAAAAGGTAATTGTTAACTATAATAGTAGTTACACCTATGTTTTTGCTCTGAATTTCTACAGTTTTTTTTCACTGTTTATTTGTAAATATATTATTTATTAAACAACATTATATATTTTCCCGAAAATTGCAAAAAAAATTAACAACGTTTTTACAATGGAAATATTGGTTCATTATTTAGTTTTTTTAAATTTGAATATATTTATAATGTTTTCTTTTTAAAGAAAATGTTCAAAAATTTGGGGGGGGAGTTGCGCACCCAAAGCGTACCTACCACAGCGGGTGGGCATATTCTAGCCACCATTTTGGAAAAGTCGTGAAAGATACGGGTACTGTTTGTAACGGGTGCGTGTTTTTCAGTTACATCATATACGTATAATGTTACGTGGTGTGCGTAATTGGTATGCGACCGGTCCGCGACCCTTGCTCCCGCATAAGCATGAGCGAATTTTGCGGATCTCGCGTTCGCGAATTTTGCGGATTTGCGGATTCGCAATCCGCAAAATCCGCGAATTCCCGCGAATTTGCGGATTTTTTTTTTTTTGTGTTCGCCCGTGTTTCTGCCAGTTCGCGAGGGTTTTGTACACTTTCGCAAATTGCGAACTTACCTGTCGGGTCGCAAGTTTCGCGAACTTGTTGTTTCTACGTGTCCAGCCTGTTTGGGACACTCTTCTTCATCACTGCCACTCTCTGTCACCACTGCCACTCTCTGACTACTCATGCCACCCTCTGGCCCACCCATGCCACCCTCTGTTTCATCACCACACCCTCTGGTTGTCCAGTGTACATTATTTTCGGCAAAGCAAAGCACACCTTCCCTGCCTCAAGTGACCTGAATTAATTTGGGGCTGATTAATGTGTCACAGAATATTTTTTTAGCTGGCACCTGCTTCCTTAGTGCGCCCTGATTAGTGATCTTTTGCACTTGCTAAGTGCTTTCATTGTTGCAAAATTAGTTACAACACCTGCCCTGCCCCAACTGACAATAATGAATTAGGGGCTGATTAATGGATTTTAACTTCCAGCCTGGCTCCTGCTTGTCTCCCTTAGCTGTAATTCAGGACCTTTGTGGCATATGTGTAACTATTCTGAGGTTCAGAGCAGGGTCACATAATAGTTTCAACTGGCAACTGAACTCTGGAGGGGCCCCTCAGGAAGCACTACAGGAAATGGCTACTAATGATGAGCCTGAACTTTTGAACCTGGTAAGTAGTTAATTTCAGTTTTGCTAAGATCGTATTTCTGCAATTTTGCACTTATTCGCGGGGCGCGAACTCACGCGAACTCACGCGAACAGTGCGAGCAGTGCGAGCAAAATCCACTGCTCGCGGATTTGCGGATTTTGCGGGAGATTCGCAAATCTCGCGGATTGCGGATTTCCCGAAAATCCGCAAAATCCGCGAGCGGAACGGATTTTCCGCCCATGCCTACGCATATTCGCAACACATGCGCATTATGGTACATGACTCTTGCGCGGTGGCGGGCCCCATATGACGTCATATATGTGCTGGGGCTCTCTGGGTGCCGACTCCTGCAAAATGTTTTATATTCTAAAATGATATGTATGTGTTTTTAATGTATATATTAGGGCAAGAGATTATCTAATGTATTCATAAAAATCACATATTTTTACTTGAAATAAACGTATATTATTTTTAAATATATTTTCGCGTAGTCGCATCGGGTGCGTTCTTCGTGTGCGCTGGGTGCACGACTCCCATGTGACCTTAAAAAAAAGGATTTGATTGGTTTATACCATTTCCCACTGTACCTATTGAAGGACCCCACCCATTTTAGTCATCCTGTTTGGAGCAATTGATGAGAGACATCTCTTTTCCATCAAGAGCTGGTTTTGCAATTTTTTGGGGGTGTTTTTCAAATATTGCATTGGAACAATGTCATCTAGTTCACAAGCTCCTCATCAATCTTCGGATGAAGTTATCTTGGAAGAAGATCCACGCAAGCAGAGGCTTGAGTCAGTGGTCTGGAAATGATTTACCTTTCCTGCCGGACATAAAAAGGTTAATGCAACAAAAGTCACATGCTCGCTGTGTGAGAGGGTCCTGTCGCGAGGCAGTGAAAAGAAAAATTCCTGTGGAACTGCGAGTATGTACAAACATTTACGTACCATTCACCCCCAGAATCTGGCAAGAGAAGAGATGAGATATGCAGCAAAAAATCCACCACCAAGCATTGCTAGCACTGTCGGAGCGTCCACATCAACAGCTGCGATAGCTGCGATAGACATTTGTCCAGAATTTGCATTTCTCCAGCAGCACTGCACTAAGTGCAAAGTCGTCATCTGCTACAGTGAACAATCAGTGGATGCTGATTGCGCAGCACAGCGCAAAGATAAATGCAATTTTTTTTTAATTTTTTGGTTTTTGAAATGCTGTTTAATTCCAAAAGTTTACTTTGTTCCTATTTTTTTTAGTTTTTAAAAAAACACCAAATAACAACAAAATAGTTGAAAAAAAATCCAAAACAAAAAAAGAAGAAAAATACATTTTCTGTCAGAAATATCAAATCTGGTAAAAAAAAAAATAATAATTGCATGCTAATGTCTGAAAGTTTGGTTGACTATATGTCTAGATCATGATTGACTGAAAGAATGCATTAGTAGTGTATGATTAATTTATAGGGGCAAATCTGTGAGGAAGTGCTGTGGCGTGACACTGCAAGCCCTTTAGATGCACTGCTCTGCGGCATTGCCGAAGCACAGGGATGTGACATGTTTACATGAATAAGTTGCAACTCTGTGCTTCCCTCTGCACCGGCGCACAAACTGTAGCCATGCACTGATGCAGACACCCATGCACCATGGTGCAAGGATGTCTGTGTCGTGGGGAGATTGCTTTTGTGCAGGAAGGGACACCTTCCTGCACATAACAAATCACTAAAAGCATTTTCCTCCTTCAATGTGTGCTGTGGAATGCAGCACGTATTGAAAGAGGATAAAACAAGGAGATGTGAAAACATTTCTCCTCATTGCGCCTCGCTATGCCATCTCTAGGGTGACACAGCATTCACACTTATCTCCAGATTTACAATTTCTCGCAAATCTTGAGATGTGTCTTGTTCCATGGGTGTTGTGTGGGAACATACAGAGCAACATCCATGGAACGCCCCTTCAACGCAAAGTGCTGCGTTTGAAGGGGCCATGTTTACAAGGAGAGGAAAAGCCACGCAGGGTGGATTTTCCTCTCCTTGTAAATATGGAGGAGCCCCCGGCGCCAACACTATATCTAAAAAAATGACGTACTGGTGCCTCCATAAGTGCTTAGGCGATGGCGGAGTGATACAATAAGAACATAGTGCTGGATGGGTGATTGAGGAAGTGCATGAGACTGACAGGAGGTATCCTAGGCTGCATGGGTACTACTTCAGTATTTAGTGGAGTGTACCAATAGTATGTATGTGCTTAGAGGTGTGTAGGGAGTGTGCACAGAATATTGTACTTGTATTTGTGTTGGTCCCTAGGCCATTCTATAAGAACATCACTAGTACTTGGAATGATGACAGTGCTGCAAACAGAGTGCAAGGTTAATTTATAAGTGCTTAAGTATTGGTGGAGAAATAGGATAAGTAGATAGTGGTGGATAAGTGAATAAAGAAGTGCATGGGACAGACTAGAGGATTCCTAGACTGCATGGGTACTAACTGGGTATTTAGTAAAGTGTATCAATAGTATGTAGCTAGTTAGAGGTCTGCATGGATAGTGCACAGAATATTGTAGCTGTACTTGTTTTTAGTAGCTAGGCCATTCCATAAGTTCATGACTAGTAACTGGAATAATTACATTACTGCAAACAGAGTGTATATTGAATTTATAAGTGCTTAGGTATTGGTGGAGTAATAGGATACGGAGATAGTGCTGGATGGGTGATTGGAGAAGTGCACAAGACAGACAGGAGGATTCCTAGGCTGCATGGGTAGTACTTTACTAAGTAGCTGGTTAGAGGTTTATATATATAGTGCACAGCTGAATGTAGTAATGCATGCATAGTGTTTCGATTACTTACTCTTACCTTGACAGTAGTCGATATCAGAATATTCTAAACACTTTTTGCAGTTGTTTTTTACAATTTAAATTTTAAAAACTTTCACACTTTAGAATTAGAATCTGTAAAGAAAAGTCAGGATGATTGCAAGAGTGCACAGAGAATGAGTGTGATTGGGGCACTGCAATAGTACTACCTGAGTTACTGCAGGAGTGAATCAGTAGTCTGCAGGGGGTTAGGGGCACCACACAGGTTGTGCACATTTGACTGTACCACTACATCTATTAAGGCCTGAGTAATTGTACAAGTGCATGGACAGTGACTGCATAGTTAGAGTGCTGGTGGTTGACAGAAGAGTGAGTTTAAAAGTGCTTGTGTTTTAGCACAGTAATTAGACAAACACATGGTTCTGTCAGGATGATTGCAAGAGTGCATTGAGAGTGACAGTCTGATTGGGGCACTACAATAGTACTACCTAAGTTATTGCATGAGTGAATCAGTAGCCTGCAGTGGGTTAGGGCACCACACAGGTTGTGCACATTTGACTGTACTGAAGGACTGGGTTTTCTTAAGACCCAGCGGTGCCAGGGATAACACCTGAAACCTTCGTGAGTAACCTGTTCCGGCGTACAAATTACAGAGACACGGGACACTTCCTTCGGCGTCAAAGATTCAAGGTTTATTACTGCAGGGAACACAGAAGTCACAGGAAGTACAACACGTGTAGGTTCGAGGAGTCTGCTTCGACTTGCCTCTGTGGATCGCTCCTTTTATACAGTTTTCATGCATAAGATAACACAGTACACAAAGGTTTATAACTCGGTTCCCATCGTAAAGACCATAAGGGGTTGCTTTCATGTATTCAAGGCCCGGAACATAAGTACAGAAACGTTTGGTAGTTCCCAACTGTAAAAGCCCATCTTCCCACCATTAGTACATTCTAATCAGCAGTAAACAAATCGAGGAAGGGACAGAAACAGGTGTAGAGGAAGACAGAAACAGTGGGGAGATCGGAAAGGGTGTAAAAGGGGTGGTATCGGGAAACACGAGCTGCAGGCATCAAAGGGGACGTGCCTAATGAATGCACAACTGAGACAATAGACCGGCACAGCAAGATGAGCCTCGAGCGGGGCCATCTGCCTTACAGTGCCATCCCCCTCATCATAAAGGCATTTTCAAAGGAAACATGTCTTCCGCAAGAGTTTGGAAATCCCAGGGTCGCGAAGCGGAAAGTGTCCCTTCGCTGGCTACTTGAGGGCAAGAGACAAAATGGATGCCGCATCTAAGATGGAACCCATGGGCTCGGATGAAGAAACCCACGAAACAAACGAACGGTTTAGGCTAGCACAGCGAAAACGCGTACACCCACTAAACTCGTCATTTGCGGTTCATAGATACCAGACTCGACCATATTCGTGCGAGTCGAAAATACCACTTACGATCGTCACGGAACCTCAGACGCTCCTTTTGCCCTCATGTAGGCAAGCACTAGTCGGAATCATAATCGATATTCATCAGACCATCTAGATGTTGCTGTAACAAAATTCTATCCATCAGAGTTCCTTTGGTAACAAGCGGCTGTCTTATACATGTCGTAGCACAGAGGCCACATAAGGTAGGACCACACTGCACACAAAGGCAACACGTGAACAGGAATGCTACAACAGCCCCGATAATCATCAGAATTTTCCAACCTCAAGTCGTCATTAGGCCCCAAAACCACCCAAGTAGCGTCCAATCCCCTACGTCCACGTGTATGGACTCAGAGATCTTATGCAACTTTGAGATGGCTTGATAGACAGTCGGAGCGTTGTCTGGAATGAAAATACAGCAGCTCGAATGGATCACCTTACATACTCCACCTCGATCTGCTAAAACAACGTCTAAAACCATATGGTTTTGTAACGTCATAAGCCTATCCGCCTGAAGCTCTGCTGTGATATTACCAAGGGCACTGGCAGTGATATTAGCTGTCGATTCCACCACTCGGGTCAACTGTCTCAGGTACCTACTATTGAACATTGGTCCCCAAAACGGAAAGAAACCCTTGAAAAAGTCTCCTGCCTCTTGACCGGCAGTGTCCTCTTCGCTAATCACGCCCCTCACAATTCGGGTCTTGTGGTAATCGAAGGCGACTGTAAAAGTCGGCGGCAACAAGTTTGCAATATAACATGTGCCCGCAAAGTCAAGGGGCAACCATGTATATGCACGATCGTAACAGACAAAGTACGTACCCTTGGCAGTCAGAAACACAGGGGAAGAGAGCATCGGTAAGACATACGTCTCGGAGCAAGCACTCTCTCCAAGGTGAGCTCTCGGGCTTCGGCCACGACCTTTTAGACAGAAATTACCAAGGTGGGGTACGATCCATATTGGAGACGAGCTTTTAAGCTGTCTTTCACCCACGAGCGCACTATACTCAGCCTCACTCAGATCCCTATAGGCTCGCACCTCTTCCTCTGGGATAAGGGAGGGCTCATAGATATCCCTATCTAAATCAGCAATCGCTATGGCCAAAGGCTTGTGGTACGGACCGGGACCAAAGTGCGGAGGACGTGGCTCTCGATTGGGGTAGGAATCTAGTGCGCTTCGAAACATTGTTTGGAATGCTCGAGCTGAACCCTGGGAACTATAAGGAAGGACCAACTACGGAATTCCCTTATCGGTGGTATGTGGCATTAACCCACACACCCAACAGTTGGTAGTGTTAACCACCAACCGATGCTGATGAAGGAGCTGAACGAAGGAATTGTTCATAAATTCTGCACGTCTGACCTGCTCGTGTTGGGGTAGGATGTGGAAGGAATGAGGAGAAACAGTGGAGGTGGGTTTAGGTTCAAAAGAAGGGGTAGGTGAGGCAGAAGGCAAGAACGACTGTATCATGTAATACACCCCACCCACCAATAGCGAGGAAACAGTTAAGAACAGAAGGAACACCTGAAACATGAAGCATTTTGTACGAGTAATTTGCTGCAACTTGAATCTTTGGGCCTGAGCTTTCTCCAAATCCACCAGCTTAGAGAATGGCATCCTCTAAAACCGTCCGCAACGTTTTTGATGCACTTCGTTCTGTGTAGCAGTAGTCAATCCCCAGGAGTTCCCAGGAACCGACGGCCTTCGACCTAGTGTCAAGACCTACTAACCAGAAGGAAGTACCCGCGCGGCCCTACGGCCCACCCGGATGTAAGGTATTTTTCATTTACAAATATATAAAATCTCCTAGCTGTGGAAGCAAAACACATATATGGAAACAAACTCACAATATTACAAAAACCACAATTATACGAGTGTGTTCAGACTGAATGGTGGCAATGGGGTAACGTGGATGTCAAAGGAGAAAGCAAATGCTTTTATTAGTCTTTGGTATTAGATCGCAGAAAATAGCGGCTTCTCCCAGGACGTGTCTGGTCGTCAAACAACTGATCCGATGATGGGACAGAGTTCTGCTGATCAGTCAATTGTTCAGATCTTGAGTTTTTCGATGGCAAGTGTTCAACAATGTCGTTCTGCTGCACTGAGGGCTCTCCAACAGGCTGAGCATCGCTAAAAGGGACGAAGGTCTGCGCAGCTTCTGTTTCAGACGAGGCAATGCCCTTCCTCACCCACGAGTCTGCCGGTAAAGGTATAGGTACCTTTTTAGTATGGGTGGCGTGCACCCAGTTTTTCCGTCCTTCCAAACGAACAGCAGTCCTCGTGGCAAGAAGCACTTGATAGGGTCCAGTGAAGCGGGTCTCAAGTTTGTGCTTTCGTCCGAAGTTTCACGTTACCACCCAGTCTCCTGGCTGGAGCTGGTGGCCTGGACCCTCCGTCTGCGTCGGCAGTGCTTCAAAGACCTGTTGGTGAATTAACCTCAGTTTAGCAGTCAGATCATGCAGATAGTCGATCAACATTGGGTACTCAAGATCAGAATACACACTCGGTCTAGGGACCCCCCAAACATTTGCAGGGCGGCCGAACACAATCTCGTAGGGACTAAGCCCTACTCGGGAGTGTACAGTCGCCCTTGTTGACGAAAGAGCTAAAGGCAAAGCGTCGGGCCATGACAGACCAGTCGTAGCCTGAATCTTCGCCAACTTCAATTTAAGGGTGCCATTATACCCTTCAACCAAACCTGCTGACTGGGGATGATTGGCGATGTGGAATTTCTGTGTGATTCCAAGGCCCTTACACACACTCTTCATCACACTCCCCACAAACTCACTTCCGTTATCAGACCATACAATTCGTGGCATTCCATACCGAGGAAAGTATTCCTTCAGTAGGATTTTTGCAGTGGACAGAGCAGTGTTATCTTTGAGAGGGTAGGCTTCGATCCATCGGGAGAACGCACAAACCACAACTAAAACGTATTTCAGGTTATTGCATCGCTCCATATGGATGAAGTCTAGCTGAATCACTTCAAAGGGACATGAAGGGGGAGCAAAATGGCCAGGAGGTGTAGGGGTTCCCTTTCCAGGATTGTACATCATACATATCATACAATTCTTGACCAATCTCTCAGCACACTTTGTAATACCATCATTCTTCCATACAGGGGACAACACTTACAGATACCTTTCGCACTAATATGTGCCAAGCCGTGTGCCATCGTCACAACAGCTAGTATACGCATCCGGCAACATCCACCTCTTATTCTCCGACAAATCGATCCAACAGCCATTCGCATCCAACTTTCCCGTGCTCTCTTTCCACTTCGTCTTTTCAGACTCAGTGGCCTCGTTCTGAATCGCTTTCACACTCTCGACGGTGTCCTCACACATACCGGTCTCTGTAGGCCACCTAACCGAACTCGTCACATACATTCTGGTACTGAGATTCCGGGCAGTCTCCTTAGCAATCTCATCAGCGAACGCATTGCCACAACCAACATCATCCGTCACCTTTCGGTGTGCACTACATTTAATAATCGCCACCTGCTTGGGCAATGTAAGTGCATCCAAAAGATCATTCACGAGCTGTCCGTGCTGAATCTTCGTACCATGCGATGTCATAAAACCTCTCTCTCTCCACAAACGTCCAAAGCTATGGGCCACGCCAAATGAGTATTGGCTGTCCGTAAACACATTCACCCGTTTCCCTTTCGACAACACGCACGCTCTAGTCAAAGCAATCAGCTCTGCCGCCTGAGCAGAATTCTGATTCAATCTCGTAGTTTCCACAACAGTATTCAATGTTACCACAGCATACGCAGTCGTCACATCACCATTCGGCAACTTAAAACACGAACCACCCACATACAAGGTCCCATCGGGATCTTCCAATGGAGTATTTTTCAGGTCTACACGACCTTTTGTTTCCTCCTCCGTTCGTAAGTAGCAGTCATGAGGTGCTACTTCGTCTGATTCCATACTGATTGGCAACAAAGTCGCCGGGTTCAGGACGTTGCAACGTTTTATTTGAATGTGACTTGCCAAAAGCGTCAACTCATAACCAGACAACCTTGCACTCGTCAAGTGCTGAGTTTTCGTACGATTTAAGAGAGTGTCAACTGCATGCGGAACCATCACCGTAAGCATATTATCCATGACCAATCCTGCAGATTGTCGGATGGACACCGCAGCTGCCGCTGTTGCTCTCAAACAACTCGGCAATGCTCTAGCTACTAGGTCCAAGGTCGAGGAAAAATATGCACATGGACGTTGCTTACCGCCGAATTGTTGCGCCAAAACACTCAACGCACAACCTTCCCTCTCGTGAACGTATAGTGTAAACGGCTTACTGTAGTCAGGAGTACCTAACACAGGAGCCGAACACAACGCATCGCGTAGTTCAGAAAAACTTTTCTGACATTCTTCCGTCCATGGTAAAGGAGTTGGAACATCCTTGCACGTAAGAGCCACCAATGGTTTCGCTAGCAATGAAAAATTTGGAATCCATTGCCTGCAGTATGACATGATACCTAAAAAGGCACGCACATCTCTCTGAGTTGTTGGCACAGTCATTCGAGCAATCGCTGCAATTCTCTCTGGGGTCAACCTTCTTCCCTCTTTAGACAATAAGTGACCGAGATAGGTTACTTCTTGGCAACAATATTGCAGTTTAGAAGGTGACACCTTGTGATGTAAGTCACAGAGATGCTGCAACAACAACACCGTAGCAAGTTTGCAAATGTCCTGAGTATCAGCAGCCACCAATAAGTCGTCGACATATTGGATCAAGGCCGCACCGGCCGGCAACACAAACGCATCAAGTTGGCCCTTCAAGGCTTGACTGTATATCGATGGACTCTCACAGTAGCCCTGAGGAGCGCGTTTAAACCTGAAGCTACGGCCACCAAGAGAGAAACCGAAAAGGTTTCTACTTTCCTCAGCAATCGGAATGCTGAAGAAAGCATTCTTCAGATCGATCACCGAGAACCAAGATGCAGAGGCTGGAATCAGAGTCACTAGAGCCGTAATGTCAGGCACCACGGGGAACTGAGGAATCACAATTTTATTCACCTCCCGTAAATCAATAACAAAACGATAAACAGGGGGTTTTGATGGATCAGTACGCTTCAAAATGGGCAGTACAGGGCTATTGCACACGTTTCCCCGAGTCTCCTCGATAACATCTTTCTCAATCAAATCGTAGATGATTGCTAACAATGCTCGTTCACCATCAAGGGAGATACGATACTGGGGAATACGTGGCAGTCACACATTAGATTTCAAGTGAACAACATAAGGGGAGATGTCAAGCAGGCCCACGTCATTGGGACCTGTTGCCCACAAAGATGCAGGAAGAGAACTCAATCCCGGTGGAAGCTTATCGATGGATAAGTACATAGGAGAGACAACTCTCTCACCCAACGTAAGCTTTACTCCCGCAGGAGAACAATACAAAGTCGCATACAGACGTTTCAGCAAATCCAGGCCCAAAAGATTTTCACCACAACCAGTCAAAATCTACGGAGCTTTCAGCTCACGAGGCCCAATTGTAAGAGGCAAAGGGCACGAAACCGGATTGCTAACATGGGCACCAGAGAATCCAACGGAAACATTTGTTAAGCCAGACAAAGGTGCGCCAGGGAGTTTCGAATGTATGATGGAACTTTTCGCTGCACCAGTGTCCAACAAAAAAGGCTCAACGACGCCCGAGGTGGCAACTGCGAAGTAAGGCCCTCTCTGATCAACCGGAACTGATACTACTCCCTCTCCTTGTCTATGGCTGTCCTAGTAATTACCGTCGTCAGCATCCTGATCGACTTAATAATCGTCCACATTGTACTGAGCAGATCGCCCTTGCGACGATCCGCGCTGATCGAAACAATTATTAGAGTCAGAAGTATTGTTGGAACGATCGCTTTGAGCACCGCGACCTCTACCATGTGATGTCTGTTGAGGACCACCACGACCTCCTCTAGATGAATTACCACTATTGCGATCACGCAAAACTGGACAATCGAATTTCAAATGACCCTCTCCCCTACAATAGGCACACTGATTGTACCCTAACGAAGATCTCTGCGAAGAGGAGTCATTTCGTGATTGTGACCTATTTGACTGAGACTGCGATCGATTCCGTTGTTGCGAATCATTCTGATTCGAACGTGGAGGATACGCTTGCTGCAACACTTTAGTTTTGAGTTCTTTCATCTTCTTATCGGCACGATCATTCTCCTCTTTCTCTCTATTCTCATAGTATTGGGCCGTGGCCAATATTTGAGCAGAGGTGGAAACAGCCCATGCACTTTCTGAATTTCGTAATTTGTTGCTCAAGTCAGGCAACAAATTTGAGACAAACTTATCCACAAACAATCGCTGACCTCCCTCAGTACCCATATCCTGACCACTATGATCAATGAAAGCCTCCTCAAATCTCGTAAAGAAATCAGAGACACTCTCATCCTTCTTTTGTTTGCAAGCGGACAGTTTGTCCCAATTCACCTTCATAGCCGGCATAAGCGTTTTCATTAGAGGGATAATTCTCTGGGGCAAAGCCGTAATTAGCTGTTCGGGCTTGGCCCCACCAACTTGCCGTGTATCCGCCGCTATAAGAGCAGCCCAATCACCACCTAATTCTGCTACATGATTTTCCTGACGAATCTTTGCCCAAACCGGTTGCGGAACTACGTTACCGAACAACATATCAATGTCAGCGAGATTCATTATCGTAGCATCCACTAGCTGCGACAATTCTTTATAATACCCTGCAGGATTTTTGCGAGGGTCAGGCAAAGATTGCTTCACCTGCAAAACTTCCGACCGTTTCCACGGAAGATGTATCCACACTCTCTGAAAGTGCGGCAAGACTGCAGGATTTTGAGTAGCATCACCTGGCATCCACACTGGTGGAACTTCGCACATGGGATACTGACCAGGCGCTGCAAGCGGTTCCTCAATGTCTTCTAAAAACAATGCCCGAGGCATTATAGAAGGACGAAAAGACAACAACTGCTCGACAGCACGCCGAACATTGCTACCCACCATTATTCCGCTCGCAAACTGGAGCTGAAGATTAGTTAAAGCAGTCAATACATCATCAGCTGATATTTTATCACGTAAAAGCTTGCACATTTCCTCAAACACAAACCTTTGTGTCGGTTCGTTGAATTGACAAAACGTATTAAGCACCACACGTGGAGGATTTCTAAGGGGGTATTTGATCCAACCCGTCGCCATATTATATAGCGAATCACGTTCCCTACCACCAGGAAGCAGACTTCGTCTTTGGGGACCATCAGAACCAGCGGACTCGAGAATAGGTCCAAGAGAATTAAAGAAGTTAGCAGCAACAGAGGGGGTACGACGTCGAACAGATGGAGAAGAAGAGTAACACAACGGGGTAACAAGTGAAGTACCAGGAACAGAAGAAACAGCAGAAGTAACCAGAACAGCAGGAGCAGCGGGAGCAGGAGTATGAGGAAGTACAAGCGGAGGAGCAGTAGGGACGGAAGCAGATAGAGGAGCAGGAACGGGATGAAGAACAGGGACAGGTTGTGGAACAGGAGCAGGAGCAGGTGGAGGAACAGGGGGAACCACAGGAGCTACGGTACCCTGTGCGTACGGAGGTGGTGACTTCAAGAGATAGGACAACAAGGGGTCCTCTACTAATTCCTCCTTCTTATCCGTACCCGTCGGTAAAGCAGGGTAACACTTATCTACAGACATACGCTGCAATCTATCGAAAACTTCCTTTTCCTTTTCTTCCTTATCCCGCTGGAACTGCTCTGAGTTTCTTACCGTGGTAACAACTCCTTCTCTCTTATTACGTTTAATCTGTTTGATTTCTCTCTGTTTGGCTTCTTTACGCCACAACCGAAAGGAATCAAACATGGCCGGCCTTGCTTTTCTCTGAAACAATTTGGCTTCAAGATTGTCTAGAATCGGGGTCTCAAAACTACCATGCGGTGGCCAACTAAGGACACCGTCTTTTTTAGTATAGCGAACCCAACACTCATTGAATGTAATTGGACCTAAACCATGTTTACTGTACAGCTCATACGTTGGAGTTCCAACCGGAGGTATCGGACATGAGTCCTCCAGTCGGGAATCCGCACCACAACTTCTAAAACAACTGAACAAAGTACTACGGCCAGGCATCTTGCACACTAACCGAGTTTCACAAACGTCAAGGATTACGGGATTACACTATATCCCAGCAATAAGCAAAAACCCTCGGTTTTTGGCGACTGCAGACGTCAAATATCACTACAAAGAACAAAGTACTAAGAACCACAAATGCAATGGAACCATGCAACAACTAAGCACCCACAACAAAGGACTCTGGGAGCGACCCACAAATACTTAACTCAAAAATCAATGGCGTCACCAGGAAGGCCCGTCTATCGTCTCGCTGTACCAAGGTCTACGCCAGGCGCCAAAACAGGTCTACAGTCAGGGCAGCAGTCCGTCGCAGCCGTCAGGAGGCGGGGATCTTCGCGGGAAAAGTCGTCGGGCCACTTGTTTCGACAACAGGATCGATGAAGCGGGGTGCACCTTCCCTCGGAGATTTCACACGAAGTTCCTCACGATCGTCGGGCTTGGACCGGTACCACTGATGCAGCCCTACGTTGGGCGCCAACTGAAGGACTGGGTTTTCTTAAGACCCAGCGTTGCCAGGGATAACACCTGAAACCTTCGTGGGTAACCTGTTCCGGCGTACAAATGACAGAGACACGGGACACTTCCTTCGGCGTCAAAGATTCGAGGTTTATTACTGCAGGGAACACAGAAGTCACAGGAAGTACAACACGTGTAGGTTCGAGGAGTCTGCTTCGACTTGCCTCTGTGGATCGCTCCTTTTATACAGTTTTCATGCATAGGATAACACAGTACACAAAGGTTTATAACTCGGTTCCCATCGTAAAGACCATAAGGGGTTGCTTTCATGTATTCAAGGCCCGGAACATAAGTACAGAAACGTTTGGTAGTTCCCAACTGTAAAAGCCCATCTTCCCACCATTAGTACATTCTAATCAGCAGTAAACAAATTGAGGAAGGGACAGAAACAGGTGTAGAGGAAGACAGAAACAGTGGGGAGATCGGAAAGGGTGTAAAAGGGGTGGTATCGGGAAACACGAGCTGCAGGCATCAAAGGGGACGTGCCTAATGAATGCACAACTGAGACAATAGACCAGCACGGCAAGATGAGCCTCGAGCGGGGCCATCTGCCTTACAGTGCCATCCCCCTCATCATAAAGGCACTTTCAAAGGAAACATGTCTTCCGCAAGAGTTTGGGAATCCCAGGGTCGCGAAGCGGACAGCGTCCGTTCGCTGGCTACTTGAGGGCAAGAGACAAAATGGATGCCGCATCTAAGATGGAACCCATGGGCTCGGATGAAGAAACCCACGAAACAAACGAACGGTTTAGGCTAGCACAGCGAAAACGCGTACACCCACTAAACTCGTCATTTGCGGTTCATAGATACCAGACTCGACCATATTCGTGCGAGTCGAAAACACCACTTACGATCGTCACGGAACCTCAGTACCATTACATCTATTAAAGCCTGAGTCATTGTACAAGTGCATGGACAGTGACTGCATAGTTAGAGTGCTGGTGGTTGGCAGCAGAGTGACTTTAAAAGTGCTTGTAATTCAGCACAGTGATTAGACAAACACATGGTTCTGTCAGGATAATTGCAAGAGTGCATTGAGAGTGACAGTCTGGAGAACTGCAATAGTACTACCTAAGTTATTACAGGAGTGAATCAGTAGTCTGCAGGGGTTAGGGCACCACACAGGTTGTGCACATTTGACTGTACCATTACTTCTATTAAAGCCTGGGTCATTGTACAAGTTCATGGACAGTGACTGCATAGTTAGAGTGCTGGTGGTTGGCAGCAGAGTGACTTTAAAATATCTTGTGTTTCACCACAGGGATTAGACAAACACTTGGTTCTGTCATTATGATTGCAAAAGCGCACAGAGAGTGCCAGTGTGATTGCTGGCTTGCCTGTCCACTACCTGGCTAGAGGTCTGCATGCATAGTGCACAGAATATCTAAGCTGTACAAGTTTGGACGACATTCCATAAGTACATGACTAGTAACTGGAATATTTATAATGCTGCAAACAGAGTGCATGGTGAATTTATAAGTGCTTAGGTACTGCTGCAGTGATAAGATAAGTAGATAGGGCAGAATGGCGAATTAAAGAATTGCATAGCACTGACAGATACATTCCTAGTTTGCATGAGTACTAACTGGGTATTTACAAAAGTGTATCAATAGTATGTAGCTGGTTAGACGTCTGCATGCATAGTACACAGAATAACATACCGGTAGTAGTCTTACTGGCTCAGGCTTTTTATAAGTACACAACTAGTAAATGGAATAATTACAGTGCAGCAAACACAATGCATAGACAATTTATTAGTACTAAGGTATTAGTGCACTGAATGAATAAGTATATGGTGCTCGATGAGTGATTGCAGAAGTGTCTCAGGACTAACAGAGCAATACCTGCTCTGCAAGCAAACTCTTTATAGGATTAAACTACTGCATACATCTCAACTGCTACATTACATTTCTACAACTACTTTTAATGTGACAACTAGCCAAATACAAAGCAGAAACCATTCACATTTCTCTGCTATACGTCTCACCATATCACTGAAAAACATAAATGACTGTTTCTCTACCACAACACTATCTACACCACATAAATTCACAGAACAAACTTCAAATTGAAACCAAACACCAAAAATGATGTCGCATATTTTAATGATACCTCTATAGAGACTTATAAAAACTAGTCTCATCACTAATACCTTAACTCGACATATACATTTCTAATTTGAAATCAACATCTAAAATTATGCAGTATACTACTAACGAACATATCCACGCATTAAACAATCAGTCATAATCAGCAATCCCTATTAAAAAACACACATAATACTATACAAAGTGTACATTAAACAACATTTAAATACATTAAAAAAACTGCAATAAATAATTCTTCATTACAAAATATATGACTAACCTAAAATTTTATAAATTATATTTCATGTTTAAAAGTAAAGGCACCACATAGTACACCTCACAAATTGATAACTCGCCTTTCAAATTAATTTATAGATTATGAAGTATCTGAATATCACACACCAGATTTTCTTATGGATACAATGAATACAGTGGACTGCTCTTAGCAAAACCAAAAAATGACAACGTTTCCCTCTCATTCTGCACACATATACATGTAAATTTCAAATCACATTTCTTCCCAAATTAATTCAAATCCCATGACACATTTCTATTGGTTACACATATCAAACCTCGCCAACTGCCCTCTAATTGAACCAAAATTGCTTCTGGAATTTTCGGGAGTCGAGCCTGAATCGTGCACCGTAATCGATGGAACCGCAGATCCAGACGAGACTTCAAAAGTATATTACAAATAATTTAAACATTTATTTCATAAAACATTACTTCTAACCATACCAGTGACTTGGGAAATCTCACTGCAATAACATATTACTTTAATATTTATAAGAAATACACATTTTGATGTCACACATAACTTCCAACCCCACCCCCATTCTGCTAAATGCCTGTTACCATAGTAACAGTTCATGGAACACTCAACTGAGCTCACAGGTCACAAGTTTACCACACAATGCTGCAAATTCAAACAGCAAGTGTGCTTGACTTTCCAAAATGTCAGCTTATCCTATCTAAGGAACCTTTCAAACTCTTTTTAGTAACCAATAAGAAACATGCTTTTTAAACACAGAAACATGCACCCTAGTTTTCAATCTATAATGTTCTCAAACAGCCAATCATTTCTCTTGTTTTTCTAAATCTGCATCTTATCCACTATCTTAAACACCTTTTATTCTACCAACTGCCAACTTCACCTACAGTCATCTTCTCAGTCCATCCAGACTTCCCTTCAAGATGCTTAGAGTATGGATTGTGGGACACAGCTATGTTTTCTAGTGCAAAAGGTATGCTGAAGCAGAGGTATTGACAAAGACCTAGCTTTTCAAAATGTGGACATTAAATGGATTGGACAGAGAGGATTAAAGTGGCACCAATTGATGCCATTGCTTAAATCCTTTTTGCATCTCCAAGCCCCTGACGTCATGATTGTGCACTGTGGTGGCAATGACCTAGGCACATTGACTGGGGTAGTACTGGAAATGCTAATGAAGGACACCTTTGCGCAATTTATGTTACTTTTCCCCTCAAACTGTCTTTGTCTACTCTAACATATGCCAACGACAGAAATGGAACTGGTCCAATGAATTTTGTCCACAGATTGAGAAAGCTAGAAAATAATGTCATAAAGCTGTTTCTGCTTATCTCAGAAATCATAGTATGGGGTCCATATACAACAACAATCTGTGTTTTAGTATGGATGGCATCTACAGGGGAGATGGTGTACAATTCACAGATGAGGGAAACAGAGTCTTTCTCAACAACTTCAGACTCTGCATCAGCACTTACATGTAGCTACCATATTCTCCCAATAAACACAAGGGCTCTTTTTAGAGCCACCCAAGATCCAAACATACAACCTAGTTTAGTAATAAAAAAATCTTACATTTTTTGGGCTGGAGTCGCACACCCAGCGCGGCTAGGAGTCGCGCACCCCTCGCATTCATGCCAGGGGGCCGCGCTGGGAGTCGCACAGCCTTGAGGGGGTTGCGAATTTTGAGTCTCAACCCTTTTGCGGCTCTCAGTTCAGCCCCCTGGTGTGAACACGAGGTTCACACCAGTGGGCTGCGCTGAGAGCCGCAAAAGAGTCCAGACTCAAAATTGTATAAAAAAAACCCGGCTCCTACCACTAATTTATATTCACCCTGGGGACCTTATCCCCCGGACCTATGCACTTCAATCCCCGCATCCTCTGGGAGCTGGCATTGCTTTTCCACATGGGGAGCTGCTAACATGCAGCTTCCCATGTGGAAAAGCAATTCTGCTTTGGATTTGGATTCAAAGGAGAGTTTGCTATGGTAGAGCGGGAGACCTGCTCCCGCCCTACAATAGCAAACAGCAGTGTCCCAGGTGTGGGCACCCCGGGACACTGCAGGAGCTGGTACCGGGGGTGGCGGTCCCAAGGGCAATTGAAGGCTCATGGAGGGGGGCCCCTCACCCCTCTCACAACTTTTCCAAAGCCCCGGTGAGGTGGCACTCGCCAGGGCTCAGGGTTCCAAAAAGGACCCCCAAATTTTAACAGTTAGTGCCCCGGAGAGGTGGTGGTCCCCAGCGCATGTGGGGGGCTCAAGCCCCCTCACACAGGTTTTTTTTAATTTTTAAAACAGAGCCCCGGGGAGGTGGTGGTCCCCGGGTCTGTGGAGGTCCCAGCGGGTCCTCGCTTTACAATCATCAAATCCCCGCCGGGACCAGGCCCACCCAGGGGGTTCAAAGTAACGAAGCGAGGAAGCCCTCACTTTGTTTATTTTAATTTTTCATGCGGATCCACGCACCCAGTGCGTATTCTGCTGTTTTTAAACAGACCTAGGGGGTCAGGGTGTTTCTACCCTACCCCATTTTTTTCTTTCTCACCTTTGTTTCCCTGTTTTCTTCTGACTAGATTCTACAGAGTTACAAAATGGCTGCCAACACTTCCAGGTTTGGAGTGTTGACAGCCAATTAGAATAAAGCTTGTGTTGGGGAGGATCCGCGGATCCACCGCGCATCCAAATATCAAAACATTTCTTTTTACTTTTCTCAGCAACTACTGAACGGCTTTACAACATTTAAAAAAAGGTCTCTTTCTGAGCCAAGGACTACCTTTGTACCAAATCTGATGTAATTCCGTTCAGCAGTTTCGGCTATAACTGTGTCTAAAGTTTCCTATGGGAAATTGATTTTTTTACTTTTATTTTTTTAATTTCTCTGGAACTATTGGATGGATTTATACCATTTAAAAAAAAAGGTCTCTTTCTGAACCAAGTGCTAACTTTTTGCCAAATTTGGTGTATTTCCGTTTAGCAGTTCGGGCTGTAGCCGTGTCTAAAGTTTCCTTTGGGAATTAACATGGGGAAAACACGTTTTGGGACCCTCTTTTTTTCTCGGCCCCCGCTTGCCAAATCCTCCTGAAACTTTGAAGATAGGAGCTGACCGGAGCACTCCACTAGTTTTGAAAAATTTGCGAAAATTTGTCAACCGGCGCCAAAGTTATTGGGAAAAGAAAAAATGCTTTTTGAATATAAGCAAGGTCCTAACTATCACTACCTACTGGTGACTGACAGTAGATAATATATATATATATATATATATATATATATATATATATATATATATATATATATATATATATATATATATATATATATATATATATATATATATATATATATATATATTCACTGAAAAAACGTAGGTTTTACACACGTTATAGTTAGGAAGTAGCATTTACAAAACCTTTGAAATTCACTGAAAAAAACGTAGGTTTCACACATGTTATAGTTAGCTGGACATTTCACTCATATAAAACCATTGAAATTCCCCTGTTATAGTTAGTTCAGCTAACTATAACTCGCGCGCCCGCAATACACTGCTGATGACGTCACATATTATATCACTCATGACATGGTCAGTGACATCACTCATGACATCACTGATGACATCTCAAATGTCATCACTGATGACATCACTGATGATATCATCCAGTGAATGGGTGTTTTTCTGAAAATTAAATATGTTTTATATATGTATATCTGAAGGTTGATGGAAGAAGAAATGGGTATATACGTGTATGTACGTGGCTGCTTTTTTGGTGAAAAATAGATTGTATAACTGACTGATTAAGTGTATCTTAATGAATACATGGGTTAGTGAGTAATGTTTAAATATATACATTTCTGTGTCAGCCTCTCACTTTCTGTATAAGTGGCTGCATGTGTTGGTGAGTAGCTATATGAGTGATACAAGAGTGTCTATATAGGTTATTGTTTTTTTGATTATCAGTAGGAGTGTCTGAGTGTCTGAGTGTCTGTATGCTTCGTTGGGAGGTCTTACGTAGTGCATAGATGCATGAATGAGTGACTTTCTGCTTGTATGTGTTGAAGGCAGCATATGTGCAGGACTGTATGGGTGGATGAGTGTGTGTGGTGAGTAGCTATATAGGTTATTATTTGTTCTTTGTCTGTATGGGTGGATGAGTGTATATATGGGTGTGTTAGTGAATAAATGACTGTCTTAATAGTGTATTTGTGAGTAAGTACATATGTTTTAAACTAGTATATATGAGTTATGTGTGAGTAACTCTATGGATGAGTGTCGGTGTGTAACAGAATGATCAGGATGTATCAGTGTATGAGTACATATGATGAGTGAGTACATGTATGAGTGACTGTATATCTCTGTTGATGAATGAGTGGATGTGTGTATAGATCTTGGAATTACTAAATAGGTGTGTTGTAAGTGGCATTGGTATGTCTATTGTATTGAAAATGTTATTTTTATTTTTGAATGTGTGTAATAAAGGTTATATTAGGGTGAGAGAAGGTCTGACACTCTTCCACAAGGATGATGTCATCAGTGATGTCATTTGAGATGTCATCAGTGATGTCATGAGTGATGTCACTGACCATGTCATGAGTGATGTAATATGTGACATCATCAGCAGTGCATTGCAGGCGCGCGAGTTATAGTTAGCTGAACTAACTATAACGGGGGAATTTCAATGGTTTTATATGAGTGAAATGTCCAGCTAACTATAACATGTGTGAAACCTATGGTTTTTTCAGTGAATTTCAAAGGTTTTGTAAATGCTACTTCCTAACTATAACGTGTGTAAAACCTACGTTTTTTTCAGTGAATTTGTAAGGTTTTTTAAATGCTAATTCCTAACTATAACATGTGTTGTACAATTGTGGTCAAATGTGTGCATGGTTTCATCTCTCTTGATATACGATGGACGTCGGCTGTTTGTGGAACAATCCTTTAACCCCTCCCACGCTTATGACGGAACCGCTCCATCATAGCCCTCGGGTGGGCTGCACTGGTGACGGAGCGGTTCCGTAATGGCCCGCCCGGCACGCGTGGGCGGCGCTGATTTCGCGCCTGAGCTGACGTTCTGAAGAACGGGCGGGGCCATGACGGAACCAGATGCGTCACGTTGTAAATAGCCCGCACCATGGCGCATCTTTTGCACTCCCGCTGCGTCACAAAAGTGACACAATGGCGGCGCAAAACAGGTGTAAGTGGCTTGTAAATCTGCCCCAAGGTGTCTAAAGATAGGGTAGTGAGTTAAGGGAAATTAAAAATTATGGGAAGAGCAGTTTGGAAAAGAAAGTAAAGGAGGAGGAGTGACAGAAGGGAGTGAGGATGGACATATGGAAGGAGAGTAAAGGACAAAGAGAGATACATAGAGTAGGGTGAGGGGAGTGAAGGTAAAAGAAATGGAAAGATGGTGAGGGAAGGGGATTTGAGGATGATAAAAGGGAGGTTAGTGACCCCCAACCCCAGTGGAAAATCACGGGGTGCCTTGGGACCCCCTGAGCAGGCCTAGGGGGTCAGGGTGCTTCTACCATGCCCCCTTTTTGAGTTCTACACAATTGTTTTTCTGCTTTCCTGTGCCTCAGTCTACCGAGGCAGAAGATGGCTGCCAACAATTTCTGTTTTAGAGTGTTGACGGACAGTGGCAGCCAATCAGCATGAAGCTCGTGCACGGCAAGGTGCGCGCACGGTGCGCGCAAGGTGCGCGCTTACAGATATATAATTGATTTCCTCTTTAATTTTCTCAGCAACTACTGGAGGGATTTACACCATTTAAACAAAAGCGTGATCTGCGTACCAAACCCTACCATTTTCCAAAATTTAGTGTAATTCCATTCAGCGGTTCGGGCTGTAGCCGTGTCTAAACGTCCTATGGAAATTAACATGGGGAAAACACGTTTTGGGACCCCCCTTTTTTCTCGGCCCCCGCTTGACGAATCTTCCCGAGACTTTCAGGGAAGGAGCGGGCCATCTTCTTTGAGAAATTTACGGAGATTCATCAACCGGCGTCAAAGTTATTCCCAATAGAATGTTGCGGATTTCCTATGGAAACTAGGTCCTAACTATAACTACCTACTGGCGACTGCCAGTAGGTTATATATATATATATATATATATATATATATATATATATATATATATATATATATATATATATACACACAATTTAATCTATGTAGGCAGCACCATACACCCAGCTCACGTCAGGATCCTGCAACACCTCAGAGCTATCAACAATAGCGATCCCACATATCCTGTGGCTCGCCATATCAATGCCCACAACAACGGCAAAACTGAGGAACTCACCTACTTTGTAATGGACAGTGTAGCACCAAACCCCAGGGGAGGGAACAGACAACAAAAACTGAGAAGACTTGAGTCTAAATACATCATAGAGCTCAATACCAAGATCCCAAATGGTCTTAATGCTGATGAAGCACTGAGTGTACACCTGTGACAAGGCACTTGGGGCCAAATGTATCATCATCACCATTTGCGATTTCTAAATAGCGATTTTTAAGGAATCGCTATTTAGAAATCGCAGAATGGTATGTATGTAGATATTCGCTATTTGTTTGCGATTTCCAATTATTCCTTATTTGCGAATTCGCAATTTGCGAATTCGCAAATAAGGAATAATTTCCCATTCATTTCTATGGGCCAGGAGGCCCATAGACATGACTGTGAAGTAATTCTCAATTTGCGAATTCGCAATTTGCTAATCGCAATTTGAGAATTATTTCAAGGGTGCAGGGGTGTCTCAAGGACACCCTCCTGCACCCCTGAAAATGACATGTATGTGCATATGGTGCACATACATGCCCAATGGGCGTGTATGTGCGTCATATGCCACCCTCACAAATGCACAATTGTGCATATTTACAAGAAATCGCAAATTACCACCAACTACAAGTTGGTGGTAATTTGCGATTTCTAAACCTGAATTCGCAATTTTGAAAAGCTTCATACATAGCATTTAAGGAACCGCAAAATTGCAATTCCTTAAATGCTTAAGCAAAATAAGGAATCGCAATTTTTTGCGATTCCTTATTTTTAATACATTTCAAAATCGGTAAAAAGGCCGTTTGCGATTCGCTAAGGCCGAAATTCTGTGAATTTCGGCCTTAACGAATCGCAAAAGGCTTGATACATATGGCCCTTGGATTGCTGCCTCGACATCCCTTATCATGCTTTCAGAAACTTGCCCATTCTATTGAGAACATCTTGTTTCACCATCTAGGACTTGATCCTTTTTAATCACTCAGTGCACTTTTAATTTTAATTTCACTTTTCTTTATCGCCTTTTTTTCACACACATACAACCACCAAACATTAGATCAACCACGCACTCTACACAACCTTGCAAGCCACTTCCAAACTGAGGTATTATCATATCGACAACAGTGGCTCTCCTCCATGATATTCAACACCTGGAAAGTCACAGGGAGATTTAGGCATGAGGCAACTAGGCATTTCTCCAACGAGACACGCTTCCAAAGCCCACTTGGGCTGCACCCCCTGCCCCCTTCTGGCTACCCCCATCCATTTTCACGCACATGCGTTCAATCCAGCTACCAGTTCTCACATTGGAACCATGATACTTATCTTGGCTTTGATTAAACTTGAGAAAACTGATGCATAGCGTACGCTCAAAGCCAGACACAGCAGGCCTATCACTAATTAATGGGACAATTACTTGCGTTAACACTACGCTGCACATCCCGAACAGCGCCTTTGCCCGTCAACAAACATACATTATCCTGCACTTTCCGTCATCATCATAGGATGCGTTTCTCTACATCAGCCCACCACGTACTTACATTGGAAACATACCCATACAGGGACACCGTGCACGCAGGATGTGTCTCGATCGGGCCCCACGAGGTTACAGACCGCAGAGCAGCTGAGAGCTTATACACCTCGGAAAGGAACTCTTCCATGTCTAGAACAGCACGTAACAGGCAGGAGCCTAATTGTAACACAATTATGTCCACTGTTCAGACACAGAGTAGCTACAAATCACAAACGTCAGCAACATGATAACAAAAGATTTTTCTATTAATTGTAAAGATGTATTTACACTATTTAGAAACATTTATGCTTTATGTTTTACAATGACTTACATTTTTAGCGCAACCAACTTTTCTATGTTTAATGTCACATGGTTACCTATGTCACATGGTTGATCTACCGCATGTCATAATGCACTAGTATAAATGAGGCCCACTAACATGGTGTAAGCAAATGTAGTGAACAAGGCGGACTTGTCCGCCGAAACGCGTCTGATCGTTTATATTGGAGAATAAAAGCCTTTAATCTTCATCCACGGAGTCGGGGCCTGTTCTTTTTCATGCCAAGCTAGGATTGGAAGAATGTCTATCCTACTTAAGGAGAAAACAGAAATGCTAATAACAGAGGACTGAGCCTACTGAAGGTTTTTTAAGATACCCACCACAACATGGACCGCAACTACCAGCATGCTGCTGGTTGATGTGCCACGCCCATTGAGGGCGGTCTTTCACACAATAAAAGGCTGAAATGCAAGTTATGGTGTTTCCTCATTCCTGCTGTGCTAGGTCCATGAAGAAGGGGCGGAACAGCCTTGAAACGCGTCGGCCATGGTGTAATTTATGAGAGGCTGGTTTGTGACTGGCAGCAAGGCGTGCATAACCGGATGGTGGGAGAGAATGTTGAGTGCCTTGCCAGAGCTCGAGGGTTCATTTGCTCAAACATTCATACACGGTCACCCTTGGCCGTGGGGAGGAGCACCACTTTCACCCTCAACTGGAAGAAGTCGTGGGCTGAAAGGGCTTTTTGGAGGGAAACTTTCCGTTCATGTGAGCACGCTCTCTCCATATGGTGACGAACAGCCTGCAAACCTGACTCTCTATCCTACTTAAGGAGAAAACAGAAATGCTAATAACAGAGGACTGAGCCTACTGAAGGCTTTTTAAGATACTCACCACAACATGGACCGCAACTACCAGCATGCTGCTGGTTGATGTGCCACGCCCATTGAGGGTGGTCTTTCATGCAATAAAAGGCTGAAATGCAAGTTATGGTGTTTCCTCATTCCTGCTGTGCTAGGTCCATGAAGAAGGGGCGGAAACGCGTCGGCCATGGTGCAATTTATGGAGGCTGGTTTATGACTGGCAGCAAGGCGTGCATAACCGGATGGTGGGAGAGAACGTCGAGTGCCTTGCCAGAGCTCGAGGGTTCATTTACTCAAACATATAAATATATATGTATATTACCTACTGGCGGTCGCCAGTAGGTATATATAGTTAGGATTTTTTCTCTATGGAACTTTTGAAAATTCTATGTCTAATAACTTTGGTGTTTGTGGACGGAATCGGCTGAAATTTTCAGGAAAAATGGCACATTTTGTTTCTGATCAGCCCCTGAAAATTTGGGGGGGGTTTCGTCAAGGGGGGGCCGAGAAAAAGGGGGGTCACAAAACGCGTTTTTCCCATTCATTTTTCCATAGGGTGTTTGGCCTCACTTTTAGCTCGAACGGCTGAATGGATTTACACGAAACTTGGCAAAATTGTAGGGACTGTTAGCCCGATGTGCCTTTGCTGGGTCTCAATATATGTGCTCCAGTGGATTTTGAGAAATTAACGTTTAAAAAAACAGATATATCTGTGACAGCGTCCCGGATAGCGCTCCAGTTCGCGTACTTTTCGCGTAACAGAGCTTTGCGAAGCGAAGCTGATTGGCTCTCCGGTGTCTGTCAACATTCTAAACAGTCCGGAGCGGCCGCCATCTTGTCTCTCGGTAGGATCGAGAGACAAGAGGAGGAGAAAAACGAAGGGGGAATTTAATGAAAGGGGGCAAGGTAGACCCTTCTTGACCCCCTAGGAATGATGTTGGGGTTATTAAAGGGTCCCGTGGGGCAAATAAAAAAATATTGATTTTTTTGCGGTAGAAGCGCTTTCCGGTTCGCGAACCGGGTAGTGAACCGGGACACGAAACGGGAATTCGCCATTTTGTGTTTCGATTTAATTAAATTACAAGATGGAGGAAAAACAATGTGAGAAATGGGTATAAGGGGGTACGGGAGACGTATCCTGACCCCCTATGTTTTCTGAGGGTGGCTGAGGAGGCTCATATATGTTGATACTTGTCTTCCAGCGGCTGCGTGTGAGCGTTTTTTTTTTTTGTTGCTGCGTGACGTCTGTTAACGTTCGATTCGAAGGAAATCAGGAAGTGTTGACCACCATTTTGTCACTGCGAGTAAATATATTGTGCCCGCCCGACACCACCCTTTCACCCTATTCACTACCGCACCCTCTGACATTGTGTCTGATTGTCCAGGCCGGTCCCAGGCTATCACGTAGCCCTGCGGATGTAATTTATGGCCTCAACTGTAAAGAATCACCCCTCTTCAAAGGAGTTACAGTAGATCAAGGCCCCCACCCGATGAGATCCGTCACACCACACGCGTTCCTACTATCTGATAACCATCCTGTATTGTGATTGGAGAGGGGATTCTCACTGTGAGGGTGTATGGGGCCGAGCCTGAAGCGGAAGATTCCAGGGATGCCTTTTTGTACATCAAAGTCTTCACAATTATGTGTCACATTAAAAATATATAGCACTCCAACAAAGTAGTAGGATTATAACACTTTAATAACTTATAAATATATACATCGCAACAAAAACAGTAAACACCTTAATTTTTTTTTATTAAAACAGAAGCAACAATGGTCAGTAGTGGTCTGTTGTGCGAATAGTCCCAAGGCAGCACAACGTGCTGAGTTCTGGACGGCACCCAGGTGATGTCACCTGGGTATTGCACTGGTTTTGGTATCCTACAATGCTGCTCCGAAAAACGGCGTGGGGCGCCCCGGGGGGGGGGGGGGGGGATGGGGGGGGAGGCGGCGTGAACGGGCTTCCCCAGGTGGAGGCTCGTCTGTTGTAGTGGGGCGCCCCTTTAGCGTTTCACTTGCCATTCAGCAGTTTTCCGCCCGCTTTTGCTGCACTGTGCCTCGTAAGTAGCGGTCTGTTGTGCGAATAGTCCCAAGGCAGCAGAACGTGCTGAGATCTGGACGGCACCCAGGTGATGTCCAGTAAGTTGCTGCACTGGTTTTGGTATCCTACAATGCTGCTCCGAAAAACGGCGTGGGGCACCTCGGGGGGGGGGGGGGAGGCGGCGTGAATGGGCCTCCCCAGGTGGAGGCTCGTCTGCTGTAGTGGGGCGCCCCTTTACCGTTTCAGTTGCCATTCCGCCCGCTTTTGCTACACTGTGCCTCTTCCGCCATTCAGCTGTTTACCGCCCGCTCTTGCGGCTACAGCGTCTCGCTCACCATGTAGTTGAATTGCTCCCACTCTTGCTGTGCAGCGATAGGCGGCTGCCACAGGACACTTAAAATGGCGGCCGGCTCTTCGGATTTGGGCCTGGTCCACTAAAATGGCCCTGGGACACCTTGGAACTCGGACACTTGTCTGCTAGGGCTTGGGCTCCATTTTCGAAAGCGTCCCCTCAGCCTTGAAGATTCTACAAAAGTCTTGGGGGCCCCCGACTCCCGCAGGCTTCCGGTGGGGAGCGGCTGCCATGATTGCTTGCGGAATGGCCACGACGGAGCTACGAGATGGTGGTGCTCTCATGCTGACGCCAGCTTCAGTCTGAAACATCCAGAAACACTGTAGACTATCAATTCGATGAGTTCCGGTGGAGCCCCAACGTGACCCGGTAGGGAAGAACTTGCCCTCCCCTTTTTTGAGTGATGGTTCTTGTTGCCTGTCCCCTCTGTTGTCATCTAACGGAACCTTTTTTGATTGCCGAGTGAGAAAAAAAAGGCGGGTCTTTCATCGTTTGGGAAAAAAAAATGTTTTAATCCAATGAAAAGTGTTTTTTTTAGGTCATATGATCAAGCCTTCCATCATTAGGAAACCAAAAGTAAAATGAACCAATGAAAAGTTTTATAAACAAGTCACATGACCTGTTATGCGGCTTTGGGTTATAAAAAGCATACAAAACCCGTTGGCCCATGAGGCGGCGTCAGTAGCGGACCGATGTACGAATAGGCCAAAGGCAGCACAACGCGCCGAGATCCGGATGGCACCGAGGTGGTGTCCAGCAAGTTGCACTGGTGTGGCCATCCTACAATGCTGCGCCGAAAGACGGCATGGGGTGCCCGGGGGGAGGCGGCGCGAACAGCCTTCTTCCGCCTCCCCAGGTGGAGGCACCTCATGTGCAGTGCGGCGCCCCTTAGCGTTTCACTCGCCTTCCAGCGAGTTGCACCCGCACTTGCTGCTACAGTAGGCCGAAGGCAGCACAACGCGCCGAGATCCGGATGGCACCGAGGTGGTGTCCAGCAAGTTGCCGCACTGGTGTGGCCATCCTACAATGCTGCGCCGAAAGACGGAGTGTCCAGCTGAGTTGCGGTCACTCTTGCTGCTACAGAACACCGAAGGCAGCACAACACGCCGAGATCCGGATGGCACCGAGGTGGTGTCCAGCAAGTTGCCGCACTGGTGTGGCCATCCTTCAATGCTGCGCCGAAAGACGGTGTGTCCAGCTGAGTTGCGGTCACTCTTGCTGCTACAGTACACCGAAGGCAGCACAACGCGACGAGATCCGGATGGCACCGAGGTGGTGTCCAGCAAGTTGCCGCACTGGTGTGGCCATCCTACAATGCTGCGCCGAAAGACGGCGTGTCCAGCTGAGTTTCTCCCACTCTTGCGGTACAGTGACTCGAACGCGCTGAGATCCGGATGGCACCGAGGTGGTGTCCAGCAAGTTTCACTGGTGTGGCCATCCTACAATGCTGCACCAAAAGACTGCGTGGGGTCCCCGGGGGGGGGGGGAGGCAGCGCAAACGGGCCTCTCCCTCTTCCCCAGGTGGAGGCACCTCATCTGCAGTGGGGTGCCTCTTAGCTTTTGACTCGCCTTCCAGCTGAGTTCCGCCCGCTCTTGCGGTACAGTGACTCACCCGCCATCTAGCTGAATTGCGGTTACTCTTGTGGTGCAGCGATAGCCGTCTGCAACAGGACTCTCAAAATGGTGGCCAGCTCTTTGGATTTGGGCCTGGTCCACTAAAATGGCCCTGGGACACCTTGGAACTCGAACGCTTGCCTGCTAGGGCATGGGCTCCATTCACGAAAGCGTCCACTCTTTTGACTGATTGTTCTTGTTGCCTATTTCTTCTGTTGTCATTTAACGGAACATTTTTGGACTGCCGAAAATGGTTCTGGTCCGATCGCTGGTTGGTGGAGACATTTTTGTTTTTTTTTTCTCAGCAAAAAAACTTTAATAAAAAAGTAGAACATTGGTGCCAAAGCATATCAATGCAAACTGTCTCCAATTTGCAATCAAAACACATAAAATGAAGTCTAGACTAAAAGGCAATGATCATATTTTCTACTCTTGCTATAGTTGTTCATGCACTGAGGGTGCTGTAGAAAAAAATAGAACAATGTACCCGATGCAGCACTATAGTGCAACATACACACCACCTGGGGTGTCAAGAGTGAACAGGTCCTAGCTGCTTAACCAATGACTGACAAATGCTATATTAAACACTTACTGTGTATAATACTTGCGTTCACAATAGTTTTACTTTACAAAACAGAACAGAAGATGTCCCCTGTAAGTAAACCCATATTAGCTGTTTCAGTTATTGAACATCCTAAGGTTTTATGACATGGGGAACAGTAGTGATATCCTGGGCGGGTGATGGAACTGGGATTGTTAATGGAAAAACATCTACAGAGAAAACTATTGGTGAATTATACTTCTCCGGAAATTTAAAACTCACAAATGTTTCATTTGTGTAATCGTTTCATAAACATGTACATTAAAAAACTAAATACGCTCCACTGTTTTAGAAAATCTTTACAGCTTGCTAGATCACCCTTTAAAGTTACAACTACGAAAACCTACTTACTTAAGCTGTTGAATTCGGCTTCAAATGTAAAGCATAAGTTCAAGCCAGCATATCATATGTCTAAAAGGTTAAACATAATTGATATGCAAATTTAAATACTACCCTTTCTTAATGGTGACACCTTATCTCTCCTATATCCCACAACTTCCATGAGCAAAGCAAAAGAAATTCTGAGGCCCTGAAGAAATAAGGATTACTGGTGGGTTCAACTCAATCTGGTGTTTGGGCGCTTCCATCTTTTGGGGTGATATTCTGTGACAGGGTGCAGGCACCAGAAGAATTTTAGCCTAGTTCATCACATTGGAGAATGAGGGTCTGGGTAAATATCTAATCTGGTGAAGAACCATCCCTTCTTTAAACCCCATGGTGACCAACTATAGTTTATTCTCTATTTCGTTCCCTTGCCATAACAAAATAAAAGTCTTGGGGTATTTATGGAAGGGAAGACTTTTTGTTTCTTCCATTTTTTTTTTTAAAACAAAGGTTTAAGGAAAGGCAACCCTTAATGTGCATGTTTTCCACAGAAATTTGCCTTTGAAAACTAGAGGCAATAAATAAGGCCGAAATCTGTATTTTGTTTTTGGATACACATGTTATTTGTGTCTGTGTATTCATTTTTATGCATGACTTTATATGGAATGGTTAAAATAACTTATGATGCAACTTAACAGGAAAGATCACAAACATTCCAATGAGTGCTATGTCCCAGGTTTTACATAAAGTAGTGTTTACCTAGAGTGGTGCTGTGTAGGACACTCTGAATGGAAATTAACCAGAACTATAACCATCTACTTCCAATAATATAACTTTTATGCCCAAATTACGCAAAGATTTAGTTAATCTGCTAAAGGGGGGAGTCGCCATTTCTTTTGATAATTTATTCACCCATCCGTAGCCTCTCTAATCTCCATTACAATGTGTTTGTTGCTGTCGCTAGCTGATGAAAAAACTAAAGTGACAACTTCCTCATCCTTAATTTGTCTTTCTTTGTTCCTTAAGATGTCATCTGTGTCAACCTCTTCCGAGAATGCAGATGCGTTAGGGATTTCCTTGTGTTTCTTAATAGCATTGGTGTCTGCACACTTCTTTGTCAATTCTGTGAACATGACAGCTGCTTCATAGACAGACGATATCTTTGTTAAGTCATTAGTGTTAAGTGTGTCTGAAACTACAGTGCCCTTCTCTGTTTTACTTTCCTCAGACACTACAGAGTTTTGTGTGTTGTTCTTCTGAGCGACAATTATTCCAGAGGTTTCAGGTTCACTTGTTTTGTCCTGCAGTGAGTTAACAGCTTCAGAGACTTCATGTTTATTTGCTATGTCCTGCTGTGCGTCAACTGCTTCAGAGACGTCAGCCTTATTTGTTATGTTTGACTATATCCTGGACCTGCCCGGCCGCGCCCAAAATGGCGCCGGTATAAATGGGACTCGTAACTCCTTGTTGTGTACTGGTTGCCCAACCTTGATATCACGAGATACGTATGCAGTTTTGAAGCACATGGCAAGCAGGGACGAGAATTGATTGAACATTTTGACATCCCTATTGATATTAAGTTCTGATGTGTTATTGATTACTGTACTATTGAATGTTCGAATTAACGTCACCCATTGTACTTGCCCGCAAATGTATATCTAGATAATTTTATTGTAACTGGCCCTGTCCACTTTAATTATAAAATGAGCGTCCACCGATTCCGCAAATGGTAGACACCTTAGTTCTTGCAATCTAATGGGTCGCCCGTTACGTTCTTCTACAGTGTAAATGTGCCCTCATCATATACGATTCCAGTTTGCTCCGTGGCCGGCCCACATGGTTATAGGCCCGTATTTGTATACTGACATTTTCACAATAAAGGTTTTTTTTAAAAAACATGGTAGTAGAACCTACATTGGTAAAGTTTTGAATAATAGCCACTGTTTTCGAATCAGTAAAAGGCAAGTGAAATAAAGCAGTCCAATTACATGACTGTTAAAAGGTATAATATGCAGGAACGCAGTAAAGAAAAATGGTCAAGGGCTGTTGTGTTTTCTACTCCTGCAACATAAAGTGATCGATAAGAATCTGATATTCATGCCTATCAGCGATTAAGACAGCAGGCCGAGCCTCTTTTGCTCAACGGCTCCCTCATGGGACGAAGAAACGCCCATTTTCTCGAAAAAGGAATATTTTACTTGCAGGACAGTTGTAAATTTCCCGGGAAAATACATTAGCCTGGAACATTGTTAGTGATAAACTGTAAATGCATCTAGGTCCTTTGCTTTACAAGTCAGAGTGAGAAAAAAAAGGTGGGGCTTTCATCATTTGGGGAAAAAAAAATGTTCGAAAGCAATGAAAAGCGTTATTTTTAGGTCATATAACCAAGCCTTTCATCATTAGAATAACAAAAGTAAAATGAACCAATGAAAAGTTTTATTATCAAGTCACATGACCTGTTATGCTTACGTTACGCGCTGCGCGCCGCGCTCTGGATCGTTTCCAGGAAGCTGCGCCTTGTGCACCGGAGCACTTCCGGGTGCGCTAACGCGGCGCGTCATATGACGCATTACGCGACAACGCAGGTCCAGAATATAGTCAAAATGTCTCCAGCAACCAGCGGTCGGAATACAACCCCATTCAGCAGTCCAAAAAGTTCTGTTAAATGACAAGAGAAGGGACAGGCAACAAGAACAATCAGTCAAAGAGGGGAGGGCAAGTTCTTCTCTACCGGGTCTCCACCGGAACTGATTGAATTGGTAGTCTACAGTGTTTCTGGATGTTTCAGATTGAAGCTGGCGTCAGCATGAGAGCACCCAATTGTAAAACAGTAAAAGCTTGGATAACAATCAATCAAATGTAGAGGGAAGCAGGCACGACGGGTTACAACGGGGGCAAAGGCTTACGTTACCTACCCTTCACTATCTGCAAAGGGAGAATACTCCTAAAAGAAAAGAGGAGGGGGGGGCAGCGTTCAAAGCACATCAGCGTGCATAAATACGAAAATGTTTTTACCTACCACGTACTTGAAATTTTACAGCTTTTCATATTTGCTATTAAAAAACCATTGAAATTCACTGAAAAAACCATAGGTTATAGACCATATATAGTTAGGAATTAGCATTTACAAAACCTTAATTTACTGGAACAAAACCATAGAAATTCGCATATATAGTTAGTTGCAATAACTATACATCGCGCACCCGCAATCCACTGCTGATGATGTCACATATTACATCATTCATGACATGGTCAGTGACATCACTGATGACATCACTGATGACATCACTGATGACATCACTGATGATATCACTGATGACATCTCATTTGACATTACTGATCACATCACTGATAATATCATTCATGTGATAATACGATGAACCTCTTCAGACTCTAATATAACCTTAGATACAATCAGTGTAAACAGACACTCACAGATTGTCACTCATCCATGGAGTTACTCACACATCTAGTCAGTCATGAAAAGAATCAATCACTCCTCCAATTCCTCAACTATACAGTTATACACACCTTACTAATTCAAACATATTCTAACACATATTTACTCTCTTATACAATCCCTGATACAAGTTCACAATGATTCATACAGCCACTCTCACATTCACTGGCTTTTATGCTCAGTTATTTATATATGTCAACTCTCACATGTACTGTGTTTTACATATGTACTTACTTTGACATGTAGCACTGAGATATCCATTCACTCACCAATACACTCATGCACACAGTCAACTGCCCATACAGCTGTTTCCACATGCACGTTTGAACCCATACATCTAGTGAATCAACTGCTCACACATCTATGCACAGAGTCATACACCTCCTAGCCACCCACACACATACTCAGTCTCCCATACAAATACTTGGGCAACCAATCAATAACCCATATAGTTACTCATATAGCTACTGATTAACACATGCAGCAGTTTACAGAACAACAGACATAATGATGCACAAATTAAGACAGTTTAGTCACTAACCCATGCACTCAGTGAGACACATTTAATCACTCTCTCATACAGTCAGTCATGCACCTACTAAATCCTTCATCCAGACACTTATACATCCACTCATTCTTCAATATGTAAGACATATTTTAACTTTACAGAAACACACAAACACTGGATGTTGTCATCAGTGATGTCATCAGTGATATCATTTGAGATGTCATATATATATATATATATATATATATATATATATATATATATATATATATATCACAGCTCCAGGTTCCACGTGCATAAACAGTTGCAAGCGTCGGAGCTGATATATATATATATATATATATATATATATATATATATATATATATATATATATATATATATATATATATATATATATATATATATATATATTTATTTGTGTGGGCGTCCTCAAAAGTGGTGAACTTTTTGATTTATATATATATATATATATAGTTTTTTTTTCATCAAAGGTGCCCTGGAGCAATGGGAGGTCACTCAACAATGCTGTGCCATACATACGGCTTGATAATGCAGCCTGCCTTCCGTTCCACTTTACAATTATATTCGCTGACGTGTTTAAAGGTCAAAGACCCTTTCTTCATGGGCAGTTGTAAGCATACTATTCGAGGCTCACACTGATCACAGTTTGGGCTTTATTTATTTGATTACAAGCCTCTAGTGGGCGTATGCTCAGTGCAGTATTTCTCAGTGCCTGACAATAAGTTCAAATGATCGTTTGCTTCTTTTTATAAACTTTATCATGTCATTCAGTAGGTTGCGGTTCTTAGAAGCAGGCTTGATCAGCATGTAGAGCACTGTGCCAAAACGTCTTGAATAGTTAAAAAGTCAACTGGGGTGGTGTGGAGTGCAAAAAAAAAACGATGGATTTAGGCCCAGATCTCTGTACTGGGGTGAATGTATGACATTGTTCTGCATTCTGTCCATCAACTGTTGTTTTTGCATAGTTCAAAACTCAGCCTCACCCAGCTGGATAGCACTTTCCTCCCAGCTAGCGATGGTGCTCCTCCCCACATTTTTCATCAAAGATGTCCTGGAGCAACGGGAGGTCAACTCCACAACGCACTGCCATGCGCCTTGATTATGCAGCGTGCCTTCCTGTTCCACTTTACAATTATGTTTGCCGACACGTTTCAAGGTTCAAAGACCCCTTCTTCCTGGGCTGTTGCAAATAGATCAATCGAGAGTCACACTGATCACAGTTTGGGCATTATTTATTTGATTACAAGCCACTAGTGGGCGCATGCTCAGTGCAGTATTTCTCCGTGCCTGATGGGACATGCAGTCCCCAATGCGAGCGAAAATGTTTCCTTACAGAAGTTCAAATGTTCGTTGGCCCCCCTCCCACTCTAATTTTATTAAAAAAATTAAAAAGGGAGCAGGCCCCAAGGGATGTGGACCACGGGGCCCAAAATGGCCCAGGGAGGGGAGCCACACCGCCTCCCTTCTTAAAAAAATGTCAAAAAAACACCAGGCAACTTGACAGTGGCCCTTCCCCCTTTCTCCACCACTCTGCAAATGCATTATATATATATATATGTATATATATATATATATATATATATATATATATATATATATATATATATATATATATATATATATATATATATATATTTTTTTTTTTTTCGAAAATTCCAAAATCACAGTGCTCTCAGTCCGCAAAATAACACCAAACCACGGAAGTCTCCAAGGGTGTTTATTTAGACTAACGACATGTTTCAGCTGCGGACAGCCTTGATCACGTTCTGTCTATATATATATATATATATATATATATAAAACGCTAAGCCTTATGTGATGTCTACATTACATCGCCGCTCTCCCTCCCCGCTCCCGCTTCCCGCCACCGCCATTAGCCCCGCCCCTTTTTTTCTTCTGTACCCTCCCCGCTCCCGCCTCCCAGCTGCTCCGCCCACCCGCGCACTTGGCCTTAAATGGCGACCGTGCGACGCAGGTGAGTGTGACCCACTTGTGGGACACCCCCGCGCCGCACGGCCACCAGCTGCTGCGTGTGCCCCCAGTGCCTGCCTCTGCATCAGCGCCGTCCTCGCTGCTGCCCTGAGCGCTCCCCTTTGGTTTTGGCCGTTTTGGCTGTAAATTGTGCTTGTTTTTCCTTGTGTGCCCGAGATCGTGTTTCCACTGTTTTTGCCCCGTTTTGTCCTGTATTAGTGCCTGCTTTCTCTGTGACGTTTCTCTTCGTTTTTTGGCCGTTTTGTCTGTAAATTGTGCTTGTTTTTCCTTGTGTGCCCGAGATCGTGTTTCCACTGTTTTTGCCCCGTTTTGTCCTGTATTAGTGCCTGCTTTCTCTGTGACGTTTTCTCCTCGTTTTTGCCTGCCTCCTTCCTCCTTGCCCGCCTACCTCGCCGCTCTCCCTCCCCGCTCCCGCTTCCCGCCACCGCCATTAGCCCCGCCCCTTTTTTTCTTCTGTACCCTCCCCGCTCCCGCCTCCCAGCTGCTCCGCCCACCCGCGCACTTGGCCTTAAATGGCGACCGTGCGACGCAGGTGAGTGTGACCCACTTGTGGGACACCCCCGTGCCGCACGGCCACCAGCTGCTGCGTGTGCCCCCAGTGCCTGCCTCTGCATCAGCGCCGTCCTCGCTGCTGCCCTGAGCGCTCCCCTTTGGTTTTGGCCGTTTTGGCTGTAAATTGTGCTTGTTTTTCCTTGTGTGCCCGAGATCGTGTTTCCACTGTTTTTGCCCCGTTTTGTCCTGTATTAGTGCCTGCTTTCTCTGTGACGTTTCTCTTCGTTTTTTGGCCGTTTTGTCTGTAAATTGTGCTTGTTTTTCCTTGTGTGCCCGAGATCGTGTTTCCACTGTTTTTGCCCCGTTTTGTCCTGTATTAGTGCCTGCTTTCTCTGTGACGTTTTCTCCTCGTTTTTGCCTGCCTCCTTCCTCCTTGCCCGCCTACCTCGCCGCTCTCCCTCCCCGCTCCCGCTTCCCGCCACCGCCATTAGCCCCGCCCCTTTTTTTCTTCTGTACCCTCCCCGCTCCCGCCTCCCAGCTGCTCCGCCCACCCGCGCACTTCGCCTTAAATGGCGACCGTGCGAACGCGCAGCGGTCACGCGCAGCGGGCGCGCCGATTGTGCGCCGAAGGCGCGCCAAAGGTAAGCCCGTCTGCGCCCGTCCGCGACCGGACCGCGACCAGCGCCAGGACCCCTGGACCTCGAAGACCTCGACCTACCCGCCTGACGTACTCCGCCGCCACCCTCATCGCTCTCAACTCCGGCCGACTCCCTGAATGCCATCAAGCCACACCACGACACACCCACGGACCTTTCAGCTGCCACGCCTGCAAGTTCTCCTGCATCCGGACCAGCCCCGCACCAGCACCCGCCAAGTCGAACTCCAGCAGCACCCACCTCAAGTGCATCCTGCTCAACACCCGCTCCGTCCACAGACACGCCATCGAACTCTGGAACCTCCTGGACGCCACAGCCCCTGACGTTGCCTTCCTCACGGAGACCTGGATGAACGCCTCTTCGGCTCCCGACATCGCCATCGCCATCCCAGAGGGCTACAAGATCGTCCGGAGGGACCGCAACGCCAACCAGATGGGAGGAGGCATCGCCATCATCCACAGGGACACCATCCGTCTCACGACCAGCACCGACAACACCCTGACCAGCGCCGAACACCTGCATTTCCAGATCCACACCAACCCGAACACCACCCTCAGAGGCACCCTGATCTACCGACCCCCTGGACCACGCACGCAATTCAGCGAGGACATCGCCGACTTCGTCAGCCCGCATGCCCTCCCCTCCGCTGACTACATCCTCCTGGGGGACCTGAACTTCCACCTGGAGAACAACAACGACCACAACACCAGCACCCTGCTCGACAACCTCGCCAACCTGGGACTCAAGCAACTGGTGTCCACCCCCACCCACCTCGCCGGACACACACTCGACGCCGTCTTCTCATCCAGCACAGACATCAACTTCAGCCACGCCACAGAGCTTCAATGGACGGACCACAGCTGCATCCACTTCACCTTCAAGAGAACGACGACCCACCAACACCAGCAACAGGCCGCCCGCAGAAGCTGGAACAAGATCACAGCAGACCAGCTAGCCACCTCCCTGAGCCAACACCCTCCTGCCAGCTCAGCGAACCCCAGCCAGGCCGCCGACAACATCACGAAGTGGATCAGCAACTGCGCGGACGAACTCGCCCCGCTGAGGACCCCGCCCAGCAGACCCGGCAGCAAGAAGGCCCCATGGTTCACCGACGAACTCAAGAGCTCCAAGAAGAACTGCAGAGCCCTCGAGAAAGTCTGGAAAAGGGACCCGACACCGGACAACAGGACCTCCTACAAACTGGCCACCCGGAAACACCACCAGCTGATCCGCGCCGCCAAGAGAACAGCATTCAAGGACCGGCTGGACAACAACGCACACAACAGCAAGGAACTCTTCAACATCGTGAAAGAGCTTTCCAACCCCAGCGCAGGAAACAACGACATCACCCCATCGCAAGACCTCTGCAACTCCCTCGCCTCATACTTCCACAACAAGATCACGGACATACACAGCAGTTTCAACAACCAACCAACGCACACCACGACCGACCCGCCACCCCCCCCCACCACCACCCTCCACGCCTGGACCCCGATCAGCACAGAAGACACCATCCGCACGATGAACTCCATCCACTCCGGATCACCAACCGACCCCTGCCCTCACCACGTCTTCAACAAGGCCGACGCTGTCATCGCACCCCACCTGCGAGACATCATCAACACATCCTTCGACACCGCCATCTTCCCCGAAAGCTGGAAACACGCCGAACTCAGCGCTCTACTCAAGAAACCAACAGCGGACCCCACCGACCTCAAGAACTACCGCCCCATCTCGCTTCTCCCGTTTCCAGCCAAAGTCATCGAGAAGACCGTCAACAAGCAGATGGCCGCCTTCATCGAGACGAACGGATCCCTCGACCCCTCACAGTCCGGCTTCCGAGCCAAACACAGCACCGAGACCGCCCTCATCGCCGCCACCGATGACATCCGAGCCCTGATGGACAATGGAGAAACAGCGGCCCTCATCCTCCTAGACCTCTCCGCGGCATTCGACACGGTCTGCCACCGCACCCTAATACGGCGCCTCAGCAACATCGGAATCCGGGACAAGGCGCTGGAATGGATCATCTCCTTCCTCGACGGAAGAACACAGCGAGTCCGCCTACCACCGTACAAGTCAGAGGCCTCCGAAGTCATCTGCGGCGTCCCCCAAGGATCATCACTGAGCCCCACCCTCTTCAACGTCTACATGAGCCCCCTCGCGGCCATCGTACGCAAACACCACCTCAGCATCATCTCCTACGCCGACGACACCCAGCTGATCCTCTCCCTGACCAACAACCCCGCCGCCGCCAGAGCCAACCTGCACGAAGGGATGAAAGAGGTAGCCGAGTGGATGACGACCAGCCGCCTGAAACTGAACTCGGACAAGACGGAAGTCCTCATCCTGGGCTCTTCACCCTCCGCCTGGGACGACTCCTGGTGGCCTCCCGCCCTGGGCACCGCACCCAAACCGACAGACCATGCACGAAACCTGGGCTTCATCCTGGACTCCTCCCTCTCCATGACCAGGCAAGTCAACGCCGTCTCCTCGTCGTGCTTCAACATCCTACGCATGCTACGGAAGATCTTCTGGTGGATCCCCTCAGAGACCAGGAAGACCGTCACCCAGGCCCTCGTCACGAGCCGACTAGACTACGGCAACGCCCTCTACGCCGGGACCACCGCCAAGCTCCAGAAGAGACTCCAGCGGATCCAAAACGCCTCAGCCAGACTCATCCTCGACATCCCACGGTCCAGCCACATCTCCGGACATCTGAGAGACCTTCACTGGCTCCCCATCAACAAGAGAATCACCTTCCGCCTCCTCACCCACGCACACAAAGCCCTACACGACCAAGGCCCGAGCTACCTCAACAGCCGAGTCAACTTCTACGCTCCCAAACGCCACCTCCGATCAGCCAACCACGCCCTCGCCGCCGTCCCCCGCATCCGAAGAGCGACTACAGGAGGAAGGTCCTTCTCCTACCTGGCCGCCAAGACCTGGAACTCCCTCCCGTCCGACCTGCGCCTAACCCAAGACCACCTCTCCTTCAGGAAGAAGCTGAAGACCTGGCTGTTCGAGCAGTAGCGGCACCCCCCCTCCCCAGCGCCTTGAGACCCTACGGGTATGTAGCGCGCTTTATAAGTGTCACTGATTGATTGATTGATTGATTGATCCAGAGCTAGCTATAGATAGATAGATAGATAGATAGATAGATAGATAGATAGATAGATAGATAGATAGATAGATAGACAGACAGACAGACAGACAGACAGACAGACAGACAGACAGACAGACAGACAGACAGACAGATGTATATCTAGGACAAAAAAGGTTTAAGCAAGATTAGTTATAGTTGGGAAAACGTAATTTATCATTTTTATTCTAAACTAAGTTAAACTACACAAATTATAAAGCTCCACCCAAAACATACTATAACTTGCACACTTTCATACCGTGTTGTGATTTTTAAGCCAGATGACATGAATTATAACTCTGCCTGCTACCATGAACAGTGTTCTCGTAAATGATGTTATTGAGATGTCATGAGTGTTGCTAGGAATGCTATAATTTAATGCGACGTGAAAGGTGTAATATGAAAGTTAGGACTTTTAACTTTACTACTACTAAATTGAGAAAAATCCTAATTTTAAGACTTTCGGTATTCACAAAAGGCATTTAGGAGTCCTAAAGTTAGTAGTCCTAACTTTACTACTACTAAATTGAGAAAAATCCTAATTTTAAGACTTTCGGTATTCACAGAAGGCATTTAGGAGTCCTAAAGTTAGTAGTCCTAACTTTACTACTACTAAATTGAGAAAAATCATAATTTTAGGACTTTCGGTATTCACAGAAGGCATTTAGGAGTCCTAAAGTTAGGAGTCCTAACTTTACTACTACTAAATTGAGAAAAATCCTAATTTTAAGACTTTCGGTATTCACAGAAGGCATTTAAGAGTCCTAAAGTTAGGAGTCCTAACTTCTGTGAATACCGAAATGAGTAAGTTCATTCTGTGAATACCAAAAGTAGTAAGTGCATTCTGTGAATGCCAAAAGTTGTAAGTTCATTCTGTGAATACCAAAAGTAGTAAGTGCAATCTGTGAATACCAAAACAGTAGTAAGTTTAGGATTGAGTCTTAAGTTCATTCTGTGAATCGGGCCCTATGACACTGTAAACTTCTTCCACATCATAAGCACTTCCACCACCACTTGCGACATCTTTACATCCAATAGCACCTTCACCTTCTTCATCTACATCTACCCACCACCACCATTCAGGGCATGTGGCCCTGCATCAGTACTAGCTCCTGGACTGTGATGCCACTACAATTTTTGAGGCAGAATATGGAAATTATTGAGCAGTATGGCAGAGAGCAGCAGACAATCTCTTCTGTCATACTGTGATAGTTACAGGAGGGAGGGACATGCCAATAATTTGTGAGCTGGGCGTGGCTCATCAGTGTCCTCCCCAAAACCCTTCGTTTTTAAAATCTTTTTATTATTTGACTCCTGTCTCCTGGTAAAACTATTGTTTTTTGGAGGCATGCTGACCTTATGGAAATGAAAATAAAAGTATTTTAAGAACTAACCAAATGTCTCGAAAGAGAAAGAGCTTGTAGCAATGTTAACCATATTTTTCAGATATCAGAAATAAAACATTGTACTTAATATATACATGAATGGTAAGTATAAGGTTAGGTAAACGTACTGATTGGTGGTTTCCAAGTAGATGAGTTAATAATATACCACTACAGTGATATCTTATTTTATTTAGAGTGGTGTACAGAGTTGTAGATTGGAGTTGCATAGAGTGGAGTGGAATGTTGGAGAGTGGAGTGTCGTACATTAGAATGGCATAGATTAGAGTGTTATTGAGTGGAGTGACATCCAGTGGAGTGTTGTTGAGTGGAGTGTGTTGAGTGCAGTGTTGAAGAGTGGCATAGAGTGGGAGAAAAGTGTTGTGTAGTGGTGTGACATAGAGTGTATAGTGATGTGGTGTAGAGTGGTCTGGCGAAGAGCAGAATGGAGAGGTGTAGAATAGAATGGAGTAGAGTGGAACAGCATAGATTACAGAGGTGTGTCATAGAGTAGAGTGGAGTGACATATCATAGAGTTGCACAAGGGGTGTAGAGTGGATTGGCATGTCATAGAGAGGATTGGCATGTCATAGAGTGCAGTGACTTCAAGTAGAGTGTCGTCGAGTAGAGTGGAGGAGAGTGCAATAGGGTGGAGTCTTGTAGAGTAGAGTGTCATAGAGTGTGGTAGAGGGGAACAGAGTGTTGTAGAGTGTGGTAGAGTGGAGTGGTATTGAGTGGAATACAGTGGAGTAGTAGTGTAGAGTGAAGTAGAGTAGAGTAGTGAGTCATAGAGTAGAGTGTAGTAAAGTGGTAAGAAGTGGCATTGAAGGAATTATAAAGAGTGTTGTACAGCGGAGTAGATGTTGTAGAATGGCATTGAATAGAGTAGAGTGTCATAGACTGGCATGGAGTGGAGTAGACTGATGTAGAGTTGAGTGGCGTAGGGTGGAGTAGAGTGCAATAGAGTGTGGTAGACTGGAGTGCATGTGGAATTTTAGTTTGCAATCTAAACATCATCTGCGCCAGCTTGTCATCCACGTACGACATGCACAGCAGCCATTTTAGGTATCATGGTCTCCCTGTCCACGATCGATCGCCAGCGCGCCCCTCTGACCCAGCAAGCATCCTCCGCGCACCCTGGCTCCCCCTCATGAGCATAACCCTTCTGCATGACCCTGTCCTTGGGAGTCACGCCAGCGCCTGACCAACACCTCCTCTCCTCCCATGAATGCCCCTCTGTTGATAAACCTTCCCTCCGCACTGGATTGTCCACGCGGCATGAATACCACTCCTTTGATGACCCCTCACCCCGTGTCCAGCTGTCCACGCAGGTCCGAGGCCATCGCCTAAGCCGGGAGATATCATTTACTGCCCCTTATTGTATGAGGTCGCTCTCCTTCAAAGGACCCTCTATTGATCCAGGCCTCCCCACCCCCCATGATATGATCAGGCGCACACATCCTAAGACTCGATGGAACACTCAGCTGCGTGATGACCCCCTCCTCTTATCAGCAGGTTGAGGACCTCTATTGTGAAGGTATATGGGGGTGGGATTGACACGAGGATTACGGGGATGTCTTTTCCTTGCTTTACAAAGTTCTGATTGTAATAAAGAAAGGTCACATGCCATAAACCAGTGTATAAGAGGCCAGGCCTCCGAGAGGCTGTGAGAGCACCTCGAAACGATACCTTGTTGTCTGATCTGATGTGTTCTGCTCCGTCTGAATAAAACTTCTTTTTCCTGCCTTCTGGTCTCCGGCGCCTGCCTCATTGCTTGGTAAACTTGAATGGTACAAGGGCGGTTAGCGCCGGGCAAATGTTGAGAAAGGTCCTAGCCCTACCTTTTTCCACAATTGGCGTCCCAAAGCGTGGGGCCCATCAGCGACACGTGGATCCAGTGCGAGAGGTCCCGACGACAGAGTGAACGACTGCAACGATCGGGAAGAGCTCGTGTCCGATAGACCCTCTTCTGACAGCCGATCATCCGACCTTCACTAGTTCTGAACAGACCTCTCTCGAGTGATCTACGGTCCTGGCTGGGAACCATCAGGAGTGCCACGGGCATCACGAAGGAGAGAGGACGATCGGGCGCTGGATCCAGAGGACAGGAAACCGTCCATGCGGTCCGGGTAAGGTCGTGTAAACACGACGAATTGAGAAAAGATTGTTTTGTTTGGATAATACTAGTATTACGCTTTGTTGAAACCTCTGGAGATTCGCTGTCTGCAAACGGAGAAAACAACAGGCTCTCTCTTTGCAAACAGCGAAGGATAGGTAACGCAGACTTTTGTCCCCGTTGTAACCCGTCGTGCCTATCTTCCTCCCCCACTGTTTCCCGAACTGTCGTTCGTGGATTATTGTCTGGAGATTCTTTTTCTGCAAACAGGGAAGAACAAGGTCTCTCTTTGCAGGTAGAGAAAGAGTGGGTAACGATAACTTTTCGTGCCCACTTATTCTCCCCACTGATTGTTTGATTGACCGATTGTTCGGTATTGGTTCATTTGAGGTATTCACCGCCGGCAAACAACGGAGAATAGAAATATTCTGTCTAATCTTTGCCCGCCGTGATAAGATAGGTAGTGCAGACTTTTGTCCCCGTTGTAATCCGTCATGCCTATCTTCTCCCCACTGGTTGGTAGCCTGTTTAGCCCGGACCGCTTATTAGAGATGAACCATCCGGCTCCACTAGAGGGCACCCCTAATAAGGACATGTTCACTAAGTATGGACTAGTCGCTATAGCTTACACTAAACTATGGCATAAATATACAAAAAAGAACCCTGAAAGTCAGTGGCCACTGATAGGTTCCTTTAATGAAAATAAAATAAAAACATTAGAAATAGCGCTCCAGAAGAATAAGACCACGCCCACTATGCTCGACAGTATCGGCATGTGGCGCAAAGAAACGGAACAACGAAAGAAAAGAGAAGAAGCAAAAATAGGGAAAGAATTACGAAAGGCAGCCCACCTAGCCGCAAAGCAACTAGAAGAGGAAATAAAAGAAAGAAAAGAAGCTACACAAAACCAAGAATCAGGGTCGACAGGCCAATGTCCTGTTAGGACCCCCTCTGCGCTCTACCCTGAATTGCCCTCCAAACAACGGGCGAACGATGAGTTACTACTAGGTCCCCCAATCATCTACATGCCCCTCCATATGCTCCCAGCCAACAAAGCTTGCAAGCCCCGAGTGCGAGCGAAAATGACCTTAGCGCTAGTGCACCAGCCCTCACGGCCTCCGCACCAGCTACATCAACAACTTCGTCAGACGATCCCGAGGCTAGCAAACAACCACCAGCCAGACCAAATAGGTTGAGCAAAGATGAGCGGGATGGGATCGACAAAAAAGCAAGGACATTAGTAGAACGAAGGGAGAGCGAAGATTATACAATGAGCGTATATAATTCACATGCCGACAGCCACAGACGGCATTTCATCTTGCGATTCAGCTACTACACCCTGAACGCATATGAAGATAGGTATCAAAGTAAGGGTCCCGCTAAGCTACCAACGCTGTATAGGAAGATTGATGTTGGAGATGGGACTGAACGTGAGGCGACGGAGCTCTTCATGCAGATGCTTGAGGTCTTCCGCCACCTCACGGAACAAAAACCAGAAGCCAAGGTTACAGTCCCTGAAACGACCTCGGTAGAAGTAGCCAATACTATGATGCCTATCAGAGAAGCGGCCCCTTACTGGATCCCGCCACGGGGCCAGGGAACAAGCGATGATATTAATAATGAAAATGCAAAAGGGAGGGTTGTGTACAATTGGGTTTACCAACCATGGGACCGACAAGATATCCTAACCTTCAAACAAACCCTGCCCGATTTAAGAAAGAACCCGACGGCATTTTATACCGAATTAGGCACAGCCTTGGGTTCGACAATAATGACTTTAGCGGACATTGACTTGTTCTTTGGGTTATGCCTGCCAGCTGACGTGTGGAAGCAAATCCGGAAGGCTGACCACACGGATCTGTTTGGACATACCTGGGACCAACTCGGTAAACTAGATAGACAGTGAGAGCCAGGAAGGAAACCAGTAAAAGACATACTGGAACTCCCAGACAAACTAGTCCAGAAATTAAAGACACTGATTCCAGAAAGAAAGGTAGATTGGTCGATAGTCACGGCCTGTCGACAGAAACCGCAGGAAGATGTGTCAGAATACTTCTCCCGATTCGAGACAGTGTTCTCCGACTACAGTGGCCAAGACATGACCACCGCAACCGGACAACACCTGTTTGTACAAAATTACGTAAAGGGCCTAACACAAGAAGTCTCCCAAAAGCTGCAGACGAGCGAGAGTAGTTGGGGGGCCTCCAAACCCGCAGCTATCCTTCAGATGGCTCAGTATTACGAGCACCAAAAGAATGAGAATGATAGGGGGTCCGAGAAAAAGAAGAAAGATTTAAAGGAAAGGGTAATGATAGCCCAGATACAGGGTATAGCGATAGGACGGGAACACCAAAGGGGGAACTACCAATCAACCACCCCCAGAGATCTACCTTCTAAAGATCACACCCCAACACCCCACACTGGACGAAGAGACATTAGCAATGACCAATGCGCCTTCTGCAAAGGGTTCGGCCATTGGAAATCCCAGTGTCCGGTTCTACTAGAGATGAATAGAAATAGGGACTCCAGGGATGTGGAAGGAGGGCCGAGAAATAGAGTACAAGGACGAGGGCACACCAACGACACCAACAATGACAGATCAGGGAGACTGAACACATTTGACCGTCCCCGACAAAACCAATATCAGCTGTCCGAAGGTGAAAATACCCCCGACTTTGCATAGGACTGCCAGGGGCAAGGGAGGGATCCAGTCGAGCTCTGTGTTGACCAGCAAGGTCCTTATGTCACCGCTAAGGTCCTGGGTACAGAGTCTCCATTCTTGGTAGACACTGGGGCGACACGTAGTGTGTTATCAAAACGACTGATTCCAAGGGCACCCTTGTCTGGCTCACACATAACGTCGATAGGTTTCGATGGAACGCCCTCCACTAACCCCCTGTCCATACCTATTACCTTTGACCTAGAAAACAACACCACTGACGCGACATTTCTGCTCTCCTCCAACTCCCCTGACGCCATTATGGGCATTGACTTACTGAAACATTTCCGAGCTACCATTAGGTGTTCCCCAGATGGAATACGAGTCATCCTGTACGACAACCCAGACATGCCCAGATCCCGTCCCCCACGACACATGTGCTCCATAACTGACGCTGACCTGTCCCTGCTTGACACCCTGCCTCCGTACCTGTGGGCCAAAAATGACTCTGATGTGGGGCGAATGATGATTGATCCTATTCACATAACTGTACGACAGGACGCTATGCTCCCGAAACTCCCGCAATATCGGATATCGCCAGAGGGTGAGAAGGCATTGGTAGCGATCATTCAATCTCTGGTGGATGCAGGAGTGGTTGAAGAGGTGGTTAGCAACGTCTGCAACAGTCCAATCCTACCTATTGTTAAGAAACAAGGTGAAGGAGATGAGAAAGCATACCGCTTCATAATCGACCTACGAGAGATTAACAAAGTGGTTATACCCCAATACCCCGTAGTCTCGGATATCACTACCATTTTGACCCTCATCCCGTCCACTGCCACCACCTTCACTGTTATCGACCTTAAGAACGCGTTTTTCTCTATCCCCATCCATCCAGACAGCCGTTATCTCTTCGGCTTCACTTTAAAATCCCGCTCGTACCGATTTTGTAGAGCTCCCCAGGGGTACACTGAAAGTCCCAGCATTTACAGCCAGGCCCTCAAAAGACAGCTAGATGCCTTCCAGCTACCAGAGGGAGTGGTGTTGATCCAATATGTCGATGATATCCTTTTGGCGGCCGACACCACCCCACTTGCAACGACAGCCACCGTCCAACTCCTACACTTTCTTGCAGAAAATGGCCATAAAGTCTCCAAAAAGAAGTTGCAATTCTGCCAGCCACAAGTGACTTACCTGGGCCATCTCCTGTCCAAAGAAGGGAGGAAACTTACACCCGACCGAATCCAAACCATCCTAGACACCCCCATCCCAAAAACACAAAAGCAGGTCCGCTCTTTGGTTGGCCTAACCTCTTTTTGCAGACAGTGGTTGCCTAATTACAGCCTCATTGTGAAACCATTACTTGCCCTGCTGACCAAAGATGTCCCCTCCCCGCTTCCTTGGACCACTGAGTGTCAAGCCTCCTTTAAGGAATTACGGGATGCACTCTGCTCAGCGCCTGTCCTAGGAACCCCGGATTACTCCAAACCCTTCTCCCTCTTCACCCACGAAAGGGAGGGGTGTGCATTGTCTGTCCTAACTCAATCAATTGGTCCTAAGCAGCGCCCTTGTGCCTACTTCTCCGCCACTCTTGATCCTGTAGCCAGAGCCTTACCTGCCTGCCTTCGAGCGGTAGCTGCCGCTGCTGTCTCTATCCGCCAGAGCGAAGGAATCGTACTTTCAAACTCCCTCACTGTGCTAGTACCCCATGCAGTCGACACCCTTTTGAACCAGACAAAGACCCAACACCTGACTAGTGCACGACTGACAGGGTACGAGTTGACTCTGCTTGCACCCCACATCACACTAAAGAGATGCACGACTTTGAATCCTGCCACATTGTTACCCCTGCCTGAAAATGACCCCGACATTCCTCCCATCCACGACTGTGTGACCCTCACGGACGAACAAACTAGGAGTAGGGTTGACCTCCGAGACACTGCTTTTACTGACCCCGATGGAGAGCTATGGGTAGACGGCTCATGCATCAAACTCCCAGATGGCACCACTTCAGCTGCCTATGCAGTAACAACAGCCCGAACAGTAGTCGAGACAGCCTGCATCACACAACGATCTGCCCAGGCAGCAGAGCTGATAGCCCTCACACGAGCATGCATCATAGCCGCAGGGACCACCGCGAACGTATATACGGACAGCCAGTATGCCTTCGGAGTGGTCCACCATTTTGGGCTCCTGTGGAGGGAGAGGGGATTCCTGACGTCCCACGGCACCCCAATCCTCCACGGAGATCTAGTTTCCGCTCTGATTGAAGCAGTTCTCCTCCCCAAACGATTAGCGGTGATCAAATGTCAGGCACACAAAAGGGTGACAGACTTAGTCGGACAAGGGAATGCATTAGCCGACGTTACTGCACGAACCACTGCTGAGAATAGGACGGTGACACGCATGTATGTGACCAGGTCACAAGCAGAAACATGGAGTGACACAAGGGTAATGATCAGAGACATACAGTCGGCCAGCACCCCTCACGAGCTGACCAAGTGGGCAAGGGTGGGTTTGAAGGATGAAGAGGGCTGCTGGCGAAGGAAGGATGCAAACAAGTGGTTGCTGCCCGACTCATATCTGATCCCCCTACTGACGATGGCACACTCCCCCGCACACATAGGATCTGCACCCATGATCGAACTCATTTCCAAAGTCTGGCACAACGACAAAATCCCTGACTCAGCCAGACGCCTAGTTCAGCAGTGCCTTATCTGTCTGCAACACAACCCCGGGAAAGGAACTGTAGTACCCCGGGGAGGGTTTGGGACCCCCAATCACCCCTTTGAGGTCCTTCAGATGGACTACATCCAACTAGAGAGATGCCAAAGCCTGAAGTATGTACTAGTCATCGTGTGTGCCTTCAGCAAATGGGTAGAGGCCTATCCAACCCGTGACAACACTGCCATGACTACTGCCAAAGTACTACTGAAGGAATTCTTCCCTCGCTATGGCCTTTGTCGAATTTTATGGAGCGACAATGGCCCCCACTTCATAGCTGAGGTTATCCAACTAATCCTAAAGGGGTTGGGGGTGAAGCAAAGGTTTCATGCGGTCTTCCGCCCCCAATCCGCCGGTCTAGTGGAACGCCATAATGCCACACTGAAGCTGAAATTGGCAAAAATAGTGGCCACCACTGGACTTAACTGGCCGGATGCCCTCCCACTGGCTTTGTTATCGATGCGCTCCACTCCCACCAAGCACCATTTGACCCCTTACGAGGTCGTGTTTGGGCGACCGATGAATCTCTGGACTGCTCCCAAACCGACCTCCATTCATGACGTCCCAGACGTCCTACTATCTGATTATTTGTGCAAGTTAACTAAAACATTGTCTGTCATTCATCAACAGGTGCAGCAGGCCATCCCCGATGCCTCCAGGGGCCCCGGCCATGACATCAAACCGGGAGATTTTGTGTTGATACGAAATTTCCAGCGGACCAAGAGTCTGGAACCGCGGTGGACGGGCCCCTGGCAAGTGCTGATTACCACCCGAACGGCGCTTCGAGTGGAGGGGAAGAAGCACTGGCTGCACGCACATCATTGCCGGAAGGTCTCTGCAAACCTGGCCACGACAGAAAACGTCAGCGCCCAAGAAGAGCTCCTGAGCAAAGACCGACCGATATTGGACTGTTATCCCGATACTGAGGCACTCGAACTTGCAAAATTCTCTGATCCCACTGTGCCATCCAGAGAAGGGTATTTCCTGCGTCGAAAGGAGGGAGTTTCGGCTAAGTAGGCCACGGACTAAGTTAAATCTCAGAACGGTGACCTAAACACAATCAAGGGTTACCGGGAGAGAAGCTAAACGAAGTCTGTGGTTCTGCCCACTACCGAGCCCCTTGAAGGTGATGGAAGCGCCAGATAAGAAGATGATGGAAGTGCCAGATAAGAAGATGATGGAAGCAACAGGAAATACCCAGTATAGAAATCCAAAGACTGACAACTTGCACAAATCAAAGACAATCGCACTCTTCATTGTCTTCCTCTTCTGCCTCCTCCTCATGACCTCCTTCTGGATTCTGGAGGAAAGCACACCGGCCCACAAGGCACTACTACCTACTGCACAACCGACACCCCTGAAAGAGCATCACCTAATCTCCCTGTCGCCTCAGCTCCGAGAAAGGCGCAGGGAATTCTGGAACAATTCCTTCGTGCAACTGTTGCACCAACACAACCTTGCTGCAAATGCTACGAACTGTTGGATCTGCGGGTTGCTCCCGCATGCCACTGGACACTCCATCCCCTTCATCCCTTCACCCTTCTCAGCTCACGGCTCTTGCCTTGCCTGGTTGATACTCATGCAAGAGAGCCACAAGGACAACGCCACCTCCAGCCGGACAGTGTCGCACTTCTACTCCGGGTTCTGGCTGAACAAAACCGAAAAGACCTCTGTTGCTCTGTGTCCTGCGCTCACGGGCGCCACCTTCCTTAAAGACATTCCTGCCAAAGAACGAGTCGAAGTACAGGTGCTCCACAATCCAGCCAGGACCACCTTCTCTCATCTGCAAAAACAAACTACCGCTACTCTGACTGTGGCCCTGTCTGTTATCAATGTCACAGGTCTCGTGTGTCTCAAAGGCCATGGAACGCAGCTGGTGGGTCACAGCGCCTGCCGAATCACCAGAACATTGGACTCAGCTGACCCCCCTTCCTTTGTTGCTTCTCCGAATATGTACTTTGTGTGTGGCACCAAAGCTTACACCTGGCTCCCGAGAGGTTGGAAAGGTGCCTGTTACATTGCCTTCGTTCTTCCACCCACATATGTAGCCCCTGCCAACCACCACCGGCAGAGGCGTGCAGATGACATTGGACAAGCCGACTCCACCGGAGCACAGTTCCTTGATGCAGCAAAGGGACTTGTTCCCCTGTGGGGCCCAATGGCAAACAGCTGTGCTATCCGACATCTGACCCAGGCAGTAGAAACAACGATCAACATCACGGCTGGCATCCTCGCCAACAACACTGCGGAGCTTCAGGCGGTCCGCCTTGTGACCCTTCAAAACCGTCTTGTCCTAGACGTGGTCCTAGCCGACCGAGGAGGAGCATGCCGCATCATCGGATCCAGCTGCTGCACCTACGTGCCAGACAACTCGCCTTCAGTCTACAAAGCCATTGAACACCTCCACAGACTTTCCTCAGAGGTTCACCAAGAACAGGAAGGATGGTCGCTTGGGAGCTGGTTTTGGGACGCTTTGAAGAACTGGGGTTGGAAGTTGTTTTCCTTCGTGCTGATACCTGTTGTGATATTATGTGGGTGTTGCTTAGGTATCCAATGTCTGCCACCTTTGTACGGCCTTGTTTCTAACTGTATGTGCCCAAAGACTTTGGACTTCCGAAATGAGCACATGAGCCCCCTCTATGAAGTAGAAATACGTGGCCTTATGGGGATAAATCCAAACTGACAAGTTGGCGAGACATGTTAAAAGGGAGGACTGTGGAATTTTAGTTTGCAATCTAAACATCATCTGCGCCAGCTTGTCATCCACGTACGACATGCACAGCAGCCATTTTAGGTATCATGGTCTCCCTGTCCACGATCGATCGCCAGCGCGCCCCTCTGACCCAGCAAGCATCCTCCGCGCACCCTGGCTCCCCCTCCCTCCCCCTCATGAGCATAACCCTTCTGCATGACCCTGTCCTTGGGAGTCACGCCAGCGCCTGACCAACACCTCCTCTCCTCCCATGAATGCCCCTCTGTTGATAAACCTTCCCTCCGCACTGGATTGTCCACGCGGCATGAATACCACTCCTTTGATGACCCCTCACCCCGTGTCCAGCTGTCCACGCAGGTCCGAGGCCATCGCCTAAGCCAGGAGATATCATTTACTGCCCCTTATTGTATGAGGTCGCTCTCCTTCAAAGGACCCTCTATTGATCCAGGCCTCCCCACCCCCCGTGATATGATCAGGCGCACACATCCTAAGACTCGACGGAACACTCAGCTGCGTGATGACCCCCTCCTCTTATCAGCAGGTTGAGGACCTCTATTGTGAAGGTATATAAACTTGAATGGTACAAGGGCGGTTAGCGCCGGGCAAATCTTGAGAAAGGTCCTAGCCCTACCTTTTTCCACATGCACAAGGGCCGTAGAGTCAAGTGGCATAGAGGGGAGTGGTGTAGATTGGAATAGTGAGTCATAGAATACAATGGAGTAAAGTTGGGTGGAGTGGCATAGAGAAAGATCTGTAGAGTGTCATTGAGTGAGTTAGAGTGCCATAGCGTGGAATAGAGAGTTGTAGAGTGTGGTAGAGTGGACTGGTTTAGAGTGGCATAGAATGGAGTAGTACAGAGTGGCATTTAGTGGAGTGGCATAGAGTGAAGTAGTAGTGAAGTAGAGTGGAGTAGTGGGTCATTGAGTAGAGTTTAGTAAAGTGGTATAAAGCGACATAGAAGGAGTTGCATAGAGTTTTGCACAGTTGTGTAGAGTGTTGTAGAGCGACATAGAGTAGAGTGTTGTACACTGGCATAGAGTAGAGTAGACTGTTGTAGATTAGAGTGGCGTAGTGTGGAGTAGACTGGCATACATTGTAGTAGACTGGAGTTAACATAGTGTCATAGAGTGGCATAGAGTGGAGTGCTGCAGATTGGATTAATGTGTCATAGAGTACAGTGAAGTACAGTGGAGTAGAGTGGCATAGAGGGAGATGTGTAAAGTGTCGTAGAGTGTCATTGAGTGGAGTAGAGTGTTGTAGTGTGGAGTGGCATAGAGTGGAGTGGAGTGTGGTAGAGTAGAGAGGCATAGAGTGGAGTAGAGTGAGTGGAGAAGGGTATTGTAGAACCAAGTAGAATATATGGCATAGAGTGGAGTGTTGTATAATGTTTTGTTGTAGAGTGTCATGGTATAGAGTGTCATGGCACATAGAGTGGAGTGTCACAGAGTGAAGGTGTAGGTATATTTGTGTCGAATAGAGTGGCATAATGGGCAGTGATGAAGAGTGTCATGGCGTAGCATGCCATGGCAAACGGTGGAGTAATGTGTTGTAGAGTAGAGTTCACTGATGTAGAATGGAGTGACATGTGATACATTGCAATGGAGTGGTGTACCATAGAGTGGTGTGTCATACAGTGTCTTAGGGGCATACATTGGAGTGTTGTTGGTCAGTGGAGGTGCATGTCAAAGAGTGGAGGGGCCTATTGTAGGGTGGAGTGGCATAGAGTGAAGTGGTATAGAGTGTTGTAGAGTGGACTGGAGTGTCGTAGAGTGGAGTGGAGTGGCATGTTGTAGATTGTCTTTTGTCATATATATTTTTTATTTCCATTGGTACCACAGTACTTTCTAGATACTTTTGTAAAAATACTACTGCACTCCATAAACCTTTACAAAAATATCTAAATCATAAAATTATATTTCCCTACCTCTAAAGTTTTTCCTAAATGAAAGTTACCTGAGCTGACTAGAGCTTATTCCCCAGCAATGCACTGCTTAAGACCTCACATATTACATCACTGATGACATGGTCAGTAACATCACTGATGACATCTCAATGTACATCAGTGATGACACCATCTAGTGATTGTGGTGTTTTCTAAAAGTTTTTGAGTGTTTAACATATATACTAAGATACTTCAAAAGTTAAATTAGTATACTTTGTGTACTACTAATGACTGATACTATTTCTAGCATTTATTATGAGAGTAGCTGTGTGAGTTTCTGTATCTGAATTACTGTTTGGGTATGTGAATGTGTGTGTGAGTAGCTTTATGGGTGAATAAATAGGTGTGTGAGTAGCTGTATGGGTGAGTGAGTGGATGTGTGAGTAACTCTATTGGTCAGTGAGTGAGTGCATGAGTGGCTGAATGGGTGAGTGAGTGGCTGTATGAGAGGCTGTATGGATGGGCGTGGGGGTGACTGGCTGTCTGGGTGACTGAGTGGCTGTATGAGTGACTGTATAGGTGAGTGACTGAGTGTGTAAGTCACTATAGGGATAAGCGAGTGGCTATTGGACTGTTTTTTTTTGCCCTCATTGCCCAAGTACACCAAAGCTTTGGGTCACAAGTTCCTATCAAGAAAGAAAGAATTGAAACTACCCCATAGTCGATATATTGGGATGGATCACTCTATACCGTGCCCACCTTATTCGCCCATCGGTAGCAGATTCTTTGCGGGCCTTGCGTGCCACCGTCAGAATATTAGGCAATATGGTACAGAGGCCTAATTATCGGACTATTATAGATTCGACCCAATTCTCATATGGAACCCAGAAATTATTTCTCTTACTTTTTGAAGATCTTTCCAAAACGTTAGTATGTTGTATAGAGGCCAACCATTCTATTTTGCTGGGAGGTACCGCTTTCACCCAATTTTTACATATTTCTCTACGGGCTAATAATGTAAGGAGGAAAATCAATTTATTTGTGTTTTTTCTCTTTGATATATAATCAACAGAGAGTCCCAAAAAAATCAAAATTATGCTTACCTGGAGCATCTCTCCAAGTATAGCCGAAATTATATCACTCACTTCCAGCCAAAAATCCTGGATCATCGGACAGTCATAAAACATGTGGATATCATCGCCTTTCACTTTTCCACATTTGGGACATTTAGGCACTGCTCCAATTCCTATTTGGTTGGCGTCCAATAAACCCTGTGGAGACAAAATCGGTGGTTCCGCCTTAAATGTGCAGGCCGTACTGTGGAATATAAAGTAGTACAAGATACTTGCCATAATTCTTCCAACTGCTCCCCGGGCAAGCTCTTCTCCCACAATTCTTTCGGCAGGTTGAAGTCACCATCTCTCAGCTCCGAAACAACCAATATCCTTGTGACACCTCTTTTTTTTTATTTGCTCCAGCCATCAGCAATGCTTCCAGATTATTGTCCTGACCTGTACCTAATTCCTCAGTACGACTCCAACTCAACATTTGGACATATTTGAATCTTGATAATCGTCCATTCGTTAACAATTGTGCCTCCTCCCATGAGATTAAAGCCTCATTTTTCATCACCGAACCCCAGAGCCGGATTCCCGCTTCTTTTAGTGGCTTCGCCAGACTGTTTTTCGTCCATTCCGGGGATCCTGGTGATTCAAACATTGGGGCCCTACAGCTATAATAACTGATCTTTAATTCCCTCCTAACTTTATACCAAGTTGTGGCTAAGCCCTGCTGAGTTTTTAATCGAATCTTTTTAAAGTAACGTGCGTCCCCAAATTTCTGTAAAAAATCATAGTCTCCTCCATTTACATTTTTTAGCATTGCTTTATACATTCTGCCTATATCCGAATCCTCTGGAACTTTGAACAAACTTTTCCCTCCTTTTAACACGAACACCCATGCGTAGTACGAAAGGTCCGGCAGCTTAAGTCCTCCTTTCTCATATCGCCTTCTGAGTTTCTTCCAAGAGATCAGCACTCCTTTGGAGCCCCATATAAAGCTATTGGAGTGGTTGAGTGGGTGTGGGAATGGGTGTATTAGAGAGTAAATGTGTGACTTGCTGTATGGGTTAGTGAGTAGATGTGTGATTGCTTGTATGGATGTGTGAATGGGTACATACGTGGTTATATGGGTGTGTGAGGGGCTTTGTTGAGAGGCTAATGGGTGACTGACTGGGTGGGTGAGTAGCTGTATTGGTGAGTAAGTAGGTGTGTGAGTGGCTTTGTGGGTGAATGAGTGCTCATGTGAGCGACTATGTGGGTGAGAGGCTCTGTGAGTAGCCATATAAGTAAGTGGGTGACTGTGTGAGTGGTTGTATGTGTGCGTAAGTGGGTGGGTGGTTGAGTGGATGTATGAGTGGTTGCATGGATGTTTGAGTGAGTGCATGAGAGGTTGTGTGGGTGTGTGAGTGGTTCTGTGGGTGATGTCATCAGTGATGTTATTTGAGATGTCATCAGTGATGCCACTGACCATGTCATAAGTGATGTAATATGTGAGGTCATAAGCACTGCATTGTGGCGGCGTATAGTACAGTTAGCTCAGGTAACTATAATTGCAGAATTTCTGCAGTTTGGTAAGAGTGAAATCTGAGCCTAACTATAAAGTCCTTGTAACCTTTGTTTTTTGGTTTTTAAATTCTATTTCATAACTATAATATCCCTGTAACCCTTGGCTGTTTCAGTGAATTTTAAGTTTTTTTCATTTAATTTTTGTAACTAATACCTGTAACCTTAGGGGATGGGCGTATTAGTGATTCTATGTATCGTTGAGTGTGGCTGAGTAGTTTTATGAGTATGCGAGTGGGTGTGTGATTGCCTGTATGGGTGACTAAGTGGGTGTATGAGTGGCTGTAAAAGTAAGTGAGTGGGTGTCTAACTGGCTGTGTGGGTGAGTGTGTGGATGTGTGAGTGGCTGTATGATAATGTTCATTAAATGGGCTGCTTTCACTCTTGAGCGTGCTCCGGTGACACTGCACCTGCTGTACCATAGCTATGTACCTAAACTTCTTGTTGGTGTGCCTTCATATTTTCAAACTAAACTCTAATCTCTTTGAACTGGTCTGTTCACACACTTTGGCCCAGTCCACTGTTAGTGCAGCTGCTCACAATGTCCACGTACCTGAGTTTATTGGTGCAGTTGCTTGATATATACAGGAATCACTGTTCTAAATTTCTTTTTTTTTATGTTTGCAAATCCTTCTCAAACTGTTCCAAATCATATTTTAGGACATTCGCAAGACCAGCGTGATTTTAAAGAAAACTTAAATAGATATTTTGACATGTACAGTAATTTACTAATATTAATTTATGTAGTGATAAGTGATGTTACAAGTGTGCTTTAATACACATTTCGACTGAACAATAATTGCTGGCCCTCACACTGGTTTCTTATCTCAAGATTTGAGAACAAACAAACAAAGAAAAATCTTCTGTTTGTCGGGGTTATTTTATTTAAACCCTTTGAAATTTTCAATAATTTTTGTATATTTTTCATGGGTGAGAAAAACACTATACAAAACACTTACACATATTTACAAAACTATTATACAACTAACATATATACAATTATGAACAATTTATACAAAAACTTCTTTTACAAAAATAGCGATTGTATGTCCACAAATAATAACTCTTTGCGAAATATCAAACAACTACAATACCCACAAGGTGAAAAAATGGCAACAAAATTTCTTTAGGAAAGATCAAGACACAACTTTGAAAATTAAGTCAAAGATGGTAAACAATAAATTCATAAACTAGTATTCTCTTTCTTTTTGATGCCTGTTTGCCGTTTGCCGACGCGTTTCGAATCTGGGAGTAAATCTCACATTCTCATCAGGGCTCTTTCAATGTGGATAATCTTCATCAATGGGCGACGCGGTCCCGCGGTCCAATTATTGTTATGAGGCTGATGTAAGCCACGGTCTTTTAATGAGACAGTTGACCTTTAACTGTTGAATTGGTTCAGTTGTTGAAAACGTCGCTCTGCTAACGAGGGGCTCTATGTGCGGCTGCGACGTGATCTGTAACTGTTTTAGTGTGGAGCGGAGATCGCAATTGGCGTTTCTGCTTCTCCTTGTTTATCACATCCACAGGTTTGGTTCAAGGGGGGGGGACAGAGTTTAGGCTCCTCCGCGGCGTTAGCTGGAGCGTGTATCAGTCACGCTAAATGCTATCTCTTCTTCTGTCTGACCGGGGAATGCGAACTCTTTGGTGGCTACCAGACAGAGGAAGAGATAGCATTTAGCGTGACTGATACACGCTCCAGCTAACGCCGGGGAGGAGCCTAAACTCTGTTAACCGCCCTTGAACCAAACCTGTGGATGTGATAAACAAGGAGAAGCAGAAACGCCATTTGCGATCTCCGCTCCGGTTTGATATTTCGCAAAGAGTTATTATTTGTGGACATACAATCGCTATTTTTGTAAAAGAAGTTTTTGTATAAATTGTTCATAATTGTATATATGTTAGTTGTATAATAGTTTTGTAAATATGTGTAAGTGTTTTGTATAGTGTTTTTCTCACCCATGAAAAATATACAAAAATTATTGAAAATTTCAAAGGGTTTAAATAAAATAACCCAGACAAACAGAAGATTTTTCTTTGTTTGTTTGTTCTCAAATCTTGAGATAAGAAACCAGTGTGAGGGCCAGCAATTATTTTTCAGTCGACATATTTAGGTCCAGCTGCCCCTTTGGCCCAGGACCAGACTCCGTTTTTTCATTAATACACATTTCAGTATTCACAGTGGCGTCGCAACACTATCAGGACGACACCACAAAACCCATGTTGCACATGAATAAAGGGGTATGATTGGTTTAAAACGTTTTCATTACTCTCCAGAGGAAGTACCCTCTCACTCTTCTTTACTTCTGTGTGTAGTTGCTTAGTTTCACACTATTGACTGAAGCTATAAGGACCATTTTATTAGACCCCATCCTGAGACCAGATACTGCAAACACTGGCTTGTCAAAGGCAGAACCTGTATCTGGCATTCTACTGCCAAGGAAATATAAGTAACAAGACCACCCTTTGATCTACCAGCCATAGAGGGGGAAGTTGGGTAGTAAAAAGACTTGTAACCCTCCAAGAATAAACTACAATCCGCCAACCATGTTTCCTGCAGACAGATCACACAAAATTGTTTCACCTATGCCATCCATACGGGGTCAGAAAACGTATTGGCCAATCCTACAATATTCTAGGATATTACATTATTATCATATATACGTAAGCTCCCCTTGCTTTGCACTGGAGGGTCCCGCTGGATTAACAGGATCTCTGGATCCATTGGAAGAGAACTACAGAGTCAATCAAAAGCATCCAACATGGACAGTGGAGTAAACCGATTAGACAGCTCCAAGGATGGGGGACCAAAATACTGTTGAAATATAGGCATCCGATTTAAGTAAGCTTTTGATGGAGGCAAGTTTGGATAAACATTCCTAACAGTTGGAGTTCTCTGCATCAGATCATCACATGGTACCACATTGGTTGTGTTCATGTGGATATACACGGGTGGTTCTGGATTATAAAAATGTCCAAGTGGTAAGACCATGATGGTCGACTTGAAACCAAAAGGAGAAGAGCATGAATCCTGAAACCAAATCCTTTCTGCTATATGCACACATTCCCGCATACATGTTTGCGAGAATTACCTTTCCAGCTGACTCTTCGCACCATGTTGATATTTTGCTCCACCCTTATTCCCAGGGTTGTGTTGTGCAATACCCAGTATAAAAACTTTATTCTTCAACTGCGGAAAAATCCTCCTTCATGCTCTGTGGGAGAGTTGGCACGTTCCCCAGTACCACTACATAGGGGGTTAAATCTGCTGGCAGATGAATTACTGGTGCACCACCTGTTGATAGGTTCTCTTCTGGGGTCCATCCCTGCATGGGCAATCTGTTTATGGTCTTTCGTTGGTCCTCACTTTGTATCGGCACTACCTGGCTTGCAGTTATTGTCCCCCCCCCCAGTGGCTGGGGCTGTAGCTATGGCTTTGACTGTCCCCTGGTGTTTTCAGGCAGGCTGGCCATAGTGAGGGGCTACAATAATGTACTTTGTTCTGATTGAACAGTTGTCCCCCCCGTTAACGCAGGTGAAACACAGCATTTAAGATCCGATGAACTATTTTCAATCAATGTCAGATGATGGGTTATCGGGCCCAATTTAGAGACAGCCAGTTTCATAAGATTCTAGTGCACCCGTCAAGTCTGATTTGGACTGTATTTGGGTGGATGCTGGAGTTTTGGGGAGCAGGTTAGGTTTTGATATTTTAGGTTTACCCCCATTACTTGGGATTTCCTTTTGATACCTGCCCCTGTCTCTGAGCCACCCATCTCAGCCAAAATTAAGCTCCCTTGCCTAGTTACTTTTAGGATTTCTGGACGCTTGCTGGAGGTAATTGCTGCATTCCCTTGATTTAAGGATGCTTTATTACCTCCCTTGTTGCTAATTATGATGGCAAGGGAAAGGGGCAGATTGTGAACTATTGGTTGTCTGGATGTCCTGACACAGTCCTGGGCGAACTCCTGCAACCAGGTGTTATTTGAAAGGTTCAAAAGTTTGTCTTCACCGCTAGTTAAAGGCACATATGTGTCAACATGCATGGGATGTGAAGCAATGACTGGAGACCTAGAAAGGTGTCTGTTAACTAGCTCAATTTCCTTATCTATCACAGCTGCTGCTAGCTGGAGCAATGAATCCATGGTAGTCACTGTGGCGGTGGTGCCGGTCGTGGCACTTCCAGGACCTAATGTCACCTTACGCCTAACCATGATCAATTTGATAGATTGATGGTTAAATTAGGGGTAGAGTGCTTAGTTTGCGAGAGATAGCTTCAATGTTGCACCAAGAGTGAAAAGTTGGCCTAGTAAGATGTATCAAGGTATCATATCAAACTGCACAAGGCACAAGAACCAACACTCTACACACAGGCTCTCCTGCAGTCCATACAAATGATGCCGGCACAGATATAAAATATCAACCGGACTCTGTCCTACCTTCTCCTCAGCTGCTATTGGTACCGCGGACGGCCAAGACTAGAACAGGAACAGGACTTAAAAGTAAAACCAAGCAGCAAGGCTCCGTTTGGAGGAATTTCCAGTAGAGGACCAAGGGAATAGGCCTAGCCCAGCCTCATCTGGTCTCGAACGGGCTCCCCGGCACGGCGGAGGCACACTGTGCTGTGGGAGCCTGAAGCCATTTACATGGGCCGCCTGGCACTTGGAAATCGAATTGGCGCCTCCTGGCGCGTGGGACACTGGATGTTGGAGTCCTGTCTAAAGCAGGAAAGTGGCAGATGAAAAGAAAGTTCCAAACACTATCCGTGAAGGCTCCCGTACTGAGGGAGACTGAGGCCCTTTATATGTGCTGCCTGGTGCTTGGAAATCGCGTTGGCACCTCCTGGCCCGCGAGATACTGGATGTTGGAGTCCCGTCTAAAGCAGGAAAGTGGCAGGTGCAAAGAAAGGTCCAAACACCATCCGTGTTTTTTTTGGTTCATTCTTTCAATTACCGTATTAAAAATAAAAAAACAACACCCACCCAAAAAAACAGTTCAGAAATGGCAAAAAGGACCAAAACACATAAATAAAAAGGTTCTTTCCAGAACCACCTTATCTGTTTTAAAGAAAGAATAACTGTATGCTTTTTGTTTGTATGTTATTGTAAATACCTATTGATGCATGTCTATATTAAGCATGGGTGAATTTTGCGGATCTGCAGTCCGCGAATTCGTGTGAAATTGCAAAAAAATCTGCGGATTTTTCAGCGAAATCGCGGATTTTTTTGCGATTTGGACTATACTTAACTGGAGTACTTTCTACTTGCTAATCAGTAAGTGCTACCTTGTTGGGTAAATGTATAGTGCTTTTCCTACACTGCAGCTGCATAAAGGGCCAGAAGATTTGTCTCCACTGACCATGTGTGCCTGTAACTTTGCCACCGCACCAAAAGGCGCTGAGGTCCCTTGAGTGAGCTGTCCTTCATAGTGGGGAAAGGACGGAATGATGTTTCATACCGCTAGTGTGTGGTGCGGGCCGAACGGGCGATGCTGCTATGCGTGTTCACATGCCTCTTGTGCACAAATTAATAAATCGTATATCTCTGATTATTTGAGCCAATCTCATAAGGGCAGATGAAAAATAATGAATTAACGTTCTAAAGATAACTTCCCATCACCCGAGTTATGATTCTGGCTGACAGTGGGTCCCGATACCAGCAAAGTGCTTATGGTAATGCCCTACAGAAAAGTCAATAATGCTATCAAACACAAATTAGCTCATTTTGAGAGTTGAATAAAAAAAAAGCATAAGCATAAGCTGTGTGCTATTGATTCATGTATTTGTGAGGCTATATCGAGTACCAGCCAATGTGGAGGGACGGGTCAATTAATATCTTGAGATGAGCTAACCAGCAGCGGCATGCAAAACTATGAGAGTTGTATTCCGTTTGGCTGGTGGAGCATCATTGCTTCAGATTCTGAGTTGTGAACGAAGGCCTCATTTACTGCCAGTTGGGGCTTCTTTCTGAGTCAGCAGATGAGCTGGTACAGCTTTTTGGATCCACTGACTATTCTAATAAGTAGCACCCTCTGGAATGCCATCTTTGGCTCAGCTAGGGCTTACAGCACAGATACAAACAAACTCATTCTGTTTATTGGCATTAACAGCAGGATTTTGCCACTTTGCAATTTTATAAAAGTTTGCAGGCTTCACATTAGTGGCTCTAACAGATTCAGAGGCCCTTCCTGGTAGCAGAACACTGTTCGGATGTCACCAAAGGCTCTGGATGGGCCGGAGAGACTAGGGAGACCTCACGCATCAGAGCTGTTACATTTCATAGGTCGGGCTTCCTGCGACGTGAATACTTCATGGGGTAAAGTTGGAACACATTGCCTGCCTTAGCCAAGCACACTTTTCAAATTTAGCCTACTTTGTGTGCAAAGCTTGCATCTTTGCTCGACCCAAATGGCAACATCAGTGAAAGATTATTAGGTATCTGGAGCAGATGGAGAGGGTTGTTATTGTTAACTAGCAATTTGCCCTGCCTCGACTGTGCTCACTAATGTTTTGGGCTGATTAAACATTACTGAATTTGAGCTTCAACTCGGGCACCTGCTTTATTTATATCTGTAAGTGCTTCCTGTTGAGGTTTAAATTTTGTGATAGGAGCCTCGTGCCATACTTGTAACTATTCTCTGACCCTGCTTCGAGGGTCAGAGCAGGGTCAGAGAATAGTAGCAAGTAGGCAACGAACTCTGGAGGCGCCGCTCAGGAAGCACTTACAGGGTTATAGCAGGTGCCCAAGTTGAAGTTAATTTCTTTGTAACCATTTTGTAAATGGTTACAAAGAAATTAGCTTCAACTTGGGCACCTGCTGTAACCCTGTAAGTGCTTCATGGAAAATTCATCCCGCTCGCGGATTCGCGTATTTTTCTGCAATTTTGCGAGATTCGCGGATCGCGAAATTGCAGAAAATCCGCAAATTCCGCGAGCGGAACGAATTTTCGGCCCACACTTAGTCTATCTATATGTTAGTACAACTGAGTGTTTGGGTTATTGTATTTGGGTGAGTGAGTAGGTATGTGAGTGGCTGTGTGGGACATTGAATGGGTGTGTGAGTGACTGTGTGGGTAAGTGAGCAGGTGTGAGAGTGACTGTATGGACGAGTGACTGGGTATCTCAGTAACTGTATGGGTGAGTGAATGAGTATGTGAGTGGCTGTACAGGTGAGTGAGTGGGTGTGTAGAGGCTGTATAGGTGAGTGAGTGAGTATGTGAGTGGCTGTAGGGGAGAGTTGATGTGTAGATACAGAACAGTGACTGTGTATGAGTATGAGTGGGTGTCTGTATGAGTAAGTTGGTGTGTGACTGGCTGTATCCACAAGTTACTGCATGTCAGTGACTATATGGATGAGTGTACGAGTGGCTATGTGGGTGAGTGAGTGGATGTGTGAGTAACTGTATGTTGAGTGAAAATGTGTGTGAGTGGCTGAATTGGTGAGTGAGTACCTATGTGCATGACTATATGGATACGTGAGGGACTGTGTGAGTGGCTGTTTGGATCAGTGAGTGGCTATTTGACTGACTTTATAGATGAGTGAGGGCGTCTGAGTAGCTGTATGTGTGAGTGATTTGGTGTGTGAGTGCTTATATGAGCAAGTGACTGGGTATGTCAGTGACTGTAAGGGTGAGTGAATGAGTGTGTGAGTGACTGTACGGGTGAGTAAGTTGGTGTCTGAGTGGCTGTATGAGTGAGTGAGTGGCTGTGTGACTGGTTCTATGGATGAGTGGTTGTGTGTGAGTAGCTGTATATGTGAGTGAGTAGGTGTGTAAGTGACTGTAGCAGTGAGTGACTGGGAGTGTCAGTGACAGTATAGGTGAATGTGTGAGTGTCTGTGGGTAAGAGAGTGGCTGTGTGGGAGACTATGGGTAAGAGAGTGGCTGTGTGACATGGCTTGATGAATTAGTAACTGTGTGTGTGAGTGGCTGTATGGGTGAGGGAGTGGGTGTGTAATTAGCAGCATGGGTGAGTAAGTGGATATTTGAGTAGCTGTATCGGTAAGTAAGTGGGTGTGTCAGTAGCTGTATGGGTGAGTGAGTATGTGCCAGCACAAAGGATCTGTTTATTGGACTTTAACATTATGCTTTGTCATCAGGAGGATAACAGGTTTTGCGGCCTGGAGCAGCACCGCAATTCAAGCATTCCTTATTTTAGCCACTCCATCCAGGGAGATATGCTTAATGAAACACTGTCTGCTGAAGATTTGGGCTTCGCTAATAATCTCTGTAGCCCGCCGATCTCTTTAACCCTACCTTTAGTGGACGAGGGCTGTTCTCTCCAATAGATTTTATTTTAATATCTGCTAGACACGCATCTAGACTATTAGAGTTTCATACCCATGATATCTCCCTCAGGGACAATTTTCCACAGAGTACAAACATTAAGGTTAATTTTAGGGTGGTCAGCAGGTCCGCAACTACCACTCCTCTTGTGACAGACATTACCCTGGCTAGACAAAACGGTTATTCACTGAGCTGGAAGAAGCTTGATCCTGATGTGTTTATGTTTATGGGATTTGTAGGGCGCGTGACTACCCTCATGCATCTCAGCGCTGCGTGAATCAGGTAATGAGGGTGAGCACTTAGTCCTGTGGCAAGAGCCAGGTCTTAAGTTTTTTTCTGAACTGTACTTTGTTTTGAGTGGATTGGATGTCTGGATCTAGACTGTTCCAGAACATAGGTATCAGATGGGTGAAAGACCTTCCACCCCATCTGGCTCTTTTTATTGTGGTATCTTTCAAGAGAAATTTTGAACTCAACCTAAGCTGTCGTTAGGGTGTGTAGTGGGCGACCAAGACTTAAATGAGTGCCGGATACCTTCGATGAGCCAGGTTGAGGGACTTAAATTTAATTCTGGCTTGAACCAGGAGCCAATGCAATTCCTTCAATCTTGATTTAACTGATTGGCATCTAGGTATGTTCAGTAACAGTCATGCTGCTGCATTCTGAACAGCTTGTAGACAGTTTGTTACGTATTTGAGAGAACCAAGGAAGAGGGAGTTTCCGTAGTCCAGCCTTGAGATCACCAGGGCCTGGACGACTGTTCTCCTCGCATCTTCTGGAAGTAGGGATATGATTTTCCTAACCAGGCGTAGTGTCCCAAAGCAGGTACCAGAAAGTTGTTTGGCCTGTATCTCCATTGTAAGATTTTGGTCCAGCCACATGCCAAGATTTTTTATGGCTGGCTTGTGAGATGGAGGTGGTCCCCAGCTAGTTGGCCACTGGATTTCTGCGTGAGGGTTAAAATTGTTTACCAGGATCATCAGTTCCGTCTTATCACCATTCAACTTCAGTCTACAGTCCGCCATCCAGGATCCAATTTTCTTAAGGCAAGGAACAAGCTGCCGATTATCTGAGTTAAGGGTGTCTGAGATTGAGAAAACTAGTTGCGTGTCATCCGCATATGGAGATGCCGAATTCCTGAATGATATGAGCTAGGGGACTGAGGTAAATGTTAAAAAGGGTTGGACTCAGGGAAGAACCCTGAGGCACTCTCCAAGGTGCTGGAAAGGGGTCTGACTTAAACCTGGCCTACACGCATTGGAAGGTCCTGTCACTCAGAAATGAGGCAACCCCTTCCTTCGATGTTCCGCCAATTCCAGTCCTTACTAACCTCTGGATCAGCACTGTCAGGTCTACGGTATCGAATGCGGCACTCAGGTCTAGGATCACCACTGCTGCCATTTTTCCTTTGTCAAGGATGGGTTTGAGTTTTTCAGTGACCCCTAACAGTGCTGACTCGGTGCTGTGCTTGGGTCTAAACCCCATCTGTGTCTGATGAATGACATTGTTGTTTTTGAGAAAGGTGGAGATTGTGGTGTTCACATGTTTTTTTGCCAAATTGCCCACTATAGGCAGGAGTGATATTGGGCGATAGTTTGATAACTCGGCAGGGTCCAGGTGCGTCTTTTTCAGCAAAGGTTTAATGATGGCATGTTTCCATTCTTTGGGTACCCTGCCCTTTTCAAACAAAAGATTGATGAGAATCCCTAGTTGAGTGTGCACGGGTTCACCTCCTTGGGCGAGAATGTGGGGAGGGGCTGGGTCCAAAGGGGACCCTGACTTGATTTTCCTTAGTAAGACGGATATCTGGTCTGGGTTTGTGGAGGGGATGTTCATGAGAACTGGTACAGCCAAAGGTGCTTCCATCTGAGTCTCATTTTGTGGGATGAGGGTATTTCCTAAAATCCTTGTGGGTTTGGGTTGGAGAGAGTCATAAATATTTTCAACTTTACTTTTAAAGAAGGTGGCCACCCCATTGCACCTGTCTTTGGAGTGTTCGGGGCTGTTTGGCCCTTGGTCTGTGGTAGTAAGTAATTTTACAATTTTAAAGAGTTCCCTGGGGGAGTTGGAGGATTTGGTGATTTTTTCTTCATAGAAAGCAGCCTGCGCTTCCCTGGTGCTTTTTGATAGAGATGTATGGCAGCTATGTAGATTCTTTTTAGTTCAGGATCATAAGACTTCCTCCGCTCTCGTTCCAGCCTTTTGCATTTATTTTTCTGCTCAGCTAGCACTGGGAAGAACCAGGAGGATCAATTGGTGTTTTTATGAGATAATGGACCTGGCTTCCTAAAGTTCCTATTGATGGAACTGTTTATCCATGTTAGCCAGTTACTATGGGCTTCATTCAGATCTTTAGTGTCTGGGAGCGTGGAGGATTCCAAATCAAGGATCCAGGCCTCCAGCACTATCTTAGGCCATTTTTGTCCCATTACTATGAGACCTTTGTTTTGTCCTGCTATGGGTATCTGGAGTTGCAGTGGGATCAGGGCATGATCAGTCCATGGCATCCATATTGGGTCTAGTACCTTCAGTCTCTGATCATTTGAGAAAATGGGTTCTAGGAGGTGACCTTTCTCATGTGTGGCAGAGGGCACCAGCTGTGGTAGCTGTAAGGCTTCCACGTCTGCTAGACACCTTTTAGCGGAAGGGTCGTTGAGATCATCCAGGTGGATGTTAAAATCACCCAGCACTGTTATGGCGATTTTCTCTATAAGCTTACTAGCCAGTTGATCCAGGGCTGAGTCTAAAAACCGGGTGCATTGGCCCGGGGGTCTACAAATCAGTCATCCTGCGAAAGAGCATGTGGCGGAGAAGGATATTCTAAAGCTACAGGCTTCAGATTTGTCGATGTTAAGGGGGGATAGTGTACATCCTAATTGGGCCTTGTAGATGATAGCTAGCCCTCCTCCCATAGCTCCAACTCTGTCAAGGCGGGCGATTTTGTAGCCAAGGGGTAAGGCCTCTACGATTTCTGAGGCTGAGCTTTCCCTGAGCCAACTTTCAGTGAGAAATAGAACCTCCAGTTGCTCTTCCTCAAGTAAAAGTTTAATTTCCAGCGCATGTTTGGGTGGAGATCTACTAATTATTAATCCCATTTTCGCTGTTTTCCATTGGGTCATCTCAGCTTCCTTTCCCTGCCTGTTGTGATCTCTAGTATTTCCCTTGAACCCACATACCGGACAGTACAATGATTGTTCTACACTCATCGAGTGCTGACATTGCAGATGGACTGTTACCTTTAGTTCCAGAAGTTCTGAGCTGGTATAAGTAAGTGGTTTCCCCAGTGATGTGGTCATTAGAGCAGGGTTTCTGGCCCCGGATCCCGGATGGGTGCGGACGGGCGCATACGGCCCTGCCTTTGGCTTGCCAGCGGCGCCCCCGTTGCGCGCGTCCACTGCGCGTCGGCGCTATGCTTTCTTTAAGTATAGTCTTCCACTTAATTGCGGGGAAAGATTAGAATGCCGCTTCCAAGATGGCCGTTCCTCTGTGGCCACCCGGAAGTCAGGAAGTGATGCTCCCTCCACAACAAGCACCTGTAAAAGCTGTGGTGGACCGGGGAGTCACGATGCAGTTACAAAGCCCCAAATATGTTTAAAGGCAGTTGACGATTTTAAAAAAAATATAACAATATAACAAAGTGTGCGATCACGCTGAACAAATGCGCTAGCAGCAGAGCTTATGGCAGGTGGCAGCTTAATAGAAATTAGCAGCGTGGCGATTCCCTGGCCATCATACAATGGTAAGTATCTGCCACTATCTGGTTTCATCTGCGCGTCGGGCCATGCTTTTTTTCAGTACAGTCTGGCCCTTATTGTAGGGATACTATTGACATATGCCTGGGTAGTGGTAACCCTCTGGAGGATATTGTGGAGGGATACTCTGAAATTGTTGAGTTTGTGAATAACGCTCTTCACATAAACTCAAAACGCAAGATCCCACAAAAGAGGGGATAGTTTGATTCCCGCTGCACGAAAGCCCATTCCGCTCTTAAACTAGCCCTTCATAGAACTGTTAAAATCAAGCAAGAGATTAAAGAAGCTAGTAGGGAATACCACCTTGCACAGGCGTCAAGGAAAACATTTATAAAGGAGGAAGCTTGGACCGCCTTGCGTGAAGCTTCCGAACAGAGAGATTCATCAGCTTTCGGGAATGCGGTCAATTCTCCCTTTTTAGTCGATTCAGAGAGGCCAACTATAGAAAATGCAATAACAAGGGGAGAATGGGTTGAGAATTTTTCTAAACTATATAATAATAATAGCTCTCATTCTGATTTGATAACTCATGTCCTGGATGGCGAAAGGAAAGAATCACAGAATATAAGTACTGTTTTGTATCCCCAATTTGAATTGTGTTAAATCACGGAGGCCATAACACTGAGTAAGGGGGGAAGGCACCCGGCCCCCTGATATACCCGTGGACCTTTTTAAGAACAACTCTGAGTTCTGTAGACCCATTTTAACACAGGTAATCAATGCATGTAGTTCCCTTAGTTTTCCGCCACCCTGGAGCAAATCAATTCTGGTGTCCAGCTTTAAAAAAGGTGACAGGCACAGTCCGGCCTGTTAAAGGCCAATTTCATTATTATATTCAACAGTTAAAATCATCGGCAGAGTTCTCTTAGCCCGAATACAGGATTGGGCAGATGACTATCAAATAATTAGTAACATCCAATATGGCTTCCATAAAGGGCTGGGGACCATTGTTCAATGCTTAAACTTGGATCTTACAATCAGAAAATACACTAAGGCCAAGGGGGGTAGCTTGTATTTGGCTTTCGTGGATTTAACCGTGGCTTTAAACTGCATTATCCACGACAAACTTTGGGTGATTTTGGAAAGTATGGGAGTGGACCCCAGTCTCATTTCCTTTATGGGACAATTTTATACTGGCGCCAGGGCCAGAGTTCATTATGGGGCAGGGGGTGAGCTCACTGATCCATTTACCATTGGAAGAGGAGTGAGAAAAGGTGAAAAGGTTGTGTCCTGGCACCCTTCCTATTTACACTGTACATTAACAACTTAGGAAAGGTTTTGATGGAGGGGTGCCAGGACCTTCCATTGGTAGGGAAGTGTCCACTCACTGCGTTTATGTATGCCGACATCGCCGTCGTTTTGGCTCGCACCCCGATTAGCTTACACAAAGTTACTTCTAGTTTAGCTAATTTTATGTCAAATCTGGGTATTTCAGTCAATACCTACAAAACCTTTATTTTAAAATGTGGATAAGGGAGTAAGAGCTCCTGCTTGTTTTTTCTTGAGCAAAACAGTCTTGAATGTTCTAACACTTTTTCCTACCTGGGGCTCTTATTCGCTCATACTGGCTTATGGACCCAGGCTATTCACTCTAGGAAATTATTATTTTTAAAGACTTTGGACGCCTTGACTAATTTTAGTAGGAAATTGGGTAAACGCCCGCCCCCAGAATTACTTCAAATTTACAAAGCCAAATGTGTTGCTATTGCAACCTATGGAGTAGGCATTTGGGGTCGCATCGATGTGACCGCTCTTCAGATGGTGGAAAACAGATTTCTTAGATTTTTACTGGTCGTTCTGGATTGTGTGTACACTTTTAATTGTCATATGGAACTTGGTTTGCCATATATAACGGACGTAATCCGTATTCAACCAATTCTTCTTTGGTACCGTGTGTGAACTACTAAGCAGACTGTTTTAAATTGCCAAATTATTACTGAATGCTGCGGGCTAGATGGAGTTTCTCGTATTGGCTGGCTGAACTATGTCAGGGACTTTCTGCGCAGAATGGGCCTTCATGAATATTTTGACGACCCTTCTATTTTAGCCAACTTAGACAAGAAAGAATTTAAACAAAGTTGTTTTTACTTTGTAGAAAATCTTAGATTTTACTCAGAGATCTCAAAAATTACTGTTATAGCCCACCAACATATCCTGAGCTCTCCTAAGAAGCAGCCCTATTTGAACCTGGCCACCTCCGATTACGATAGATTCTTGTTTACCCGATTTAGGCTGGGCATTATTCACAGATCCCTCAGCTTCCCAGCCAGAAATGACTGGTCCAGAGTGCTAATCAAATGTCCATGCGATGAGTCCTCAGCTCAGGCCACCATGCATGTTTTATTTTTCTGCACATTTTTTCAAATTCAGAGGAAAAGATGGATTTTCCCTGTTCTTAAATCCTTAGGTCACTGATTATGCTGCCCTGCTTTTTTGGTCATGAAATTGTTTGGGGGTGAACTTTTGATTGCATTACATTTTTAAAGTCGGTTTTTACCTGTAGAAAGTCTATGTCCAAGTGATATGCGGTTTTAAACCTGTGAACCTAATGATTAACCAACTTACGCTGTAGCCCACCTGATTTTTACAGCGTCTGTAGTTTTTATACGTCATGTTTTAAATTGTTTCTACTTGTAGAAAGTCTATGACCAAGTAAATTGTGGTTTTAAACTTGAGAATCGAATGATTAATCAATTCATGCTGATGCACATCTAGTTTTTTGTGAATGTATATTTATATGCTCTGCTTTAAATTGTTTTTCTCTGAATTTGCTTTTTTGATTATTTCACTAATAGTCGAATAAAGCTTGATTTGATTTGATTTGAATGAGATACGTATCAAGGGCCAAATAATTAAACCAAAATTGGAGGCTAGAAAAACTCGTAAATGGGCAGAGGTCGATTTGAGGACCCTGACCAAGGTATTCCTGCCCAGAGACTGCCCCCTGAGCTTAGATCATACTCTAGATCAGCAATACGCGGATCTAACGCGATGCCTGACACTAGCTATTGACCAGATAGCACCAATGAAAATGAAGGTGCTAAAAGGTCCGGGTAAGGATGCCCCATGGTTCACACCAGCACTGAGGGACCACAAAAAGAAACTTAGAGCCCTAGAAAGAGGCTGGAGGAAAACTAAACAAGACTCAGCCAGGAACCTCTACCGAATCTCCTTGAACGCATACAAAAAACATATCACTCTCGCCAAAGCCGAGTACTACGAATCCCGGCTAACTAAGGCAGCAAACGTGCAGAAAGAGACTTTTAAGATCCTGTCGGAGTTGACCAAAAAACCGGACAGTGTTCAGTCCCCTATAAACTGCAATTCCTTTCAGGAATACTTCCTGGAGAAAGTAAGAACCATCATCCAGGATATAAAAAGTGGGACGCTTAATGGGATGGCTATACCTACAGGCCCTCGAAATCAAACTGACTGTACTATCACACTGTCTCCAGAGATTGACACCTTGAGCCTGCAGCAGTTGATGGTCAGAATCAGGTCTGGATCCCCAGCGGACCCTTGTCCACCTAAAGTCTTTCAGGCAGCGCGTCCTCTATTGGAGGAGCATGTCATCTCTCTCCTAAATAGATCCTTGGAAACAGGACAACTACCAGCAGAACTCAAGGAAGCGCATGTAAGACCGCTATTGAAAAAAAACAGGTGCAGACCCCGCAATACTAAAAAATTACAGGCCGATCTCTCAGTTACCATTCCTCTCTAAAGTACTGGAACAACATGTACTAAAATCTCTGTCAAACTACTTGGAGTCCCATTCCCTGCTTCACGAATGACAAGCAGGGTTTCAAGCACATCACAGCACCGAGTTGGTGATGCTCTCGGTGCTGGATGAATTGAGAGGCCTGGCTGACGGTAAAAAACCGAGCGCCCTGAGTTTATTAGACCTTTCAGCGGCGTTCGATACCGTCAGCCATGCGTTGTTACTGGAAAGACTGAGTGATTTTGGCATCAAAGGCCTGGTTTTTAGGTGGTTGCAGTCTTTTCTGTCAGGAAGGACACAAAGAATACAACTTGGAGAGGAAGTCTCCACAGTGGGAGAGTTAGAATGTGGGGTGCCTCAGGGCTCGGCCCTATCCCCACTGCTGTTTAATTTATACTTACAGCCTCTGATTGCCTCCCTGGCGAGTATGGGCTGCACAGTATACAACTATGCGGATGACACGCAGTTGTTGCTGAGTGTTGACAATACAAACGTCGCCCAACTCCACACTCAGAACATCTTGAGACACACGGTCCAGTGGATGACAGGAAACCTCCTAAAAATCAACCCAGATAAGACTGAGGTCCTGGTGATTTCATCTGCCACCTCACCATGGTGTGACCTCTACTGGCCCGCAGAACTAGGTCCAGCCCCAAAACCCAGCCTGAATGTGAAGAGCCTGGGGATCAAACTGGACTGTGACCTCTCTATGGTCAACCAAATTTCCTCAGTAGTGGGCAGCTGTACTAATATTATCCGACAGCTACGGAAATTAGTGCCTATCATTTCCCAATCTATGCTACGTTCCATCGTCACAGCCACTGTGATCTCACGTTTAGATTATGGAAATGCCCTCTACCTTGGCCTACCAAAAACCCTAACTAATAGGCTACAGGTGGTGATGAATGACGCTGCTCGTCTTATCTTCAGACTGCCAAGACGTACCAAAGCATCCCCCCTGCTACAAAGTCTCCATTGGCTCCCCATCAAGGAGCGAGTGGAGTTTAAAAACTTGTGCATATCCCATAAAGCCATCTATGGCATGGCGCCCGCATATATTAAAGATCGTTTGGCAGTGTATAGCCCAAAGAGAGTTCTTAGATCGTCAGACTCTCAGCTACTGGTCTGCCCTCGGTATAAACTTGCCACCAAGGGCGGAAGAGCCTTTTCGGTGTTGGTCCCTCACCTATGGAACACACTGCCTGAGCCACTACGTAAGGAAGGAAACCTCCTACGTTTCAGAAAGGGGTTGAAAACGTTGCTATTTAGGAGAGCCCTATGAGCCATCTAGGCTAGTGGATTCCTTCTGTACTGTCAAAGTTGTTGTTTACCATCGATTCCCGAGCGCTTAGAGGCCTGTAGGTGATTGAGCGCGCTACAAATCAAAAATAACAATAACAATAACAGTATGTGAGTTGGTATATTGGGGAGTGAGTTGGTGTGTGGCTATGTGGGTTAGTGAGTAGGTATGTGAGTGGCTGTATGGATGAGTGATTGTATATGTTAGTGGCTGTATGTTTGAGTGGGTGAGTGAGTATCTGGGTGAGTGAGTGTGTGTGAGTGTATGGGTGAGTGGGTATGTGAGTGGTTGTATAGACGAATGACTATTTGTATGAGTAGTTTTATGGGTGAGTGAGTGACTGTATGACTGGCATTGTGGGTGATTAAGTGGCTGTATACGTAAGTAAGTGGATGTATCAATAAGTGCATGGGTGAGTGAGTGCATGTATCGGTGTGTGACTGGGTATATGAGTAACTGTATTGGTGTATGTCTGGATGTCTCAGTAGCTGTATCACTATCTGTCTCAGTATGTATATTTAGAATTTTAGTTTGTCAACAACACAGTAAGAAATAACTAATAAAGCACATCACTCCAAAAGATGGTGTCATCCATCTATATAAAAAGAAAAAAAACAGAATTATAAGTTAGTATTACATTTCACAAAATTACACAATAAACTTTTCATTTGTGTAATGCATAGATTCGTAATCAAAACAAAGCAGTAGATATTTCTTATGCTGTAATAATATCTTACATTATATTAAAACATTAAATTTTCGTTTTTTTTATTCTTCCCAGCTTTTATACTTACACACTGAAAACAATGTCCTGTATAAAGATACATCCTTGAAAAATTGGGAAAAACAATCATACAGATTGTAGAAAGCCCCCAGAACTGCAAAGTTTGTCACTATAAATAAATTACAGTACGCATTGCAGTCACTACAATTAAATGTAATCAATTGTTTACCTATAGCTACTCGAATAACCAGAAGAAACATATGTTAAAAATAACTTCTTTATTATTAAAGTGGTACAATACTGCAAATAGATATAAAGGACACTAGGATATGGAGAACCTTATAAAGACATCACCCTTGGCAGGCTGAATGAGTTCATAATTAGTGATGATACACCTAGACAAAATACATTATACCACTTTTTAGCAATAATCCTCAATAGAACTTTGTGTGAAGAAAGAAAAGATAAGAATGTGGTAGCTTAACAGGCAGTTTTTTCTTGAATTTAAGATTGCTGCCTTTTATTCCGTCCAACCAGTTTGAGTTTTTAAATAGACAGTGCAGTGTCCAGATTTTACACTAAATGCAGTTCTTCTCCGCCACATGCCGAATAAAAACCGGGAAACGGCAAAAACAATGAGACGGGCAGTGTCATAAGTTAGGACTCTACAAGCGTGTACACAGTGTCTAAAACCCAAGTTTTTGCATATTGGGATAATCCAGCACTTCCGAATTTCACTGTATGCTGGGCAAAAAAAGAGGATATGTATAATGTCTTTCCTGGCGTGATTACAGGCAGGGCAGTTAGCCTTCATCGCTTTTGCCCATCTGGATGTAAATGCCCCAACCGGTAAGGAGCCGTGCCTCAATTGAATATATAGTTTTGCTGCCACTGGAGGCTGCACCAGGTCCAAAAATGCCTCCATCCTGTATTCAACTTTTGTTATGAGGAACTCAGTGGACAATCTGCCCAGGGAAGTAGAACAGTGTAGCAGTTTGAGGTTATGCGATTTTACAACTGCCACCAGTACCCTTTGCATCCTCATACAGCTGTCCTCCAGTGTATTCCAAAGTTGGGGAAGACCAATTTGGTAAAGGAGAGTCTTAACATGTACCAACCAAGGTATATTCTTGTTCTTTAGCTGCCCCCAAATAGTATTGAATTCTGCTCTAAACGGTTCAAGCTCGGGCACAGACCAGAGCCTTCTCCAATAGAGCAGAGGTCGAGCTGCCACCAGGTCAGTAATAGGTTCCAGACCCAGGTCCAAGCGTAATGGTAGCAGGGGCATGCTTTGTGGAAGACCGAACAGATGTCGCATGAAAGACTGCTCGACTTTCATTAGATTAAATGCATTGGTGTGTCCCCAGAGTTCAGCAGCGTATAAGGCTGCAGACCTGACCTGTGTTTTGTATATCTCTAGGGCAGGGGTAGCCGGTTTAAAGGTTGAGGCACTATGGAATCTGCCTACGCCACCCATAATCTGTGCAAGTCTCAAGGAGGATTTAGAGACTTGATGGTCCCATGTAAAGTGTTCAGTCAAAGTCACCCCCAGATATATAAAGGTCTTAACTCGCTCAAGTGGGGTTCCATTCAATGTGGGGTTTGGGCGGGTGTGCCTCGGGGGGTTGAAGATCATAAACTTGGTTTTCTCCAAGTTGATCTCAAAACCCCGCGAGGCGCAGAAGGAAACAAACCTGTCCAAAACCCGCTGGATGCCCGATGATGTCCGCGACAACAACAAGGTGTCGTCGGCGAACATCAGAGCGGGCACCCTACCAGTAGCCAGGCGTGGAGCATCGTTATCCCTGACACAATTAAGTCTATCTATCAGGCCATTGACATACAAGCTAAAGAGAGTAGGGGCCAGTACGCAACCCTGGCGTACTCCCCGGGTAACAGGGAAACGGTCAGATAATTCCCCGTTTTTCCCACACCTAACCTGGTCGTAGTTCCCAATGTGAAGCCGGGTTAGGGCATCTAGTAAGTAAGGAGGGAGACCAAGTTCCTCCAAAACCGTCCAGAGCCTCTCCCTAGGGACCAGATCGAATGCGGCCCTCAGGTCCACAAAAACAAGGTAGAGGCTGCCACCCTCTACGCTTGCAGTTTTCCAGGATAGGACCTGGAGTCGAAAGATCTGGTCCAGAGTCGAGACCCCTGATCTAAAACCGGCTTGGAGGGTGGTCAAAGTTTTATTTTCCTCCATCCAGCCCAATAATCTCTCCAGCAGGATTCGGCCCATCAGCTTCTGGGTCGTGTCGAGTAGACTAATTGGTCTATAATTTGATTGGGCGAGCGGACAGCCCTTTTTAAAAATTGGAACAATCTCGGCTCCCAGCCAGGTCTCAGGTACTGGGGAGCCCTGTAAGACAGCATTGAACAGAACCATCAATTATGGGGCCCAGATTTTTGGCTGAGAGCGAAAGAGATCTCCAGGGAGCTAATCCAGACCCGGGGCCTTATTCGGGAGCAGTTTCTCAATTGCCAGTTCAACTTCCCTGAGTGTAATATTGTCTGAACTATAAGTGGGAGTCCCACTAGGGGCATCCTTTCTCACTATTGCGAGACAGGATCCAGGTCCAGGGCCCAAGACCTCCGGCAGTCTACACTCGTGCGGGGAGTCTGGGGCCATGGGAAGGTCGGGAGCTAGGCTGGAGCTATAGTTTCGACAGGGGGAAATCCCTGGACCCGGGGCCCCCAGCAGTCGACACTCGTGCGGGAGGTCCCGGGCCATGCTAGTGCAAGAAACCGAGATCCCGGGGCCCAAGGCCCCCGGCAGTTGGCTCTCATGCAGGGGGTCTGGGGCAACCGGAATCTCGGAAGCCTGGTTAAAACTAAGAATTTGACACGGAGAAGACCCAGTGCCCGGGGCCCCCAGCAATCGACACTCAAGCAGGAGGTCCCGGGTCGTGCGGGCACGTGGAACCAAACTCCCGGACCGCGGGGCCTCCGGCAGTCGGCTCTGGTGGCGGAGGTCCCGTGGTGCACAGGCCCGAGGCTCCAAAACTAGTTCTGGCAGCCCTTCCTGGGGCTGACACCCAATTTCCTCCAACTCAGGGCTTGTATAGAGTGACTTAAAGTGTGCCTCCCACACTATAGGGGCAATATTCGAGACCCGAGTGTCTCTCTCACCTGTCACTGAAGAAGTAACAATTAGCCAAAAGGTCTTAGAATCTTTTAGGAGTAGTGCCTGTCTCAACTCTTCCCACCTAGATTCCTCCCACTCACTCTTTGCTCTAATGAGCACCTTCTTGTACAGCAGTCTAGTTGTTCTAATTTTAAGGATATCCTTAGATTTAATTGCCTTGAGTAGGTCTTTCTTTGAGTTTTTACATGCGTGGTTGTGCCAGGGATGTGTTTTATTCCGGCGCAACTTAGTCCCACTAACCGGATAGAATACATCCCCTAGACTCTCAACTAACTTTCTGTGGGTCTCTATAGTCTGCCCATGGGAGGTGGAATTTCCCATATCGGTTATCAATGGAACAGCTATCTGATAGATTTTTGCGAGATGAGTAGGAGAGTCTAGGCAAGAAGGCCATTTGACTCTTCTCCTGTTGTTAGATATAATGTGTGGTGGGACTATCGGAGTGGAATTAGAGTCAGGGTTAGTTAGTCCAAATGCACCGGGTTTAAGCATTAGAACCAGCGCATTGTGGTCACTATCGTGCCTTACGACAACCCCAAAGTCTTTAAACTTGCCCCAATGTTTGGCTTCCAGCATGAGGTAGTCAATGGTGGAAGTTCGATTTGTCCTATTATATGTGGGCAGGCCGGAACTTTCGTTGTTGCCCCTTCCATTGCATGCCCGCAGAGACATTGCAAGGGTCAAGGCCTTGATTTGTAGTACTAACGGGGTCCAGGCCTTAACCGGGGCAATTCTTGGGGCTTGAATTTGCCAAAGCAAATCGATCTCATCCTCCTCACACAACTCGGATCCACCCAATGGTTCGAACTGACAGTTCAGATCGCCACCAAGAATGATCGGAGTTGCGGGGTCAAGTGTCTGAAGGAAATGGTCGAGTGCTTGAATAGTACTCGATTCTTTCCCGTTCACGGTAGGCCTAGAGTAGATATTAATAATAGCCAATGTAGATCTACTACCAGATGTTAGCAAAACACATTGGATATCTGGCGAGTTTGTGTCCACCTGTACAGCCTGCATGCCCAAGTGTAAGCCTACCCATATGGCAAGGCCACCCGAAGGGCGGCCTTTCCCACCTGAGACTGCAGGGTTGTCATAGGTAGCAAAACCGGGACTGTCACTCGCCTCGAGGGACCAGGTTTCTTGCATCAAGCAAATGTCATGAGTGGTCATAAAGGAGGACCAATCTGGTACGATTAGCTTTCTCTTTAGGCCTGCAACATTCCACAAGAGTATTTTTATACTACCTTCCATAGCCTTAACTTTATCCTTCTGACCCCCTTATTCTCTTGGTAATGCCTGGTCCAGGCTCTGTTCAACCCTTGTCTCCTCCCTCTTTGAGGCATGAGGGCAGGGGATCTCATAACTAGCAGCGGATAGTGACTTTTCCTGTATTATAACACCATCTTCTGAGTTACCCTCATTATGTTCTTGTGGGGGCGTACATGACTGAGTGAGTCAGTCCACCTCCTCGACGACGCTAAACCTATTCCAATGGGGTTGTATCGGGTAGAACGGGGTGTGTGGAAGAAAACCCGCCCCAAATGGCTGTCAATGGTGAATCCCGTTCGGGTGGGAGAGAGGATTTCTGGTATACTGTGGTCTCCTATTGTGAGACGATTTGTGGATTGGGGTAGTATAGAAGTAGGACAAGTGCAAAGGGAATATTTGGGACTCTCTGTGGGAAGGGGTTCTACAGATGTGATCAACAGCAGAGGAGTCCCTAAAATTAATTGTTACAACGTCCCCTACCACTGTTTTAGGGCCCCTTCCAATCCAGTCTACTCTTCTCACTGCCAATATGTGACCTGAAATGTTAGGAGGTAAGGGTCTATTTAGGCTCAGCCACTGTATACACTTATTGTGTAGGTCTACCTCCTGTTCTCGCTTCCCCTCACTAAGGGGTGGAACACCCACTAGGGCCACTACATATGGTTGTGCTTCTGGAGGCAGATTTATTGTCGGTAATCATTTAAAGGTTGCCTTAGGTGGGGGAGGTCTTGATAAAGGTACAACTTTTTTTGGTGCCGTATTTTTACCCTCCTTGGGATGTTGACTAGATTTAACAGTTTGCTCCGCAGCGGAAGATATGGTAAGACCTAGTGGTTTGGCTACAGGTGTAGGAGGGGGTACGAGGTTTAAGGATTTAGCAGCAGTAGTTGCCGGTCCTGGTTTTCTATTTGGTACTACTGGAACAGTGGATTTAGCTACTTCAAGACAGGGTACCTTTGTAGAGTCACCGGCTGGAGCAGGGGGTAACGAGTTACCTTGGGAGTTATGTGGCTTAGTTGTCCCCATAGTCTTATTGTTTAACATGGAGGATAATCTATCCAGTTTTGAAACCAGAGGTTTAATGTGGGAAGCAATTATTTGCTCTAAACTGTTCTGAAGATCCGTCACCATATTGGTGACCCAGCAGGGTATCCCTGTAGTTGGGTGCCGGGGATGGTCAAATGGGGTTACCAAGTTATGATTGGGCTGTTTCTTTGTACCTAGATTCTTAGGAGGACTATCCTTTTTAGTCTTAGAGCCCACCCTACGGGGTTTTGATTTGGCCACAGGGGGAGGGGGAGTCAGGATACAGGGTTGAGGACTCAACTAAAGCCAATGATAAATCATCAGCTACTGAGGTCTCAGCCAGAATCTGTGCACAAGGCAGCTCGGCAAAGGTGGATGTTAGATAAGAGTCCAGGATCGTGGGATCAATGGCAATAGCCGAACAATCTTCGACATGGTCTTTAGAGCTTATTGTGGGTGGAAGGATAATCTTCTTTCAGTATTTCCAATTGCATTGGCAACCACCCCTATGGTCTGTTGTAGCATTTTATCAATTGCCGTCAGCATTGGGAGGGACTGCGGCATTGTGGCCTGAAGTCTAGTATTTGGACGTGAAGCAGATGGTTTAGTTTTCTTGCCCTGGATACTCATATTTTCTGTAGGTTGCCACGTTAATTAACAGCAAGGTATGGGGGAAAGTATAAAAGACACAATTAGTCCAACACAGGGATAGATTATTGCTCGCACTCTTTAGGGGGGCAACTAGCACAATGGCCCGCAAATGAAAGGGAAAAGCGGATAACAGTACCTTGTGGAAGAGTGCCGGATACTTTCAAGATTAAGTGCCACTGGAAAGGGGGGTGGCCTGTCCCGTCCCCAGTCATCCACGGATGGCCACAGACGGTCCACCCCCTGCTCGGGTTCAGCCCGGCGACACCTGTGCGCATCCCGCGTTGCGAGAGGCGGGCCGCTTTTGGTGTTGCAGGGGGTCACTGTGGTGACGTCAGTAGCCTGCGCCTCGCAGTCTCTGCCGGGAGATGTAGTTCACATGGGCCGTTTCCCTCACAGCGTGCAAGCCCCGTCCTCCGGTCTGGGAGCAAGGAGGGCAAGGAGGCGACAACAGGTGCCAAGCAGGTGCCAAGCCGTTTCCCTCACGGAGTGCGAGCCCCGTCCTCTGGTCCGGGAGCAGAGAGGACAAGGATGCGACAGCAAGTGCCAAGCCGTTTCCCTCACGACCGTCCCTAGAGCGGCAACAGTTGACCAGACCCCTGAGGTAAGCACGTCCCGCGTTGCGAGAGGCAGGCACGCTTTTGGTGGTGCAGGGGGTCGCTGGGGTGACGTCAGCAGCCTGCGCCTCGCAGTCACTGCCGGGAGATGTAGTTCACGTGGGCCGTTTCCCTCACGGCGTGCGAGCCCCGTCCTCCGGTCCGGGAGCAAGGAGGGCAAGAAGGCGACAACAGGTGCCAAGCAGGTGCCAAGCCGTTTCCCTCACGGCGTGCGAGCCCCGTCCTCTGGTCCGGGAGCAGGGAGGACAAGGATGCGACAGCAAGTGCCAAGCAGTTTCCCTCACGGCCGTCCCTAGAGTGGCAACAGTTGACCAGACCCCTGAGGTAAGCACTCGGTATTCTTTCACCTTTGTATTATTCACTGATTGTCAAGCGAAGCATCACTTGACAATCAGTGAATAATACAAAGGTGAATGAATACCGAGTGCTGAACACAATCCGGCATCCCTCCCCCATGTCCATACTGCCAACATAATAAGGAATGCTTTTTCTCATAGCGGCACCCATTAAGGTATAATATAGCTCTTAATGGAGAAATTATAGCTGGCTTTTGATTTTTTCTTCACCTACAGAATACGTATGGGCGTTTTCTGACAACTTTCGACCTTTGTGGCCAGAGAAGTTTGCAACAGGTACATTTAGATAGGATTAGAGAAGTCTGAGAGTAAGAAAAGAACCTTTAAGGGTGTTCTTACACTGATACCACTTTCATTATTGTTCACAGTGATAGCGACCTCCAGTCCGTGTTCTGAGGAGAACCCAAAAACAATACAGGGTTCGAAACGCGTTGACTTTCCGCCTGAGATATAAAAAAGAAGGGGCAAATCTGGGGCAAAAGAATGTACTACAAAGGCACAATCCATTCTGCTTATTCCCCCTGAACTAGACCCCATTGAGTAAAACAAAAAATCTCAGGCTGGTTGGGACAAGCAGGCTGTCACAATAAATTTAATGTCCGCTTGTCTGTATGTATATATATGAAGGACTTGTGCCTCACAATCAAATAATTAGAGGCATTGCACAGTTGTCTATGTGGTTTTGAATGTATGTATTTGTCAATGATTGTGTTTTTCTTGATGACATATGAAAAATGTTGAAAACAGTTTTTATAAAGCATAAACTAAGCTAATCAAATTGTTGTCCAACCTAGTAATTTGCAGACTAGTTGGGGTAGTATGTGAAATCGAACCTGTCTGGCCACTATCTCCAAACAGCACATCATAGTCCGTCATTAGACTCTGTTGCATTCTCAAGTCTACAAAGACAACCATTAGGTTTGAGACCATGCTCACCTCATAAATGATTAAAGGTTTCAAGTTCTTCAATACTTTTTTGACTTAATGACAAGCTTCACTGGATAGCTTTTGGTACTCCAGCTTGTTGTCATGTTCCACAGGCAGCATAGGAAGTAGATGTAAAGTAATTCCTTTAATGTTGTGTGCGGTTAATCCAGTGGGTGCTGTTACTACACACGATAATTTAGAGTATGTAGTCCTCTGTAAGAAAACAGTGAGAACATCAATTAAAAAGCTTTATCCGGTGCCAGCTTGACCACTGACATATAGTAGTATTGGCTAAAATGATGTGAATGTACACTATTTGCTCTCATGAAGGAATCCATGCTGTATTCTCTCTTTTACTTCCATATATATTTGTTTTTGCTTGTCATTTACTTGTCCAATTAACTGTTCCAAATCAACACTCTCCTGTCTTGCTTGTTGCATTGCAGTTTCTACCTCCTTCATAGCCATCGCAGCCTCATTTTCAATGACTGGTTTTCCTAAAGGTTCTTGACTAAGGGGCTCTGAACTTTGGCTGCTTTGTGTCCTGTCCTCAGCTATTTCTGCAGCATTTGTTTCTTCCTGTTCAATCGCAAAATTTAACATTCTCAAATAGTTTGGAAACACTGAACACTGAATGATGTCTTTCACAGAGTCGAATGAATCTTCGTAGTTGTCAAATTCTCCGAGTACTTCTGATTCAGAGAGCCAAGGATTGAAGAGTTGAAGAAGTGCAAAATAGAAAAACCCTGTATTTTCAGGAGTTTGGCTAGTAAGTTTTCTGTTATTAGACTTTGTTCTGTGTGTCCGACCAAACAATTTTCACAACCAACTTCAGCATATTTTCCATCATATACTTTTTCTGTTAATTTTTTTTATATCTGTTGTGTTGTAGTATTTCATAAAGACATGTGCTTTCTAGATTTGGACTCCTTCTTGGGTAGTAAGTGTACAACACATTTGCTTTCATAATGTCTGTACTTTACGGGTCGAACTCTGCTAGGTACTGCATTTCCAGAAAAGACTTCAACATTCTATTTCATGTGCTTGCTAGACCTCGACTTACCAAAAAAATGTATCTTAACTTTGAGTACAAACTGGCTGAGATCAAATAATTGCTGCATTCATAGGAACCAAATTCCCTATGAGAAAGCATATTTAAACTAAAGCTGTACAATTTCTTAGTTAAAGACTTATCAGCTGAAATCTCTTCCCACATTATAGTGGGCAGGGAGTTCATCAACGATGTGTAGGAGGGGTTGAGAATGTAATTAAGCACTGATCCTGGTCTCCATTTCCGCTACTGGGATATGCTTGATGATCTTAGCCCAGTGCTTGGATTTGTTGGATGGTACTGGGAAGAGCATGTGGTATTGAGATTGAGCAGAATTTGATGGTGGTCCGACCAGTAAATAGACAAGATGGAACAAAGGGAGACAAGCTCACTTCTAGTAATTATTGCACTTAGATGCCGGTCTTTATTGTGGGTCTGTGCATTACAGAACTGCTTGAGTTCGTTAATTTCCAGTAGGTTATTTAGGTTATAAATTGTAGAGTCTTTTGTGCATTCTAGTGTAGGTTGAAGTCATCATTGGAGTAATCTGGCCAGCATTGTGTTATTAGTTCGTTAGTTCCTCAGTGAAGAGTATGTCATTACCAGGTGGGGGATTGATAGTGTCGAGTTTGGTGGGAGTGAGGCCCTTATTTTGATTTCTACTCAGAATTATTCGAAGGATGAGTAGTTAGTGGCCTTTAGGGTGTTAAGTTGAGTTTCCTTTTTGTGGACAGTTGCAAGCCTACCCCCTATTTACCCTGGTCTATCCCTTCTGATGATGGAGTAGCCAGGTGGAGTGAGCAAGTCTAGTATTGGGGTTATGTGCTTGTTAAGCCAGGTTCCGTAAGGAATGCAATGTCAATTTCTACTGCAAGTATGGTCTCAGCAATTTCTGTGGCATGTTTCACTGCAGATTTGCAGTTTATGAGCATACAGGTTGGGGAACAAGGGTTATTTTTAGTAGAGTGCAGTGTTTTGATGGGGTGTATTGAGCAGGCGGTCTGGGCATTATGATAATTTGAGGGATTCTATTTGTGCCATTGAGAACTGGGATGGTAGATGCTGACTTATTGTCCCCTTTAGGGGACTTTGAGTTATATGATTTACTGAGTAGTTTGACTTCTATTGAGGATAGTTGGTTGACCGCACAGTAGTGTACATAAGAAAGTTGGCTCAAGAGATCTGGCCTGTGAGACCATTGACTGTTGGAGATCATTTTTGTTGAATCAAATCCTCATTCTCAGGGAGAAGTTGAGTGTTAACTTGATTACAAGGTCATTTTTTATGACGGAGGGGTCTTTAGCCAGAGAAACAAGTTTTTGTTCTATTTAGCTCGGCAATATGGTAAGAATGCCGTGAAGGTTCCCTCTTCCTTGAGATGGTTGGCAGGTTCCGAGTCTAAAGTAGGTGAGTGATCATTGATGTAGAGGACGGAAGAGAAAAAGAGGTAGAAAAATGTTGAGGGGATATTTTTACTGGGTGGGTTCAGTGATGGGAGACTGGGGTGTTTTAGAGGGGGGGTTCAGTGCTGAATGTTCTTAAATTGGGTCTTGTGTTCTTGTGCTCACTAAGTGTGACATAAGACTGTGTTTTGATGTATTCATTAGTTATGGATGGTGTAGTGGGGATATGACTAGAGCTAATTTGACTCAGGGTAAGTGGCAATGGTGCTTAGTATGGTGGTAGAGTACTGGAAGCAAATAGTTGCTGGGCAGAGGTATTGGGGTGTAGGAGAGTGGGGTCAGCAGGGATGAGATCCGGTTGAGATAAAGAGGTGGGGAAGGACAAGAAGTGTTGGAAGGGTATTATGATTGTTTTTGCAATTTAAAGGTGGAAAAGGAAGCTGTTTCTCCATTTTACAGGGCGTTTAGAGCAGAAAATTAGGTCAGTTTGTGTAGGTTGTGTTTGAATTTTGTTCTTGCATTATTTGAGAGATTTTGGGGGTATTGCATGCTTCATGAGTTGGAGCCGAATCTCTCAAGTGCTCTGTCATGGGCCTTAAGGAAGGGGTGAGCGATCTTAGCTGTCCCTTGCACTACAGTTCATGTTAGGGAAGAGGCGTATCGCAGTGTGAATTATATGCAAATGACCGTGTTTAGGGTTAGAGTTCCAGAGGGCCCAGGTAAGCGTGGGTGATGTTCTGGTAGGATATTATGTCTGGTGGAACTTTAAAATGGTTCTGGAGAGAATGAACAGCTATCTCTTGCAGGGCCTCATAGACCTAGGCTTTTTGTAAGGTATTCCTCTTTTATGTAGAGCTGTTGGAGGTGTTATCTCCCTCTTTCTGTATGAAGGGGGAGGTGTTTTTCTCCCAGATTATCCATAGAATAATTGTCAAGAGCTTTCTCCTTATTTTTGTACAGTGCTGAATAAAGGAAAGATCAATTCATTTCTACCATTTTCCAAGGGCCGGAGAATGCCTTTAAAAAGGAGGACTAGGGCTGAGATGGAAATGAGTGAAGCTGGGGGTGTTCCTTGCAGCAAAGAAAAGCTCTCAATCAAAGGCCTACACAGTTAAAATATACATTCAGAGGGGACAATTATAATCATATAGTCACCTTGAGAGCAGTTGCTAAACACGGGCTCTTTGTCAACTAGTCCAAGCTTAGTTTTTGCAACTTCAGACTCAGCATTATGGGTCTAGCAGATCCATAGTCAAAGAGTATTAGAAGACCCAGTACCATTACAAGATGGGCAAACCATTTGTGGTAAATTTGTATAGTCATGCAAATGAGGTCTTCTTTACTTTCAGTGAAAAGGGAGTTAGTAGAGGTCCTATGTCCATTGCTCATGTGGACACATTTTTCAGGAAAGAGCCATCAAGTGGGGAGAGGAAAACGGAGACCCCAAAATGGACGTGCCAAGACCAACTCTGGAAGTCACACACTTTTTCACATTAAGTGAAGACTGCATGCAGCGATATTCAACCCCCCTGATGCATTCCAGCGTAGCCACCTTCATTACAGGTGAGTCACATTTTACAAGCCTGAGGTTTTTATATATGCAAAGCTACATGCAATTTGTAAAATACTACATGTCCCACAATTCATTGAGCACTGAGCTTAATATTATTTTGCTGCATAGCGTTCATAACTACAGTTCAATAGCACAATATTAAAGTGCACTCGATAACATTTTCAATTAGATGCTAAGTGAACTTAAATACTTTCAAATTGCTGCAGTCCTAAGGATAAACTATTATGGCTGAAAAACTGGAGTCAGACAAGCCTGCTCTTTTCCATTTCTCACCTACGGACTGGACAATATCAGGAAAATCCTCAAATTCATCTAGAGGCAAGCAGGTCATGCTCCCCTCCTCATCATCAATCCAAACGCAGATCTCCATTGTGAAGGGTCCTCACTCCTGCAGGGGGACTTTGGTAAATGGAGGATGGAGACTCCAAAGTATTTACCAAAAGCGAAGAAAGCGCCAAGCCCAACTCTGGATGTTGTACATTTATTCAGATTAATTGAAGACTGCATGCAGTAATATTCAAACTTGACATGTTTCGACGTAACCACCTTGATCACAGGTGAGTCACATGTCACAAGCATGGGGTTTTTATATCTGCAAAGTCATGTGCAATTAGCAAAATCATGTCCCACAATTCATTGAGCACTGAGCTTAATATTATTTTGCTGCACAGCGTTCATAGCGACAGTGCAATATAACAATATTAAGGTGCACGTGATAAAATGTTCAATTCGAGGTTAAGTGAACTTCAATATTTTCAAATTGCTGCAATTGTAATGATACACGGTTGTGGCTGAAAATCTGGAGTCAAGCAAGCAGGAAAGCCCCGCTTGTTTCCTTTCTCATCTACATACAGCTTTTTGTTTCTTTTTGTGAATTTCAAAGGTTTTTTAAATTGTATTTGCTAACTAGAACGTCCCTGTAACCTTTGTTTATGTTAGTGAGTATATATATATATATATATATATATATTTTGACACAAGAGATGCGGCACAACACAGTTTCAATTTAGTTTCATGAGGATTTATTGCTCCAGCTCAGACCAACGCGTTTGAGCCTAGGAACAGGCTTTGTTCACGGTTTGCTAACTAGAACGTCCCTGTAACCTTTGGTTTTTTTGTGAATATCTAGGGTTTTTTAAATTGTATTTGCTAACTATAACATCCCTGTAACCTTTGTTTATGTTAGTGAGTATATATATATATATATATATATTCACTGAAAAAACCATAGGTTATAGACCATATATAGTTAGGAATTCGCATTTACAAAACCTTATTTTACTCACACAAAACCATTGAAATTCCATATATAGTTAGTTGCACTAACTATATATCGCGCACCCGCAATCCACTGCTGATGATGTCACATATTACATCATTCATGACATGGTCAGTGACATCACTGATGACATCACTGATGACATCTCAAATGACATCACTGATGACATCTCAAATGACATCACTGATGACATCACTGATGACATCTCATTTGACATTACTGATCACATCACTGATGATATCATTCATGTGATAATACGATGAACCTCTTCAGACTCTAATATAACCTTAGATACAATCAGTGTAAACAGACACTCACAGACTGTCACTCATCCATGGAGTTGCTCACACACCTAGTCAGTCATGCAAAGAATCAATCACACCTCCATTTCCTCAACTATACAGTTATACAAACTTTACTTATTCAAACATATACTAACACATATTTACTCTCTTATACAATCCCTGATACAAGTTCACAATGATCCATACAGCCACTCACACATTCACTGGCTCTTATGCACAGTTATTTATACATGTCAACTCTCACATGTACTGTGTTTTACATATGTACTTACTTTGACATGTAGCACTGAGATATCCATTCACTCACCAATACACTCATGCACACAGTCAACCGCCCATACAGCTGTTTCCACATGCACTTTTGAAACCATACATCTAGTGAATCAAATGCTCACACATCTATGCACAGAGTCATACACCTCCCAGCCACCCACACACACACTCAGTCTCCCATACAAATACTTGGGCAACCAATCAATAACCCATATAGTTACTCATATAGCTACTTATCAACACATGCAACAGTTTACAGAACAACAGACATAATGATGCACAAATTAAGACAGTTTAGTCACTAACCCATGCACTCAGTGAGACACATTTAATCACTCACTCATACAGTCAGTCATGCACCTACTAAATCCTTCATCCAGACACTTATACATCCACTCATTCTTCAATATGTAAGACATATTTTAACTTTACAGAAACATACAGTCACTGGATGTTGTCATCAGTGATGTCATCAGTGATGTCATTTGAGATGTCATCAGTGATGTCATCAGTGATGTCACTGACCATGTCATGAATGATGTAATATGTGACATCATCAGCAGTGGATTGCGGGTGCGCGATATATAGTTAGTGCAACTAACTATATATGGAATTTCAATGGTTTTGTGTGAGTAAAATAAGGTTTTGTAAATGCGAATTCCTAACTATATATGGTCTATAACCTATGGTTTTTTCAGTGAATTTTCAAGGTTTTGTAAATGCGAATTCCTAACTATATATGGTCTATAACCTATGGTTTTTTCAGTGAATTTTCAAGGTTTTGTAAATGCTAATTCCTAACTATATATGGTCTATAGCCTATGTTTTTTTCAGTGAATATATATATATACATACATATATAAACATATATCATCTGTAAATCTATATAAATACAAACATAAATGCATTCATACATATACTTATATGCATACAGATGCATGTTATTTACATGAAAGTTGAAAAAACACTAATAAAAACAAAGCTAAAAAGCCACCTCATTACAAACAGAATGGCCTTAAATTAAACGAGGGCGAGATCTATTGCATTTTCAATGCTTGTTTACTTTGGTTCCATCAAGAAGGCATTCAGATGTGTCACACATTTGCCATAAATTCTGAATGTTAGCACTCTAGTTGCACATTAGATCACTGTAGTAAAGCTACTGCTCACCAGGGACGTCTGCTGCTGGTATTCAAAGTGCATGTTTCAGTCTGCATGTCAGATTTTTTTTAATGAAATAGAAGAGGATTTGGGAAGTCACTCAAAATGATCCCTAATTTTTCTTTCTGAAGCACTAATCATACTTTCTATGGCAAAATTAACCCCCTCATGTTGTTCCTTTTTAAATTGAGTGTTTTCAGACTTACCACTTCATTCCAATCAAGATGGCTTCTGGTGTGCCATACTTTTGTCATAAGTAAGACTGTTAGCGCTCTAGTTGTTCTTTAGAACACTCTGGGACATTCTGTCATTGGGCTATACTTGGGGTACATCTGGGTGATATTTGGGCTACATTTAGGCTCTTTTGTCTCTGGTGGCCATCTTGGGAGACTGTATGTCAGAATTTTTTAATGAAATTGAAGAGGGTTTGAGAAGTCACTCAAAATGTGCCCTAATTTTTCTTTCTGCAGCACTAATCATAATTCATATGGCAAAATATACCCCCTCATTTTGTTCCTTTTTAAATTAAATGTTTTAAGAGTTACCACTTTATTCCAATCAAGATGGCTTCAGGTGTGCCATACCTTTGTAATAAGTAGGACTGTTAGCGCTCTAGTTGTTCTTTAGAACACTCTGGGACATTCTGTCATTGGGCTATACTTGGGCTACATCTGGGTGATATTTGGGCTACATTTGGGCTCTTTTGTCTCTGGTGGCCATTTTGGGAGACTGCATGTCAGAATTTTTTAATGAAATAGAAGAGGATTTGAAAAGTCACTCAAAATGTGCCCTAATTTTTCTTTCTGCAGCACTAATAATACCTTCTATTGCATAATATACCCCCTCATTTTGTTCCTTTTTAAATTAAATGTTTTAAGAGTTACCACTTTATTCCCATCACGATGGCTCCAGGTGTGCTATACCTTTGTAATAAGTAGGACTGTTAGCGCTCTAGTTGTTCTTTAGAACACTCTGGGACATTCTGTCATTGGGCTATACTTGGGCTACATCTGGGTGATATTTGGGCTACATTTGGGCTCTTTTGTCTCTGGTGGCCATTTTGGGAGACTGCATGTCAGAATGTTTTAATGAAATAGAAAAGGATTTGAGAAGTCACTCAAAATGTGCCCTAATTTTTCATTCTGCAGCACTAATCATACTTTCTATGGCAAAATATACCCCCTCATGTTGTTTCTTTTTAAATTAAATGTTTTAAGAGTTACCACTTTATTCCAATCAAGATGGCTTCAGGTGTGCCATACCTTTGTAATAAGTAGGACTGTTAGCGCTCTAGTTGTTCTTTAGAACACTCTGGGACATTCTGTCATTGGGCTATAGTTGGGCTACATCTGGGTGATATTTGGGCTACATTTGGGCTCTTTTGTCTCTGGTGGCCATTTTGGGAGACTGCATGTCAGAATGTTTTAATGAAATAGAAAAGGATTTGAGAAGTCACTCAAAATGTGCCCTAATTTTTCATTCTGCAGCACTAATCATACTTTCTATGGCAAAATATACCCCCTCATGTTGTTTCTTTTTAAATTAAATGTTTTAAGAGTTACCACTTTATTCCAATCAAGATGGCTTCAGGTGTGCCATACCTTTGTAATAAGTAGGACTGTTAGCGCTCTAGTTGTTCTTTAGAACACTCTAGGAGGCTGCAGTAGAACACAAAGGAATCAACTGACAGTCTCTGTCCTTGTTGGATGTACGTGTTTTACTGAGAATGTCAGACTTCATTTTCACATGACTGAGAAAGATAATGTGAATTTACAGAAAATATGCTTTCAGTTTAGCTTATAGATCCCCTTCCAAACCACTGTGGGAAAATCATGAGATATTAGTTTTTTTTCAAACAATATTCATGATATCACAGCAGAAGGTTTTTTCACATGGTAAAATCACCTTAGAACCCACCACAATTCCTAAAACGAGTATGGTACCATCAACAAATGATTTATAATGTAACTAAAGTCCTAAAACCCTCTATTAACTACAATGCTTTTTAATGAGGTGCTATCATGTATATTGGTCCCAAGATGGCTGCCAACACTTCTTGGATGAAGTGCTGACAGCCAATCAGATCAGATGTGTGGTTAGGCTCCGCCCAGATATATATCTTTTTTTGAACCTAAATTACTCAAAATCCACTGGAGCACATATATTGAGACCTAGCAAAGGCACATCAGGCTAACAGTCCCTACAATTTTGCCAAGTTTCGTGCAAATCCATTCAGCCGTTCGAGCTAAAAGTGAGGACAACCGCCCTATGGAAATTAACATGGGAAAAACGCGTTTTGGGACCCCCCTTTTTTCTTGGCCCCCCCTTGATGAAACCCCCCCAAATTGTCAGGGGCTGCTCAGAAACAAAATGTTCCATTTTCCTGAAAATTTCAGCCAATTCCGTCCACAAACGCCAAAGTTATTAGACATAGAATTTTCAAAAATCCCATAGAGAAAAAATCCTAACTATATATACCTACTGGCGACCGCCAGTAGGTAATATATATATATATATATATATATATATATATATATATATATATATATATACAGAGGAGTAGAGTCCACAACATCGACTTATTTCTCAGTTGACTTTATTCGTCATTAGGCATGGCAGCACAGCAAACACTCTTAAAATCCCTACGCGTTTCGGCGTTAGCCTTGTTCACGGGTGAGTGCACTATTTTATAGTCCAAGTGGACATGTGGTACACAGTTCCGACCACAAATCCCAAAATGCACCAATATGCAGATTATGCAGCATGACACGGCACGTTATTACATTCTGCTTAATAGCGTACTTACATTGCCAATGTCATTTTAAAATCACTGTTGTACTTCACGGTGCTTTCAGGTACATAGCATACAGCAAAGTTCATCATTTTGGCTGCCATGCACAACAATTATGTCCGAGAAGCGACGTTGCCAGAAAGAGGTAAAACCTCCTTCGTCTCCCTTTCTCTCTTGCATCACCAAATAGCCCTGGAAATCCGTTGGCTGGTGCGCTCGAAGAGCGTGTCATGCCCCCTCCGTTTAATGAAAAAGAAAGGCTCCATTTTGCTGGGGGCCTCCGACTATGCAATTTTCCATAGGGACCTTTAGCCGTGGCTACAGCCCGAACTGCTGAACGGAATTACACCAAATTTGGCAAAAAGGTGGAGTGTGGTTCACAGTTCACACTTTTTGGTAAATGTTGTAAATCCGTGCAGTAGTTCCTGAGAAAATCAAAAGTAAAATCATAGATATCTCTATGGACAGAGTAGGGTACGCAAATCCTCTGAGGATCATGCGCGTACCCTCACGATTACAAGCTGCATGCTAATTGGCTGTCAACTGTCTGCCAACACTCCAAACCAGGAAGTGTTGGCAGCCATCTTGTGTATCGCTAGAACCGAGGCACAAGAAAACTGAAAAACAAGTGCACAAAGTACGCAAAGGGGGCAGGGTAGAAAGACCCTGACCGCCTAGACGTGCTCAGGGGGTCCCACAGAACCCCCAAGGCCCGAATATTTTTTTGTTAATTGCGGGATGCGCGTAGTATGCGCGGATCCTGCCGATCCCCAAAAAACAAAGCACGGGCTCCTGCGCATTCATGCTAATTAGCCCCCGGGGGGGCCAATTCCCGGGTGATTTGTTAAAATAAAGAGTGGGGGGGACCAATCCCCCCCACACTGCCCTGGGGATTTCTCTAACTGAAAACGCACCACAGGGTGTGCTTGCAGTCATATTACCATAGGCCACGCCTCCTTCCTTCACCACTGTGCAAACTCGCCCTGTGGCGCATTTTAAGTTGGGGAATTAATTCTCTTTCTTTTTTTTCTTTTTTTTTGTATTCCTCATATACCAGAAGCGGGTATTCTATAAAGGGTATCTCCTCCTCTCCTCAATGCGATGTTCCGTCCAACTGGACCAAAACTACCGTCTTGGCTCCAGATTGGGAGAGAAGGTTGGATACCCCTCCAGTCTCCACTGTGAGCTAGGTCCACTCCATACCCTATAGTCGATACGGCCCTCAGTTGGGTAGGATACCAAGCGTCCACAGGACCCAGGTGAAATCATAGGAATATATATCATCGGTTCCGCCAGGCCACCAGGGCCGCCCAAGTTTTGTCAAGGCAAGAATTATCACATGCAAGGTCAGCTTCACTGATATATATAATATAGCTTAAAAAATCTGCAAAGGTAGGAATGATCTCTGACTTCCAAAGTTTACAAATTTCTCGTCTAGCTATAATCATTGCATAAAATATAAATTTAGTCCTCATCTCATTAAGCGGAGATCCAAACTCTAACCCAAAAAAAATGGTCATCGGAGTAATTTTAAACCGTATATTACACACTTCTATTATAAATTCCTCTATTTTGGACCAAAAGAGAGATAATTTAGGACACTCAGCGAACATATGCATGTCGTCTGCCTTGGAAAGGTTAGAGCGCAAACAAGAGTAATCCATATTCGTAAACTTGGACAGCTTCTTGGGTGAAAAATACGCTCTATATAATGTAAACAGATGGTTTCGCTTTAAGGGGGCAGATTTAACGACCGTATGCAACAATTTAAAAGAATCTCCCCAAAGACCTTGTAGTTCGCCCTGTTGTAGAGCTATTTCTTCTCCCCATAATTTGTTAAGTTCAAATTCCGTGGCTTGATCTTTCTCATTTAGTGCGTCGTACCAAAAGGCAACTTCTTTTTTCCAGCTCCCTTTTCTCTTTACTAGATCAAATTTAGGATTAGTTGTGAGATTCCAAGTTATAGTACTACACCAGTTGGATAATTGATAAAATTTGAATCTAGTAAGGGTTCCATTTGTTAATCTGGATTAAGAATCCCACTCCATTAGTCTAGAGTCTACGATGAGGTCTTGCCACTGTCCAATGCCCGCTGTTCTAAGAGGAATCGATAATTGATCTCTCAGGCATTCCGGTGTTCCCGGCGAATCCCATATTGGAGCAAGGGGAGTGTAGTAAGAGATGTCCAGTTTTTTCCTGATAAACACCCAATTTCGCAAAGCTGTTCCCAGGATTTTTAATCTGACCTTCTTGTAGAACTTCGGGTCTCCGAACTTAAATAAAAAAAAATCTTTACCTTGAGGAATATTATGTAACAAAGCTTGAAATAGTTGACCCAAACAGGATGAGTCAGCTTTATCGGCCATTGACCATAAGTTTTTAAAGTGAAAAGCTTGACAATAGTGGAGAATGTCTGGCAAAGCTAGCCCGCCTGTTTTAATCTTTCTTCTAAGTTTTTTCATAGAAATTCTGGGCGATTTGGAATTCCAAATAAAGGACCCTATCCGTCCCTGAATTTTGGCAATATCTTTAGGGCTAAATGAAAGAGGTATTGAGTTAAAAAGGAAGGTGATCTTTGGTAAGATGATCATCTTCAACAGATTAACTCTACCAAAGATGTTTAACGCCAATCCCGACCATCGGTGTAAAAGTGTGTTGATATCTTTAAGTACCCTCTCCAAATTAACTTTAGGTATGTCTGTAATGTTTTGTACAAGCTGGATACCAAGATATCTCATACGGGTCTTTACACCAGGAAACCTAACCTCCTGGTTCCATTGCATGACCTCAGTTTTTTCTTTATCTACTTTGTACCCAGAAACTTCTCCAAATGCTTCTGCTTGTTGGAATAATTGAGGGATTGACGTTTCGGGGTTAGATGTGAACATTAGGAGATCATCAGCGTATAGGGCAAATTTCAAATTTAGCTCATTCAGGTGAAAGGGTTCGATTAGATCATCTGATCGTAATTTGATAACAAAGGGCTCCAAGTATAGATTAAATAATAAGGGGGATAGGGGACAACCCTGCCTAGTACCACGTGTAATTTTAACCCAGTCTGTAAGCAAGTTATTTACTAAGAATTTAGCTCTGGGTTGGCAATATAACGCTTTTATCGATGTTATAAAGTTAGTCGGTATGCCAAACTTTGACAGAGCTTCCCATAGGTACATCCAACTTACTTGGTCAAAGGCCTTAGCGGCATCGATGGCTACTATACTTAATGGTACCTCCTCCACTGAAGCAAAATCAATTGCCGCAATGGCCTGAAAGGTCAATTCGTTTAATTGTCTGCCCGGCATAAAGCCCCTCTGGTCCTCATGAACAATAGCCTTAATAACTTTGGCCAATCTCGCTGCCAAAACCGCTGCAAAGATTTTATAGTCCACGTTCAGCAGCGAGATTGGCCTAAACGACTCAACCAGTGAGGGGTCTTTATTAGGTTTCAAAACCAGGGTTACTGCGGCCTCTGACCACGTCGGGGGTATAGGATCTCCTTCTAAATGTATTCGATTGAAAAGGGCTGTTAAAATGGGACATAAAATTTCCGCCCCTATTTGGTATATTTCGGCTGGGAGCCGATCTGGGCCTGCAGCCTTACCGCTGGCCATCCTCTTAATTTGATCATGTACCTCTCCCTCTTTAATTGGTGAGCTTAAAATAGAGCTATCCGTCTCTGTTAGGCGTGGTACACTTACTCCCTCCAACCATTGAGCTAACTCTTCCAAACATATTTTGTCATTGCTCCCCATATATAGATTTTGCATGTAGGTTTGAACTTCACTCAAGATCTCACCGCTATTTGATGATATATCGCCAGAGCTCTGTATCCTCAAACCGGATATCTGATTCCTAACACGATCTGCTCTGGCCTTCCAAGCTAGTATTCGCCCACATTTCTCCCCATAAGAAAAATTCTGGAGTCTACTCGTATCCCACCTTAATTTAATATTTTATCTAGGTTGGCCCGGTATTTAATTTTTAAGTTCTCTAACTCTTTTTGAATAGATGTCACATCGATCTGTTGTTCTAAGCAAGCTTTCTGTAAATCTTGCTCTTTTTGCTTTATAAGAGATAAAGAGTCTTCATTTTCCTTTTTTCTAATTTTATTTCTTCTTATCATTTCGGATGTAAATATACCTCTTAAGAAAGGCTTGAAAGCATCCCATAATATTTGCTCCGATACAGTGCTCTTATTTAGTTGAAAATATTCTGTCATATGTTTCAATAGTTCAGGCTTTAGATTCTCTTGTGATAATAAGGATCTATCTGAGGTCCATCTCCTAACTTGTAAATTCTGTGGGAGCTTAAGCACTAGCTCCACTAAGGAATGATCTGATAATATTGCCGGAATATAAGCAGTGGAAAGGGTCTCAGAAAGAAGACTTTGATCGATAAGAAAAAAATCAATTCGTGAGTGGTGCTTATGTCTGTGGCTATAAAATGAATAATCTCTGTTATTCCGATTCTTAGTCCTCCAGACATCTATCAAATTGAAGTCCTTTATTATGTTTCCAAGCTCCCTTTTAGATCTAAGTAGTGGAGGTACAGGAGCCTTAGAAGTGCGATCCAATCTAGGATCGAATACCAAATTAAAATCGCCACCTAATAAGTTGGGGGCATTCAACTCGATAAGGCTAGTTTTCAGACTCACCAGGGCCTCTGGCGCATCTTGGTTTGGGACATAATATAAAGTACATGTTATCTTTATGTTTTTCACTACCAATGATGCGGTCAGCCATCTGCCTGTATTATCTGTTTCATATTTCTCAACCCTTATTCCACTATTAATTCTGATAATTATCATCACTCCTCTAGTATTATTGCACTGCTGAGAGCATAGAATATCCTGTATCCATTTTTGATTTTTAAAAGCCAATCTACACTCCTGTGGATTAAGGTGGGTTTCTTCTAATAGAAGAATATGGGCGCCAGACTTATTTAGGAATTCACAAATTCTACCGATTTTTCTGCTTGCCCTCAGTCCATTGACATTCCAGCTAATTATTTTTAATTTATTCTCCATATTCCTTGATTATCCCCTAAGGGGAAGTGGATCTTAGTTGCATATTGACTCTTAGTGCTCTCGGAGTTTCTAGCTATATGAGGATTTTTTTTTTTTTAAGCGCTCCCTCCCTACCCTCCCCACCCTCCTCCCCCCATGAGGAACCTTCCCTTATTACCTTTGGCGAAGATATCGCCATTCGAGGCCCCTCCCCCCAACTGGAATCTGGTCCTATCTATGCATACTACACAATTGTATGTACCTTCACCCAACTAATCAAAAAAGAACATTTTTTTTTCCCTTCCCCTCTTTCCTTTTTCCCCTACTTCCCCCTTTTTTATTGTGCATTACATAAAGTTTTTTTTTTTTTGTATTTTTTTTGTATTTTTTTTTTTTTCTTTCCTTTGGTTTCCCCTTTCTTTTCCTTTTTTTCCCCTCTTCCTTTCTTTTTTTCCCTTTTTTCCTTTTTCGTCCCTTTCTTTTTCCTTTTCTCTTCCTTCTCTCTCCCTTTTTTTTTTTTTTTTTAAAAAAGCATCTCTTTATGGTTTATTTTTCCTTCATCTCCCCTTTATATTTCAAAACTACAACTTTAATGTAACTATTTGTAATGGTATTTCTACAAAGTGGTAATTATTCTGTTAATATAATCCACTAAAGTCTCAAGTTTAAACATTCCGTTATTCTCATACTTTCTGAGCCTCTTTCAAACTTACTACAAAGTCATCTACTTCGTGGGGAAATGCGAAATTATAAGTCTTGTTATTCCATACCACTCGTAGGGAGGCAGGAAATCTCATCATCACCTGGGCACCCAGACCTCTCAATTCCTGCATTCTGGATCCTAACTCCCACTGTCTTTGGACCGTCACTCTACCCACATCAGAACGAATTAAATACTTTGAGGACCCTATCTGAAGTGAAGAGTCCCTCAGAGCCCTACTTAATATTAATTCTTTAACAGAATAAGATAGGAAGTTAACCAGAATTTTCCTTGGGGCATTTCTATCAGAATGTCTACGAAAGGGATCTCTATGGGCTCTCTGAATTTCGCGTTCTAAGTCAATATCCGGTCTGTCTTTTAAGATACCTTCTCTCAGGAGCTTGCAAATCATGGTTTTAACATCACCATTCTCAGACTCCTCTGGTATTCTCAAAAATTTCAAATTATTGCGTCTTGCATGGATTTCCAACCTTTCCATATCCTGTTGGAGGGTCTGATTCTTGGCTCTCAGGTCAGATATTGCGTTGGACTGCGCTTGTGAGGCCCTTGAAAGCACGGCAACCTCTCCCTCCAATGCTGCTGTTCTTGTGCATACATCATCTAATTTTCCTTCCAAGATAGAGCATTTCTGAGCGATTTCCTTTTGGTTACCTTCAGAGGTTTCAATTTTAGGTAAAAGTTTTGCCAAAAGATCATCCTGTAGAGATCTAAACAAGTGCTCCATACTTTCACCTCCTGCTTTATGATGTTTATCCTCACATAAACCATTTCCAGTGGGAGAGCCAGCTACCTCAGGGCCTGTATTGCCAATTATGGAAACCACAGGTTGTGAGTCATCCCTATGTAGATCACCACTTGGGACGTCGTCAGTTACCTCATCTGTTACCTCCATTTCTGGGTCTATCAGTAAGGGTGTATATCTATTTTGCAAGGCCACTTCATGCGAGTTTTGTGAAGCCACGGGGGTTGAAAGTTGCTCAGTGGTGGACGGTTCTAAACTGGATGCTGTTTTCTCCATGATTTTGAAATATGACGTTAAGGAGGGGGATTGTTTTGAGGCTGCAAATGTCTTTTTTTTTTGCTTTTTCCCCTCTACGTTCTTATTCCTTTCTCTCTTCTCTTTTTTCTGTAATGGGGTTAGAGGAACTGGCCCACGGTCTCGTTTAAGGGAGGGATATGAGAGTTCTCTATCCGGCAAAGAACGGAGGAGGTATCTACTTCTTACTACCGGAGGGGCAGCACCTTGCAAAAGATCAATTGTACTTAAATCAAGATTAGGGCTTATTATCTTACAATCCTGTTGCTGCAGACAAGCTCTCTCCGCTGTATCCAAAGGGACCTTGGACTTCGAGCCAGTAACTGAGTCCATTCCCTTAGGCTCTATAAGTATATAAGAGGCCAGTCTCCCCCTCCGTGTTCCAGAGTCATTCGCTCTTAATCTCTGCTGTTACTTTGATGTAGATATGCCACACTCGCCACACTCGTTAACCAGCTTCTCCTCTGCCCCCCAACTACAATACCCGCTCACCGCAAATGATCTGTGGCCTCTAGGATAAACTCTAGCAGCAGCCCCTCGTATTTTCCTCCACCAAAAGCCAGACCTGCTCGCCGCGTAGAGACCACCTCTCTTGCCTCGTCCGAGCAGAGCACAATCGCCCCTTCCGCCTCCGCCTTCAGCCTCCACGTCAACGCCCATCAGTCTCGAAGGTCTCCCGCCGGGTCCTAATGCCTCCGGCTCCGCAGCACCGATTAATTTGGGTCCCTGGCAGGGATGGTGCCCCTCCCCACGGCTCAGGCAGCCGTGTAGAAATGTCATACAAAAGCCTGAAGCTTAGGAGGTCACACACAGCTCACCTTCCATCCGGACTATTAAATCACCTTGCAGCCACTCTCCCAATGTGATTTTCATTTGCCAACGCGTTTCGAGTCCCAAAGACCCTTCTTCCTGGGCAGTTAAATGAAATGAGATGCAAATTCGTTTCCCATGTGTTTCAGTTCCTTTATTTCAGTATTAAGCCTTCTGATTGGCCTTGCTCATGTGCTTGAGCCACTTTGCATACTGGGATTGGTAGTCCTTGAAAAAACGAGCTGCACTTCATTTTGCATATTTTTAACATTATTGTCATTTTAAATCCTTTGAGTAAGGCGTGGAAGCCTGGTGCAAGTTCATTATTGATGGCTCACTGCGCTGTTTGTTCACCAAAAGCAGTTTCTGATGACAGCCTCCCTTTCCAGTAGCAGGGATGGTGCCCCTCCCCACGGCTCAGGCAGCCGTGTAGAAATGTCATACAAAAGCCTGAAGCTTAGGAGGTCACACACAGCTCACCTTCCATCCGGACTATTAAATAACCTTGCAGCCACTCTCCCAATGTGATTATCATTTGCCAACGCGTTTCGAGTCCCAAAGACCCTTCTTCCTGGGCAGTTAAATGAAATGAGATGCAAATTCGTTTCCCATGTGTTTCAGTTCCTTTATTTCAGTATTAAGCCTTCTGATTGGCCTTGCTCATGTGCTTGAGCCACTTTGCATACTGGGATTGGTAGTCCTTGAAAAAACGAGCTGCACTTCATTTTGCATATTTTTAACATTATTGTCATTTTAAATCCTTTGAGTAAGGTGTGGAAGCCTGGTGCAAGTTCATTATTGATGGCTCACTGCGCTGTTTGTTCACCAAAAGCAGTTTCTGATGACAGCCTCCCTTTCCAGTAGCAGGGATGGTGCCCCTCCCCAGTGGCTGCAAGGTGATTTAATAGTCCGGATGGAAGGTGAGCTGTGTGTGACCTCCTAAGCTTCAGGCTTTTGTATGACATTTCTACACGGCTGCCTGAGCCGTGGGGAGGGGCACCATCCCTGCTACTGGAAAGGGAGGCTGTCATCAGAAACTGCTTTTGGTGAACAAACAGCGCAGTGAGCCATCAATAATGAACTTGCATTAGGCTTCCACACCTTACTCAAAGGATTTAAAATGACAATAATGTTAAAAATATGCAAAATGAAGTGCAGCTCGTTTTTTCAAGGACTACCAATCCCAGTATGGAAAGTGGCTTAAGCACATGAGCAAGGCCAATCAGAAGGCTTAATAATGAAATAAAGGAACTGAAACACATGGGAAACGAATTTGCATCTCATTTCATTTAACTGCCCAGGAAGAAGGGTCTTTGGGACTCGAAACGCGTTGGCAAATGAAAATCACATTGGGAGAGTGGCTGCAAGGTGATTTAATAGTCCGGGTGGAAGGTGAGCTGTGTGTGACCTCCTAAGCTTCAGGCTTTTGTATGACATTTCTACACGGCTGCCTGAGCCGTGGGGAGGGGCACCATCCCTGCTACTGGAAAGGGAGGCTGTCATCAGAAACTGCTTTTGGTGAACAAACAGCGCAGTGAGCCATCAATAATGAACTTGCACCAGGCTTCCACACCTTACTCAAAGGATTTAAAATGAAAATAATGTTAAAAATATACAAAATGAAGTGCAGCTCGTTTTTCCAAGGACTACCAATCCCAGTATGCAAAGTGGCTCAAGCACATGAGCAAGGCCAATCAGAAGGCTTAATACTGAAATAAAGGAACTGAAACACATGGGAAACGAATTTGCATCTCATTTCATTTAACTGCCCAGGAAGAAGGGTCTTTGGGACTCGAAACGCGTTGGCAAATGCAAATCACATTGGGAGAGTGGCTGCAAGGTGATTTAATAGTCTGGATGGAAGGTGAGCTGTGTGTGACCTCCTAAGCTTCAGGCTTTTGTATGACATACATATATATTTATATTTATATTTATATTTATATATATATATATATATATATGTGTATATATATATATATATATATATATATATATATATATATATATATATATATATATATATATATATATATATATATATATATATATATATATATATATCAAAGCTCATTATCGTCAATCCCGTTTTGTCTTTGCTCCTTCAGCGCTGTTACACTTCACACAGGAAGCGGTTGTTTTTGGGACATTTCACATGGCAACAACATTGAAAACAGACCACTATACAATGTCTATAGAAGCCGCCATCTTAGCATGGCGTTTTAGAAAATACAATAATCAGTCCTGAATGGGCTTTTCTATCAAATGCTAAAATGTAAATTTCTTATGTAAACCAAAGTAACTTATATATTTATAAGCGTAAAACTACATCTCATTTAAATAAATGACATGATTGCTACATTCAATATTGTCTCGTCATGTATCGTCAATTTTGTTTTCAATGCATGATTTGTCACCATTAATCTTAAACAGTTTTTCATCGGAATCAGTACAAATTTTGCCGTGTATCGGCACATTCCATTATCTCCCTACATTATTGATTTACAAACGTTTTACAAAGGAGAGCACCAAAAGGGTTGAATAGCGGGGAAGAACCTAGGTGATTGATCATTGATTTTTATCGCTAACAATATAGAAATTAAATGTCTCATAAACTATCACTTTTGGTGTGAAGGGTAACACCGATAAAGGCTCAAAGCCGAAACGGTTCTGTTGTTGCCTTGTGATAAAAAAATTTTGCAACTGCCTAGTGCGAGTGCTTTTTTCTTTGGGATTGAAGAAAATTAGCTTAGATTGATTTCACGGGCATACCTCCGCAACACAAGCACCCATACGTGAGTGCTCCGTTCTATATATATATGACTGATATATATATCCACACACCCATACACACAATATATTAAAAACCATTACAGATGAACTGGAAAAATTGAACATACATATTAATTTAATTACACATAAAAAGTAAGCAATATACAACAAATGCATTTTACGAAAAATATTTTATGTATTACAAATATTACTAATTTAAAAAATATGATTTTAAATACACAGAAACATAATAATATTGTTATATTTTAAACAATATAAACAAAATATGCATTTCTATGAATGATAAATATTCTAATTCCCACTCCAGGAGGGGTAAAATGTTCTATTCTCACTCCAGTCTGAGGAGCAGTAGGGAAAAAGTTGGACTCAGGAGAGGTAATATTTACTATTCCCACTCCAGTCGGTGCAACAGTAGGGAAAGTGTTGGACTTAGGAGAGTTCAAATGTACTATTACGTACCATTCTGTGCAACAGTAGGCAATGCGATGGACTCAGGAGGGGTAAAATTGATGATTCACACACCAGTCTGTGCAACAGTCAGGAAATTACTTTCCCAATCCAGTGGTAAAATGTACTATTTCCACTCCAATCGATGGAACAGCAAGTAAAGCGTTGGACTCTGGAGGGGTAAAATGTACTGTTCTCACTCCAATTCGGTGCAATAGTAGGTACAAATGTTGGCCTCTGGAGGGATAACTTTTACTATTCCCACTCCAGTTGGTACAACATTAGGGAAAGCGTTGGACTCAGGAGGGGTTAAATTTACTTTTCCCACTCCAGTCTGTGCAACAGTAGGTAAAGTACTTCACTTCTAAACACATACCTTATTTTAATACAAGTATTAATTTAATAAAAAGATCAAACTAATTACTTAAAATTAAATGTATACATTAAAATATCAATTAAACAATTACATTCATTAACATTTTTAAAAATAATTAATATAAGAAACAAATGTTCGGACACTATAGTCCCAAATCACCTAGCAACACACATTTAACATACATCTAAATGTACCAACTATATTAATTACACAAGTAATACATTAATAATAAATAAAAAGCTATAATTAATTAAATATTTAACTTCTCACCCTATACCCCTACAAACTCAACACCCTGCACCTAAAATGTAAATAAAAATATCGTAATAACTACACAATTTACATAATTAATTAACAATTCATTCATAAAGAAATTATCAATAAATAAAAATAAATTATTATTTAATGAACTTGGCATCCTATACCCCTACAAAGCCAACATCCTCACCAAAAATATAAATGAAACATTATATTAATTACACAATTTCCAGATTTAATTAACAATTCATTAACTGATAATTTATCAATATTTAATCAATTATTATTTCATTAACTTCCCACCTTATACTTCTACAAACCCTACAACCTATACCTAAAATGTAACTTAAAAAAATATTATTTCCACAATTTACATACTTAAATGATTACACTTTGTGAAAAACATTTATAAATTACTTATACTTTTTTATTTTTTTTTATTTTTTATTGAGCGGAACAGAAACCAGGTACAGGACAGAAAAAAAACAATCTTTAAAATAATGAAGAAAAATCACAAGAAAAATATAGCTTCTTCTAAAAACCACAAACATTCAAGCAGTCAATGTAGCCATTAATTCATAGAAAAAAGTGCAAAGTCCATATTTTGCTTTTCCAATCTAAAGTGCAAGTATACAAACCATTAATACATTTTTCAATTTTTAAAGTGCAAGTATAATACAGTACGATACAGACAATCCAATAGAAGCAGGTTGCAGGATGAGTAAAAAACAGCCTCCTTTTAAAACCAAGAGCAATCAATATAGCTGTTAATTCACATACAAAACATATATGCACAATCCATTTTTTTTATTCTTTTTTTTTTTACTTTTCGATTCTAAAGTGCATGTGCAAAAACCACTGAATCGTTTTCCAGTTCTACAGTACTAATGCAATACAATACAGTACAGACCGTCGAATTAGACTAAACCTCTACTATTTTAAACTGCAAATGTGATACAGTACTATATTAATTTAGCAGTCCTAAAGTGCAGATGCTGAAAACCCCTAAAGTACTTAATACCCCAAAGTACTTGTGCATACCCACCCATTATATTCAGGTTGCCCCAGCCTCGAGACTATTTAATACTCCTAGTTTACGTTCGCAATTGAGACTCCCTTGCTTCCTCCAAATTCTCCAAATAGTGCCAGTTTGTTTCAAATCTCCTAATAGCCCCTACTCTACTTGAATATGCTTCCTCAAAGTTTTGTGCCCTTCTCATTTTATTAATCCATTTCAGGTGTGATGGGGCTTCTTTAGATTTCCAATTTTGTAGGATTAATAATCGTGCAACTGTGCAAGAAATAAATATGAAGGTTTCCTCATCATCCTTAAACCACCCTCTATTATGACAAACCCCAAAAAGGGCCATTTCGGCTGAGGGCAAAAGTGCTTTCCCCAACGCTGCCTTAATGTCTTTAAAGACCATCTCCCAGAATCGATTCAAGTGGGGGCAGGTGTGAAAAATATGGAGCCAACCACCCTGGCCGTCAGCTAGACATCTAAAACACTTATTCCCTAACTCCTGAAACCTCTTTCCCAACGCCTCCGGAGTCCAATATGCTAGCCAACGAGACAGAAAGGACATTCTCTTAAAATTAGCGGCACGCAATGACCTATTACCCAGCCGACTAATCGTTTCCCAATCTTTATGTATTAAGTTGCATTGTGTTAGGTCATTAATTTTAACTAAGTGGCTTTCTATAATTGGGAGTTGTCCTTCACATGAAAGCTTCTTGTACCAGTTTCCTATCCCACAACTTTTGGCTTCATACAACAATTTCATCATTCCATTTATTAAATCTAAATGATCACCTATATTATTCCGTAAAAAATTTGCAATTTGTAGATATTCGAGAAGCAGCGAAGACCCGGGAGTACTTGCTCTACCCAGAACTTTTTGCCATGTAATTATTTTATCCTGGACATAGAAGTGCCTTATCTCCCGAAATCCCATTCTTTCCCAATTCATTATGTGGCTACTGCTAATTTGAAGGCCCAAACCGCCACATTCTCGAATACTCAAAAACTGAGAAGCTGAGGAGCTAAGATTTTTTTTAAAAAAAGACTGTAATCTATATACATAATCTTTAATAGTCTTGTATCTTGTCCTTTTCGGTAGCTTTGCGACCTTTAAAAATACCTGGACTTGTGAGTCAGCCTCCTGTACCATTTTTTCCAAAAAGAAGCTATCATGATTATTCTTTGATCCTATCAGGCCTGCCACAATATCGAGAAACAGCTCCAAAACACACAACAAGCAAAACTCTCCGATAGGCAAAGTTTTTATATATATTAAAAACAGGAGAAAAAGACAATATATTGGAATTACTTCATTCCACTACATTACTGACGAGTACTTATCAAATTCGTGAGTAGTGACTGTGGTGATTCAAGTGACAAGTGCGATGCATATAGAGACACTTATATACAAAAACATTTATTTACAATAAAATCACAGAGAAAGGGACCGGGGGAAGTTAGAACGATGTATTTCTATCGTTTTGTGGCCAGTATTATACGAGTAAATGTATAAGTTGGTGGTTTCGGCGGGTCTTTATCAAGACAGGGGGGGGGGAAGGGGATCGGTCAAGAGGTGATTTATTCCATAAGGTAGCCCGTTGGTCAACCCTTGATGCAGTAACATCAGCGATGAAACTCCGCGATGTAGCAAAAAGCGATCTGGATATGAACGCCAAACGAGCTGTCCGTGAGAAGTGCTCGAGCACTTTTTGCTACATCGCGGAGTTTCATCGCTGATGTTACCGATCCCCTTCCCCCCTCCCTGTCTTGATAAAGACCCGCCGCGACCACCAACTGGGGCGCAACCAGGGTCGAAACGTCGACGCTCCTACATTTGGCCAAGTTAACTCCAGGAATATTGACACTAACCACTTGTCTTCCTTGGAACATTTACTCGTATAATACTGGCCACAAAACTATAGAAAATACATCGTTCCAACTTCCCCCGGTCCCTTTCTCTGTGATTTTATTGTAAATAAATGTTTTTGTATATAAGTGTCACTATATGCATCACACTTGTCACTTGAATCACCACAGTCACTACTCACGAATTTGATAAGTACTCGTCAGTAATGTAGTGGAATGAAGTAATTCCAATATATTGTCTTTTTCTCCTGTTTTTAATATATATAAAAACTTTGCCTATCAGAGAGTTTTGCTTGTTGTGTGTTTTGGAGCTGTTTTTCAGCCTACCCTAAAGAGATTATTGTCAATACCCAACAGAACCACTTGTTTGTGAATCACATATACCCAGGTTCTGAGGGACACAGGGTCACCCCATTTTGTTAAAACAATATCGAGAAAGGCCGCTTCATAGTATGTTTTTATATGAGGAAGACCAAGACCCCCCTGTTCCACTGCTAATTGAATTACAGATAGTTTGACCCTCGAAGCTTTCCCACCCCTGATGAAACTCCTAATCAATGATTCAATTTCTTTAAAAAAAGCGTGAATTAAGTTTATTTGGAACATTACTAAACAAAAATATTAATAAGGGTAAAATTGACATTTTTATCAGTGAGACTCTGCCAATCACTGTGAGCGGAAGAAGAACTCATTGGGCAAGGAGATACTTAATTTTATTTTTCATCCTCTCATAGTTTAGCAGAAAAAGCTGATGATAATCACTGGTTACATATATGCCTAAATACCTTACAAGATCTTGCCTTGAGGCCTGTACACATAGCCAAGATGGAAGAGAACTAAGGCTGGTATTCAAAGCAAGAACCTCTGTTTTCTTGGTATTTATTTTATACCCTCCTATTTGTTCATAGTCTTTAAATTCCCCCAGAATATTTTCTATGTTTCCTTTATCCGGTTTCAAATATAGGATTATATCATCTGTAAAAAGTTTGAGTTTCGCCATCCCTGGAATGGGGGGGATAATAATAGGGTTGTTTGTAATCACCAGGGGTTCAATAAAAAAAGTAAAAAGTAACGGAGAGAGCGGGCAGCCCTGTCTAGTCCCACGATTAATTTTAGTTGAGCCTGCCTTACTTGAGTTTATTATTACCTGTGCTGAGGCATTTTGATAGATATTCTGCAACATTATAATTACCTGTTCCGGAAACCCGAACATAGCCAAGGAATGGAAAAGCATTGCCCAGTTGACAAGGTCGAACGCTTTTTCCGCGTCAACCATTAAAATCCATGCCGGGGTTGAATTTATGTTAAAATAATCCAAAGCCTGAATCAAAAATTCCGTATTTGATGCCATTGAGCGGCCTGCTATAAACCCTGATTGGTCGTTGTGAATATCTTCTTGTGCGGCACACACAAAACGAAGAGCCCAGATTTTCATAAGGACTTTATAGTCCGCATTTAGCAGGCTAATCGGTCCGTAGGAATTAATGTCCTCAGGATTTTTATCTTTTTTGACAAAGGATATGATTGTGGCTTCTTTGAATGCTGAGGGTACCAATCCTCCTAGTTTTATATGATCGTATAAGTTCTTTAAGGGAGTTAAGAGATCTTTTAGAAACAATTTGTAAAATTCGATTGGAAACCCGTCTTGCCCACAGGCCTTCGCCCCAGCCATTGAATTAATAGCCACTGCAATTTCCCCTATCGTAATTTCGGATCCCAGTTGCTCAACCCGATTAGCTGAAATCTTTGGAATTTCTATATCCTCAATGTACTCATGTATTTGATCTAGCCCTGAAATATATTCAGTGGAATATATTTGTTTATAGTGCTCCAAAAAGGCCCTTTGAATTAAATCGCTCTTTACAATTTCTTGGCCATTTAGGGGATCTTTTATTTTAATTATTGAGGCAGATTCCTGACGTTTTCTTACGGAATTTGCCAAGAGCTTCCCAACCAATTGGCTGTTCTCATAGACCTTTTGTTGTTAAGTTAAGGAGCTAGAAATTTTCTCGAGAAGAAAGAAATCCCTTAGTTCCGCCTTTGCTTGAACCAAATGATTCGGGCATAACTGTAGTTGTAAAACATATTCTTTGTCAACTGCCCTTTGCAATGTTGTTATTTTCTGTCTCCTCTCCTTGGCCATGACAGAGGTATAGGATATTATTTGGCCTCGAGCTGCCGCCTTAAATCCTTCCCAGACTGAGAAAGGTTCGGCCATGCCCTCATTGATTTTAAAATAGTCTGTAATCCACTCTCTAAACACTGTTACCCAGTTTTGATTCTGGAGCAGTGTACGGTCCAGCTGCCACCTAGACTGATCCCTGCTCGCTACTCCCAAGCCCACCACGAGTTCTATCTTCCCATGATCTGAGAAGGGGTTTCCTCCTATCGAAGAGACCAAAATCTGGATGGATCTTGAAATCAAAAAAAAGTTGATCCTGGATGCTGTTTTGAAGCGATGTGAAAAGCAAGTATATACTTCGCTTTCTGGATTCAAAGTACGCCACGGATCTATTAGTTGGTATATAGAAATAAAGGAGCCCAGGGCCTTTTTAGTATTAGGTTTTAACTGTTTTTTGTTCTTATTGGAGGTGTCTTTTTTTATGTCTTGTATATAATTAAAGTCACCTCCCATAATGATCTGCCCAGGAGCCCCCCGCAAAAAGTCATTGATTTCAAGAATACTAGATACCTCGTCCACAACCTGACCATAATAGCTCACAAAGTTCAAAACTTTTGACTGAATTTAAGCACAGACCCAGAGCCATCTCTCCCTGGGATCCCTTCTAATCTTCTCTTCTTCCCAAGGGATTCTTTTCGACAAGAAGATAGCGACACCTCTCTGTGCTACTCCAGCTGATGCATAAAATGTGTGAGAGAAATATCTTGGGAGGAATAAATTAGGGGTATTGGATTTTAGGTGGGTCTCTTGGAGCAGTAGTACATGTGGATTTTGGGATACTGCCCACTTAATGAGAGCACCATATTTCTGTTTATTCAAAACCCCATTGGCATTCACTAACAGGATACTACATTCAATCATTTCCATAAAGAAATTTTTCGCCATTTTACTCTAAATTCAATTTTTAATTCCAGTCCCTGCCTAGCACTTCCTCTCTTTTTTTCTGCATTTCCCTTCCCCCCATCCCCTTCCGACTCCCCCCCGCTACCCCAAGTAGCCCCTCCCCTGGGATGTGGATCTTCCCTTCCTTCCCACACAGACCACATCCCCCCTCCCTCCTTGTGACCTGGGTGTCTTCTCATCACACCCTGCAAGACCCAGTGTAACCCCTCCCCCCCATCAGCAAAACAGTTAGTTCGGTTCATTCATGAAATGTAATTTTATATAACATCTCCCTGGAGAAAGCCTTCTTGAGGCTAGCAAAATCCCTAACTTATATCCAGAAATCATAGATTGCTATACTTGCAATGTTTCGCAATGTTTCGGACACTGGTTTATCCCCTGTTACCGGCTGCTATTCCTTAAGCTCTAGCAGTTGCCTGAGATGAGATCTCTTTAAGAAGGGATTGAGCTTCCTCGACGTCTGAGAACATATAGAATTTTCCTTTCACAAGGACTTTAACTTTGGATTGTTGTCCAATTGACGCTTGAGCGCCATTTGATTTAAAGAGATGAAGAATTTTCACAAATTCTTTTCTGCGGCGCCGCTATGGCTGTCATGTCGGAAAAAAAATCTACATTTTGTTGTCTCTGTAACCGAGAATTGCCTCTGTTGAAATGCTTTTGTAAGAATGTTTTCTTTGATTCTAAAGTCTGCGAAATTAATTAGAATAGTTCTCGGGAATGCTGAATTTGCCAAATCTCTGTGCCGGAACTCGGTGGGCTCTTATAATAGTTAAGTCCCCTTCAAATTCAGGAAGGACATTTCGATGGATGAACGAGTTGACCCAGTGCAGCATGTCACCCTCTTCGAGACCCTCGGGGACACCTACTATCCTTAAGTTGGATCTTCGTGAGTGATTCTCAAGTTCCTCAAGCTTATTTTCCAACTTTTTCTCCAGGTGGCTTTTTTTACTTGCTGTTTCTTTGGCCTCTATATTTGCTCGATTTGTTTGATCCTCAAGAGCTGAGATTCTCTCCTCCACCTCTTTTAATCTAATAGGAAGACCCAACATTGATTCTTCAAATTTTTCCAATCTGGAGTGCAGGGTGGCTATCTCGGCTTGTTGATTCACCTTAATCTCGCGGATCTCATCCAGTATTAAATTCAGCATCTCGCGGATATCCATTTGATAGCTCCTACCCTTATCCTGATTGTCCATGCTCCTTTTCTGAGGTGGAGGTAATGGATTTGCAGATGCTAACTTTGAAAGAGCAGGGCCCGTATATATGACCCTACAAACCTCACAACCTGCTATGACTCTATAAAGTACTATTTTACAAATAAATTACAAATATAAATAACTTAAAATTACATATTATATTAAAAATCATTAACACCAATTACACAGTTTAAAACATATAAAATTAAAATATTATTTAAACACATGAAGAATCTTAAACAATATTTCTGTCAATAATAGTTTTGCACACAATATTTCTGTGTCACGAAATTAAAAACTCAATACTTCTGCAAATCAATATTTTGTCCGAATACCCTCTGTCGATGTGTCACTGGATATATAAGTAACAGGTCGGTATATGACTAGCTCAGTAGCTTTATAGGTCTCTAAATGTGTATGTAAGTGGCTGTATGGATTGCTTACTGATTTTGTTAGTGAGTATTGGATATGTAAAAGTGTGCTGTTCACTCTACTACTACTGGATACATAAGTGCTGTGATGGTGTATGACTCAATGTATAAGAGACATTGTCTGTGTCTGACTGGGTGTGTGAGTCGATCTATCCTTCAGTAAATAGGTATGTGAGTCACACTTTGGGAGTGTGTCTCTGGATGTCTAAAGCCTTATTAAGAATTTGGTGGTTCGGAACCGCCCCACTCCAACACCACAAACCCATGTAGGATCCACCCACAAGATCAGGAGTTTTCTCCTGTCAGGTGGGCAGTTCTTTGGCGTTTCAGGGGTGGTACCTATGAACTAGGCAGTGCAATGGGAACATCAAAAACAGAAGCTGCACGGCAATGACTGTTGCAGTCCATGCCATGCAGGTTCTTCTGTGCATGCACACAGAGGGGCACATGCTCTGCCCCCTGTGTGCATCAACATTGTGAGAGGCATGAGGGGGCAATTTCTCACTACTACACATTTCATGGCGGTCTCACCGCCAGAAAACTTTGGCAGTTAGGAAAATCATATTAAGCTTGGCGGGCCATTGCAGCCCACCAAGAATATTGCTGCCTTAATGCCGCCATGTCTGATCCCTAGAAATGGTGGTGGTCCCTGGATGGCCCTACTGCTGTGGTTGTAATGGGGCATTCAGAAGACTGCCACCACTGCACCCCATGCGAGTCTGACGGTCCGTGGACTGGCAGATTTATAATAAAGCCCTAAGTTAGTTTGTTCGTATATGATTACCATTCTAAGTAAGACTATAAGTCTGTATATGAGTATTTATGTGAGCATATTGCTTATTTACTGGCTCTTTAGTGTAACTCTGTGTGTAGCTGGTTCTGTGTTTTTTCACTAACCGCGATCGCGATCGAGGAAGAGAGAGAACGCCTGGCGCTCCGCTGCTCCTGTTCCGGCTCCTGTTCCTGTGCCACCATCGGCCATTGGCGCTGGTATTGCCCCAGTTTGTCCCTGTTTGGCCTTGTTTCGCCCCCGCTTTCATGAGCAGTCATCGGGGGATAGGCTGTGGCTGTGGCTGCGGTGGGTTATGTTGCAGCCACTACTCGTGGCTGGTGGGCGCGGCAGAAACAGTGCAGAGAGCAGAGTGGCACGGAGCGAGAACAAGGTCTAATTAGGATCTGAACCCTGTGCTAAGCCGCACGGAGCAGAGCGATAAGGAAGTATTCCCTATTTTTAAAACTCAGTTTAGTGATGAGAAAAAAAATGTTTTAGGGACTTTACACGGGGAAAAATAATTTGAGAAATGGGAAAAAAGATTAAATTAATATGAAGATTCTCAAAAAATAAGCAAAGGTGAATTCGCTTTAAAACATTGAGGTCTCTGTTAGTAAGGAATCTACCCCTGAGACGCTGCAAAATTCATCACAAGATCAGAACCAGAAAGACAAAGCTGGTCTTGTGAATCAGGAGATTAAGGATCGAGCAATAGGGCCAATGATGGCCTATGAATCTCCCCCCTCGAATATTGCATACCCCATAACAGTTCTTGATAATATCGCAACAGAGGGGTCTCCATCACTTATAACAGCGGAGCAGCCAAGGCCTACTAGCCGATTTCCTTCAGTACTTAATCCATTGGCTGTCTCTTTCTCTGACATGGTAAAAATTAGAGGCAAGCCTTAGATAACTGATGTTGAATACATCAGGGAAAGTACAGACACACTTCACTAAGATTTCATGCCTCTGTTTGATACGGATTTAATATTAAATAAGACTTCGCTTCTTAAATGTCTTCTGGGTATTTAAAGTTTGAAACGCATCCAAAGTAAGGATATAAGCTTAGTCTCCATCTTAAAAAATTAAATTGGCTATAAATCGAGGGTAAGGTTTAATTCCAAAATTATTGCAAACCTTATATTACAATGGTCAGAAGGCCTACAAAGTAGGGGGATTGATGTTATTCAATTTTCTGAGAAACCCCGAATTAGAGCAGTCGACAATAAGTCTTTGTTAACACATATAACGCACGATGTAGGTAGCCCTTTACCGATCGGAATCGGCCGAAAATACCGATTTTCGGCCGTTTCCGATCGGTAAAGGGCTATCGAGATGTAGGGGAACATTTTCGGTAATTTTACCGAATCGTTATCATTACCGAATCGGTAAATTTACCGAATCGGTAATATTTACCGATTCGGTAATGATACCGATTCGGTAAAATTACCGAAAATGCAATGTAGGTAGCCAATGTTCCATCAGCACATGGCTCACAAAATCGGTATTTTACCATGGAATACAAATCCATGGTAAAATACCGATTCCTGTGTACATGCACATCTGTGCATGTACACATGTGCCATGTGACAGACAGACGTGCCCTTAGGGCATGTCTGTGTGCCACATTGCACACATGCCCGTTTTGGGGGTGCTAGAGGGTGTCAAAGTGACACCCCCTGCACCCTTGTGAATTCTTTAATTACCGATTCGGTAAATACCGAATCGGTAATGCCTAATCATTCCTATGGGCTTCAAAGCCCATAGGAATGAATGGGCATTACCGATTCGGTATTTACCGAATCGGTAATTAAAGAATTGTTAAGGATTCGGTAACGAATCCAGATGTTGGGACCTACATCCCATTTACCGATTTTGAAATACCGAATCGGTAAAATTCGGTATTTCAAAATCGGTAAATGGGATTTACCTACATCGGGCCCCTTGATTCATGCAGTAGAGATCGCCTGTATGAAACAGAGGAATTAAAAATCTGTATTACAAAAAATGGCAGACAAGTGAAATTTAAAGACTCCATCCCACTTTCTTTCCAATGGAAGTCCAAATAAGAGAGTGCAAAATAGAACTGGTAACCTGTTGTTCTATCGAGCAGATCCAATAATAAACTTCCACAACTGCCATCCTTCTAGCAATTAATTAAAAATAATATCATGGAATGCTGTAGGAATAAAGAATAGTAGGGAGAAGTTACAATACTTATGTGCACTAAATGCAAGCATGATTTGTCTTCAAGAGACCTGGTGTACAGAGGAATTATTATGCAAGGATTATTTTATTTTAGATTGTAAAGCAATTCCATTCAGGAGAGGACATGCAAAGGGAGGGGTGACATGCCTGCTGGCAAATAAGATAAAATGGAATTATGATTACTACAAAGATCCTAGTAATCTTTTTTTGACAATACCATTGTATAATCCTGACAATAATGTAAAATGTAAACCATTGACGTTGATAAATGCTTATATTCCACCAGACGCCTGTCACGATGTACTCTTGAAGACGTTTTTTACATACATTAAGAATGTCAATGAAGTAGAACCCTCCCCTCATATAATATTGGTAAGGGAACTGAATTGTAAAATCTCTAATTCTACTTTGGACATATTCCGAAAAAAGGAAAAGAAGAATCCCTACAGATCCCACAAGCGCTCTTCCCACAAAATATTTAGACGAATAAGAGAGAGAAAATGCTCATTGATGAACCAACGAAAGCTGATGGCATTCTAGCTAATGGAAGATTGCTTTCAGATACACCGGCGAACTTTACTTGTAAGTCCAATAGTAGAGAATCTATTCTAGACTATGTGGTAGTGGGAAGTACCTCCTTCTTCTTATTGAAAGATCTTAAGGGCTCCAATTCTCTCTACAGTGACCAAAAGGTACTACCTCTCACTGTAAATCGAAATTTACTCTTGAGCGATCAATGGGCACTAAACGATGAATCTGTCGGTTTTGCTAAGAAATTAGGGAGATGTCATTGGGATACCAAGGCCATTTTGGGCCTGATTAGTATCTTAGAGTTCACTGTAGAGAATTTGTCAACTGGAAAGGATCAGAAATTGCCAGTTTTAATGCTTTTCTGTTTAAGGCGATGGATATTGTAAAAAAGTCGAATCAAAGAAGAAATACTAAAGTAGTCCCCAAATCCCTACTGCCGTTTAACCTTGAAATACATTTTTTTATTAGAGAACAGTAGTCGAACTACTCCTCTGATAGATATTATAGAATATTACTATTAAAGAGGAGGAGGACTAGGGCAAATGTTAAGCTAAGAAAAGAGAGGGAAGATAACATCTGGATTAAACTGAGAGAAGCAGTGTCGAAAGGTCAAGTAAGAACATATTGCTCTCTCATCGGGGAGGGATGTGGAGCTAGATCAAGACCACTCCCAGTTGCCGTTGAGGAGCATTAATGGGTTGGCTATATTCAGGACTTATATGCAAGTAATGCAACCACAATTGACTGTATTGGACTAAAGGAAGACCCCTCATCGAATGGCTCGCCATCTGAAAAAGATATTGAAATGGGAATCAAGGGGAGGCGATCCTCCGGGCGATGGGCCCGGATGAGCTACCTATTACAGTTTTGAAACAAAACAGTACAATGTGGAGTAAAATCCTTCATCCGGTGTTCAATTATTGCTATGCAAATAAAATGGCCCACCCTTCTTGGAAGGGGAGTATATTAGTCCCCCTGTTCAAGAAGGGAGACCGAGATGTCCCAAATAACTACCGTCAAATTGCACTTTTAGACGCAGTGGGTAAAGTTTTTGCTAAATGCCTCTTGATCCAAATTAATGACTGGGTGGACGCGGGTAAAATCTTACCTTTTGAACAAACCGGGTTTAGGACAAAGCATGGACCTATCGATAACCTAAAGGCACTATAGGAACTAAACGAAAAATATGTTAAAGTTAGAGGAGGAAGAGTGTACACAGCATTTATAGACTTCTCCACAGCATTTGATCAAGTAGATCGTCTTTTGCTGTGGAAAAAAACTGTCGGACCTGGGTATGCCGGCCATCATCTTGGAGTTAGTGCCTGCTCTCCATACAGACACTTGGTGTAAAGTGTTAATGGGAGGGGAAAGAGGTCTCTCCCAAACTATCCCTACTGTAAATGACCTAAAACAAGGATGTTTATTGGCTCCCCTACTATTCTCCCTATATTTATCTGACCTTCCCCATGCTTTGTCCCAAAGTGAGGGCATTGCCCCATTACTGGGCGGAAACTGATTGCTTGTTTACTTTATGTTGACTGCATATTAATACTGGATTTGATGCCGAGGGGATTGAATAGTCGTCTGCAGGTGCTACATGCCCCCCACCTGATCCAATTTTTACCCCGGGGACCCCACCACCCAGAGCCAGGCCATTTTTTAAAATGGGGAGAGGGGCCAAACAGCCCCACTCCCGGGCCTATTTCATCCCCAGGGCCCACATTCCCTGGGGACTGGATTTGAACCAGATGGGAAGGGAACTGTGCAGCCCCTATTCCTAGGCCCTGCTCACCCAGGGAACATTCCCAGGGGCCTAGCGATGCATAGGAAAGGGAGGGGGCACCATACCTTCCTACGGGACCCAATAATGGCCCTGGGGACCCTATTCCCCCAGGGCCAGGCTCCTGCTACCCCCCGGGGAGCCCACCCCTGGGACATAGTTTGTTCGCACTAGCTTATAGGGAGGGAGCAATTTCAATGCTCTTAAAAGTGAGATCAAACATTAAGAGCCTGATTTAGATCTTGGTGGATGGGTTACTCCATCACAAAGGTGACGAACATCCCATCCACAGAACAAAAAATCCTATTATATCCTATGGGGTTTATATTTTGGTGGACAGGATGTCCATCACCGTTGTGATGGAGTAACCCATCTGCCAAGATCTAAATCAGACCCTGAGTATGCTCCAAGTGGGCGGGAGCATGCAAAATGCCCCTGCCCGCTGGGAGTGGTCTTTAAATCTGTTTCCCTACCTGCACTGAAGAGGGCAGGGAACAGATGAAAAATTGCTCACACACGCAGGGAGCAGCATTTTATGCTGCTCCTGCATGCAGGTAGCAACATTTTTTGCTGCTCCATGCGGACAGGAGCAATGCTGCAGAAGCAATGCCGGCTCCCACTGATGGCAGGGTGCCATCTGCAGTAGTGGGGGCATTGGTGCTTGCCCACGGGCTGCCCTGGATAGGCGAGAGGGCACCCATCTATTACTGGTGGGCCCCTGGGGATGGGGTCTCAGGGTCGGAATTGGCCCAGGAAGGCAACTGAGTGGCTCCCTCCTTATTTATTATTTGCCAGGTCCTGGGGGATGGGGGGTCTGGGGCTAATATTAGCCCAGGGAAGAGTGCTGCATCCCCCCTTCCCATTGGTAATGTGGCTGGTCCCCAGGAATTGGGGTTTGGGGCCAATATTGGGCGGGGGAGGAGGCTTGTGTGCCCCCTTTACATTTTTTTTATGGAGTGGTTGCCCTGAGTGGGTTCCAGGGCACCCACTATTTACTAGGCGGACCCCAGGAAATGGGTCCCCAGGGTCACTATTGGCATGGAGAGGGGGGCTTCATGCCTCCTCCCCATTTAGACACTGACAGGGCCCTGGGAAATGGGGTCCTTGGGGGATGAAATTGTCACAAGAGTTGGGCCACACAGCCTCCCTTCTCAATTATGCATGCGTGGGGTAGCATGCTGTAATGACCAGATTCTCAAACCAGATAGGACCAGCTCACCAGAGCACCACCAACCCGGCCAAAACGTAACCACCTACCTCCTCAGGACCCATCTGTCCAGGCACCTGGGTACCTACCCTGAGGATGGGGAACTTGCAATATACAAGCTCATATCATCAGAAACACCACTAAATCTATAGGGATTACTAGGAATACTCACTAATTACTAAGGACGTCCATGCCCTACACCACACTCGTACCTCATAGTCTCGCGACCACATGGGTCCAGACTAATCTACCCTGGAGCAGTTCTGATTATTTACCATTACACACTGACCACAGTCAGTGCTCGCTCGGCACCTCTGCAATCCTGCGTGCCTACACACTAGTCTGCAGCCCTAGTGCTCTCTCCCTCACAGCCCGGTCCACAATCCGGCGAACCTACACACTAGTGTTCCTCCCTAGTGTTCTCTCACTCACAGCCCGGTCCACAATCCGGCGGACCTATGCACCAGTTTCCCACCTGGTGTTCTCATTAACGCCGCTTACCAACGACGATCACTTTCCTATGAATACCTTCAGCTCTCTCTCTCTCTATGTTGGGAAGTTTCTCTCACTATTCACTAAAGGTTCACTACTACAATAATATTATGGAATGGCTGAATTACTTAGTGTATAACTATTTCCCTAGCTCATGGGCTCCTCCCTCTCCCTAATTATTCAGTGGCTACTTACCTGATCAGGGGCAGCATCTGTTCTGGTTGTAACACCTGACTAGAAGGAAAGGTTACCTGCGCTTTAAGAACAAAAGACAAACACTGTATGCAAAAGTTATTCCCTGATTTAAGCGCTCCTATTTCCTTTTGAGAAAGGTTAGCTCTATCATAAGAACAACACATGCACACTGGTTCACTAAGAACTGGGGTATCTTTATTACAATAACAATAAAATGGGAATAGACACATACACAGATCTGCGGGGTCTCTGTAACTAACAGGAACTGTAACACACCCCTGAAAGAAAAAGGATTAGACGTGTAGTAGGGACAAGGTTAATATTTGAAAATAAGGAAGGGTATCACCTGAGGAGTGTGAGGTCTTGCTCTAGCTGTCATCTGGGCTCCTCTCTCGTCTGTGCCTTAGCTCGTCTTAGATCCTCTCCTGCACTCTTGGACACACATCTGCGCTGATCACTCTGCACTGGATTCCTCTCCCCCACGAACTCTCTCCACCTTCCAACTTCAGTCTAATTGTTTCTGCCGCTCTGATAACCGTTCGCTCCACTAGCTTCTTCACTCTGTCTGATTGTCTCTGTGCTAATGTCCAGTTCACTCCAGCTGCTCCCACAGATTAATCCACGATATAACTTCAGTCTCTTCCAAAAGGCATTACTTCAGACTCCAGCTGTTCACAACTCCTCCTGATAAGTAACTGCTTCTGACTGCTTCCTTCAGTTCCAGCTCACTGACTGTCTGTCTGTCTTCTCTCTGTTCCAAGCATCTTCTGTCTCTTCTCCTCCTGCAACTGCACTCCTCTCCTCTGCTCCAATTCAACTCAAACTCTTTCTGATTCTCCACTCCTTCTGCAACTCCACTCCTATCCTCTGCTCCAATCCAACTCAACTCTGTCTGCAACTCCAGCTCAACTCCTTCCAGCTCGAACTCTTTCTAGCTCAAACTCTTTCTGCCTTTCCAACTCAACTCTGTCTAGCTCGAACTCTTTCTGCTCCTCCAACTCAACTAACTGACTCCGCCTCTGCACTTCAATATTATGGAATGCTGTTTCCTCATGGAAAGTTCCAGCCATCAGCCCGCCGCCCATCAGATCTCTGCACCACTCCGCGTCAAGGACACACCCAGCCGGCCGGCCTTTTGTGGTGTCTTCCACACAGAGAATAATACAGTCTACCGATAAGGGCTGGCCCAGACCGGTTCTCTCCAAGTGGACAACAGCTCAAAACTAAAACATTACCTTTACCCTGCAAGCATCTCAGCTCTGCAGGGACAGAAAGCAAAATGGAGTCTCTCTAGTTCTGGGCCTTGTAGGCCTGAGAAGGATAAAATAACCCTTAGCTCTGTCAGAGTACCTACACAAACCATACCAATATGTAATATAAAGTCAGGACTACAAAGGACACATACTTATGTCAAAGCCAATAGGCAATAGATGGATTAGAGTCAAGAATAAGGGATCTATCATCATATAAAGCAGCTATCCTCTTCTAGGTCTGGAAGAAAGGGCTTAAAAGGGCCAACACAAGGTAAGAATACAGATTATAGATGTTAGCAAGCTTTAAGTCATCATCACTCTGAAATAGAGCCAAAAACCATGTCAGGACACGTGCCAGGCCCAAGAGACGAACCCCCAGTGGCACACAGCCAAGGCTGTCTGCGGGCATGGGGATGGCTTTATTCGGGAGGATGCTGGCAGGGTCTGTCCATAGGCCAGACACTGCCACTAACCCCACCATGCACAGCAGAAGGCCTTGCACTGCAGGAGTATGGCTGCAAGTATGGGGTTGGTCGCAAAGCCTGACTGCAGACCAGGCCCTGTGATCAACCCCCTGCTGTGCTAAATTGTTAAATTCACTGATAAAACCAAAGGTTACAAGGATGTTATAGTTAGGAAACTGAATGGAAAAAACCATAGAAATTCACAAAAAAACAAAGGTTTCTGCCATGCACTGCTAATTACCCCACATATTACATCACTCATGACATCTTCTATGAAATCATTGATAACATCAGTGCAACATTTGCTGTAAAATTATTGATGGGAAAACTTCATGGTGATGGACATGTTATAGATACCATAGAGCACGAGTTCTAGTTTCTTGACATAACTATAACTATAACTGCTGAATTTCTATGGTTTTGTGTTTGTAAATTCCGATCCTTATAATGTCCCTTTAACCTTTGTTTTTCTACATGACTAAGCTTTAACTAATTTTGTATACGTGCAAATTCATGTGTGTATTGGTTATGTACATGACTAATTATACATGTATGCATGAGTGAATAATATATATAATAGTTTACCACTCCTTTAATATAATGTTGATGGAGGACAAGGGTACTCTGGCAAGAAAAGTGAATTTATTTATGTGACGGGCACAAATAAACCTTGTTCAACAGTCAACAAGGCTGGTTTCAAATGTCAGAGTAAAAAATTAATCCATAGATCCCACTCACACAAATATTATATGGTTGATATGCTTTATTTTAATACATTAAAATATCTTAAAAGCAGTCCAAACAATAGAAATTAAAAAAGATATACAACAAATATACATAGGTATACATCCATGAGATAAAAAAGACAATAAAACATTGGAATATGTACAATTAAAAAGAATTGGATTAGTATGTACAGTTAAAAAGAAATTAAATGGATACAGAAAGCCTATTTGATCGGATCAACCAAGACCATTTTAAAAATTTTGAAATGCCACAAACTACAAGGGGGGTGGTATCTGTTAGTAAAATACGTAGGGCCACTGAATATTGGCGAGTGCCAAGTGATCTGCACACAGGTTTAAGCCAGCGCTTTCTCGGGTTGCAATAGTCTGGACATTCAAAAAAGATGTGGGCAACCGTCTCCACCCTCGAGGAACATAGGGCACAATAGGGGGAGTGCTAGGAGGTAGATTTCCATCTCAATGTCAAATAGCCTACTGGTAGGGTTCCCACCCTAAACCTAAAGTACAGAGCCCTATCAAATGCGATGGAAATCAAATCAAGATAGGGTTAGTAAGCCACCACGTCTTTGATTCGTAAGAAAGCTGCAGTGGAATTACAGTGTTGTGGGTTGCTAATAAGTTTAGAAGAGACCCAGTCCCAGTACAATTTCTTTAAGGTGGCTTTGGGTGGGGCGGAGCGAGTAACCCATGCTTCGCCCAATCCCAACTCCCCCAAAAGGCTTTTGACATCCCTCAACCACTTTATCTTATGCCAACCCCCCATGGCCATCACCTCGGACAGGCCCTCAGCATATGAGGCGAGTTCTGGGACCCTCCACAAACGAGCCCATAACAACAGGGGCCGTAATCGTGCCTGATCTTCAATCGGTCTGCATCCCAAGTCTAATAATACTGGGACTGTGGGTGTGCTCAAAGGGAGAGCCATTAGGTCTTTCAAAAATTAGCTCTCCGCTTTGGCTAGTACCTCCAATTTACAAGTACCCCACAGCTCAGCCCCATATGGTGCAGCGGTGACCCCTCTAGCTTTATATATGTTGATAACAGGAGCCATACAATGTTTGGGGGAAGAACACTGTTCCCTAGGTAATGCGCCACCCACTCTTTTATGGCTGAGTAACATTTTGTTAATGTGCAGGGACCAGCTCATGGAGTCACTAAGCCGGATTCCCAGGTAGTCAAACTCTGCTACTTTCTCCAGTGGACAGTTATTCACCACTGGTGGACGCCCTAGTTTCCTGGGGGGATTCATGACCAAATATTTGGTTTTATCGATATTGATCACTAATCCCCTCAGGGAACAGAACTCCTGGAAGCGGTCGAGAAGCTTTTGCAGACCTTGGGGGGTCTTAGAAATGAGGAGAGTATCATCCGCAAAAAGCAGAGTAGGGATCCGGATGCCTGCCCGGGAGGCTGCATCGGCCGGTTCTTGTTGTAAATACTCCACCACTCCATTCACATACAGGGAGAATAGGGTGGGGGCTAGCACACATCCCTGGCGGACTCCCCTGCACACCGGGATCCTATTAGTCTTTTCCGCCCCTGTGCCCCACCGCACCTGTGCGTAGTTCCCTGAGTGTAGTTTGGTTAGGAGCAACAGTAAGTAGGGGGGCAACCCCATGGTCTGCAGGACCCTCCACAATTCCCCCCTAGGTACCAGGTCAAAGGCAGTCTTCAGGTCTATAAAGGCCAGATAAAGACTGCCCTTGCCCAGCACCACCACCTTCCAAGGCAGGGGCATTAGTCTGAAGGCATCTTCGATAGTTCCAGTTCCCGACCGGAAACCCGCCTGAAGGTCTGACAAGATCTTATTATCATCTACCCATTGGAGAAGCCTCCCCAGGATCGCCTTCCCTGCCACCTTCTGGGAAGAGTCTATGAGGCTTATGGGCCTGTAGTTGGCAGGGCTGTCCCGACACCCCTTTTTAAAAATCGGGACAACCTCCGCCCCTTTCCAGGAGTTGGGTACAGGACCTCCCCCCAGGATTGCGTTCAGTAGGGAGGCGACCAACTTACCCCATTCCTTGGGGAAGGCTCGTATCAGGTCATCTGGAATCCCATCTGGTCCTGCAGCTTTTAATGGGACCAGGGTCTTTATTATAGTTTCGACCTCCCTAGCGGTGAAGGCATTGGGGAGGTCAACCATTGCCTCGACCACCATGGATGGAGTATCACGGTTGGCCCCGCCAGGTAAGGAAAGCAAGGCCTCAAAGTGGTTGTACCAACTCTGGGCTGGAATGTTACATGTGACCAAAGTGGCTACCGGCCTATCCCTATTCCTGACCAGGCTCCAGAAACCCCTAGCATCCCTTCCTGTGCTAGCTGCCAAGAGGTCCGCCCAGAACTTTTCCTCCCACTCCTTTTTCGCTGCCTTCAGTGTCCGATAATAATCCTTCCTTGCAAGCCTGGTAGCTACTTGGGATTTAGATTTGACTGCTCCCACCAAGGCTTTTTTCATAGCCCTACATTTCTTTGTATACCAACCCTGTTTGGTAAGTGGTCGCTCCCTATTGTGAGCTCCCATGCACCCACCAGGAAGAGTAAATAAATTACTTAATTCCCTAGTTAGGTTGCAGAAGGTCAACAAGACCTCTCCAGAGACTAGGGAAGACAGGTCTAGTTTGTTCGAAGCTGCAAGCAGGAGACACCCTACGGCTGCAACTTTCTCTGGGGATAAGGTAAATTTAGCCCACTTCAACCGTCGACCACAGTTAGAGATATCAACTGCCTCGGGATTGGGGGCCATATGGGGGAGGGATTTCTTCCTTCCTTATCTTAAGCCGCAGGGGAGAAAGAACAAGAGAGAGGAGATTGTGATCACTCTCAATGGTCGAAATAATCTCCATATCCCTTAGGTCACCCCATAAACGTACATCAAGAAGGATGTAATCTATTTTTGATGTATGATTTGGCCTGTTGTAAGTATGGGCCCCTTTCAAATCTGATTTAGACCTCCCATTGACTGCCCTCAAGTCAAACTCCTTATTAAGGGAGTTAATCTGTAGAGCCTCTTGAGCTCACCTCTTGATGGGGGGCAAGGACAGAGCGGGAATCCCCCTCCTTGAGTCCTCCTCTTCTGTGCCTAATACATCATCCGTATTGAGGGGCTCAAACGTGCAGTTAAGGTCACCCGCCACCAAGATGTGGGATCCAGGGGCGCGCTGCCTAAGGAGATCCTCTAGGAGAGCAATGGTGGCCAATTGCGTACCACCCTTTGCTCCTCTAGCGTAGATGTTAAAGATGTCCAAAAGCAGGACACCCCTAGAATCCTTTAGGGTGATGTTAAGGAGGTCGGGAGAGTTAGTAGGATGCTCCTCCACCTTGCACTCTAGAGAAGTTACAACCCAGATAAGGAGACCACCCGAAGGGCGTCCCTTCCCTGCGACCGAGGGAACAGCTGGGACAAAGTGGGTTGAGTAACCCACCTTGTGACAAGACTCCCTGCACCAGATTTCCTGGAAAATACAGATGGAATAACCCTCCACGAGGGTATTACAACCCGGCAGGCCCAACTTCCTCTCAATACCCGCGACGTTCCAGCTGCAAATCCTTAAGACTGGATCCGCCGCAGCTCTCTCGCCGCGGGAGTCGGGGACATCTCTACCCTCCAACTGATCCTGGCTTCCTGTTTCGCTGCCCCTGCTTGATCGCCCATGAGACGCGTTATCCCCAAGTACAATAATAAGTGGCATTGGGCTGTCAACCAGGATGTTGCCCACTACTGATGCTTTAAGGGCTGCGCCAACTTTACCCATTGCTCTGTGCCCGGGTAGCCTCCTTTGCGGATGTCGGTTCAATATCCAGGAGGGCTCCATTTCAATCCAGGCCATATAGCACATGGGTGGAACTGAGGGACCACTTGTTTACCAAAGTGAGATGGACCACTACTCCATCCCCCATCAGGATATGGACAAGTGGAGATTGCAGCAGGCCTAGGATAAAAATAGGTCAGGTCTACTACGCCAATGCTGGGACCCCCATTTGTATCCCTCTGGTTACAAAGAGCTTGTGCTACTCTACTGGCTTTGAAATTAACTATTACACAATCCCCTTCAAATTGCTTTTTGCCATAACCACCCATCCTACTCTTCTTACTCCCAGGATCAGCCCGTCAACACCCCTGGGAAGTGGTCTGTTGTTTTTTAGCCAGTGTAAGGTTTTATTTTTAAGTGTTTGGTGGGATTCGTATTGTCCATCCTTCAAGATTGGTACATTTGTAAGGATGGCAACATAGGGATGACAATCAGGAGGCAGATTAACCGGGGGCACTTTGGGGTGGTTTTTAGCACAGAACCTTTCGGTTTGGTGGTCCCAGATATAGTAGTGGAAGTTGGGACAGGACATACCCGATCAGGACCCTTACCAAAACCCTCCCCCTTCAATGTGCTTGTGTTATTGCTGGAGCCCTTCCCTCCTGGCGGCTTGGCCTTACTAGGCTTCTTCACCTGGGCTTCAGGGGGTTTGGGGATACTCGTGGGTGCATGGGCAGTCAGGGTACTACTCACTGAGGTATCCACAACACAAACTGCAGGAGCATTTTCAGACGCCTGTAGAATTACTGTGTTTGCTGTGGATGTTGTTGTTGTGGGAGTTGACTGCGGGGAATTCGGGATTACCCAGTTACCAGCTACCCCTCCCTGACCATCCTCCCTCATCCTAGAGTGCAATTTGATAAGGGTTTTCAACGAGAAGAAGTTATCCAGGGTTGTCTGTTCAAACCTGTCCACCCTTTCCCCTAGCCCCCTTATTCTGTCAACTATCGGTGACAGTAGTGTGTTCATCATGTTTTCGATTTGAGCCAGTGTTATCGGGTCATGGCTGGCACGCAGTTGACAATTTGGAGGGGCGGCTACACATGCTTCATTAACTTTAGTAGCGGAACGGTTGCCCCTGTTTTCAATATTGTTGTTGTCCTTAACTAAACCCTCCACCATTGCGTTTCCTGTACCCCTACCTCCAAGCTTCTTCGATCTCTTATAAAATTTAAAGAAACTACCTTTACGCGGACTAGCAATCCTTTTCCTTTTGGTGCAAGAAGGGTTCTTGGTTTCCATCACCGGTAAGGCCAATGGAGAACCAGAACCACTAGGAGAGGATGCCGGGCGTAGTGAGGGTGCTGGAGCTTCCTGGGAACACAAGTCTAGTCCACTACCAGCAACGGGAGCGGGGATGGGTTGCGCTACCAGGTTCTCCAGCCTATCAATACTGTCCCTCAAAGAGGCAATTCTTAACTGGTCGGATGTGTGTGGGGTGGGGTTGAGGGCACCAGAGCTGCATACTGGTGACATAGCCTGGGCTAACAAGCCCAGAGAAGAGCGCTTTGGTGGAAGCTGTTCTTGGGAAAGGCGGCGCTCTGTCAAGTCAATCTCTTTCTCAATAACTGCAGCTACCCGTGTGATGAACTGGTCCATAGTTCCTATAATGGTACTGGACCCCGCCTCTCCTCCTCCCCTCAAGATTTTTCCCGAGCTTGTAGACATTGGTAGTAACAATTGGGGTATAGCAACACACTAAGCCTGACAGAATCTAGTCCTTACAACCGGGAGTAGCAGATGACAGGGTGGTGTCCCAGCCCAGCCTTGGCCAGCCCCGGACGGCCACAGGTGGTCCCGTCCTTGTCCCGGGCTTCTCCCGCGCGCTCCTGCGCAGCAGTATACTAATCCTGTTATAAAGGGTGAGGAGAGGGCGAGGGTCGTGGCAGCAGGGAGAGCAGACCAGGTGTGTTGATGGTCAGTGCAGGGACTCCTGGGATACAGAGTCCCTGCTTCACTGCTCACAGCCCTGTTGGTGTTCTTTCCTTGCCCTTGTTGCTCCGCTCCAAACACGAGCAAACACCCACCTCGAACTGCCGAAGCGGGACCCGCAAAGCGGGTCCGGCGAGCAGTGATCAGAGTCAGGGAATATGTTCACAGTGAGTCCAAAGGCAAACTCCTCCTCCGCACGCAGTTCCCAAATTGGAGCAGGCACATCACTTACCTGCCTGCTCCATCACCTCATTCCTGAGCAGATTTAGCAGGTCCTGCTTTCGGTCAGTCAACCTTACGCACAGAGAGAGGGTCATTTGTTTTTTCTTCTGTCCCTCACCTCCTGCGTATATTTATTGGTGAAGCACACTGCAAATCCATCTGATCATCCACTCTATATAGGGTTGGTTGTCGTATAGCTTACCTCCGACTGCTGCTACTCTGCCTGGATGTCAGTGTAAATTTCATGTAAAATATGTAGTCCACCCATCTCAAGATCAGGCAGGCACACCTTGAGTTTGGCAGACAGGCTACTGCATTGCGATTTGGAATACCTTGCTCACCAAGCTCTAAATAATCCATAGTGGCTCATCTAATGTAAATCAGTATTGACCCTGCTCCTCTTGGGAACAGTCCATCCCGGACATTCGTCGTCTCACCCATTCACTCTACTGCTCAATGCTTGAGGCTCACAGCCCCAGAATCTCACTAAGATACGCCTCTGACGAAGAGGTTGAGTTCCCTGGTGAACAAAAACGCATTCCAATGAAGGACACATAGGGGTTTACTTACTAAAGCATTACAGTGATTTATATTAAAGCCTGCAGATGCAGACCAAAATAGCTCAACACCATGCGAACCTTAGTTTTGAAAACGTTTCATCTCTGTTACAGTTATATAATCTTAAAAACATGCTAAATTTCATGTCTTCTCGATTAAAAATAACACACACACACTTATGCTAATTTAAAGCTGCCTCATTAATAAAGTATTGCAAATTTTAACTAGCGAGCTGAGCATCATTTTAAATAGCTGGCCACAGCCCATTGCTCTTGGAAAGTGTCCCTTTGTACACGCTTGAGGCTAACACAGACTCACAAATTAATATTGCAAGGTAAAGAATCTGAAGTCGGACCTGTTAAGATGCGTGAAGTGCACACTTGTGATGCAAAATTGTTATTCTATCAAAATGGAGGGCTGCCCTACAGAAAACCTAGGAATGCAGTTTTTTAATGTGAAAAATACATGGTACATGTGCATGCGCAAGCCGACTTGTCCGTTTCGTATATTTTTGTTTAAATGCATGAATATAAACATAAACTCCATAACATGTTGTATGTTTTACTCTTATCTATGTATTTGGTGAATACTATCCTATGACCCCGTTCAAGATAATATTTTACATTAGATCAATTAGACCATCACAAGTGCAAAGCTAAAGAGAATTTAAGTCTAAGAAGCAGATTTCCTTTTAGTTGTTTATTCACTGCTCTGGTATCCAGAGAATTAATCAGACCTTGCTCATCAGTCTTGTTGTCTTCGAGTGTAGCATCTGTGTCAAATGTAAGTGAGCCAGACATTGCAGGGACAGGGCCAAGCGTGGGATTCTGATTCAACACCATGAGCTAAGGGGGACATATGCCACCCTGGTCGCTGCCAGTGTGCCAGTGCAACTGCAGCTTCGCACTCAGATCAAAACATATTTAATCAATTTCTATAGTTGATGTTTCATGGAAAGATAGCAAAGGGTTCCTGAGTTTTTGACTTATTCTGAGACAAACTATAATATAAATGTCTATATTTACTAAACGTTTTAAGCAAGCTTTCTTGCACCACAAACCTTGTGCATAAAAACTCATACACATATTGTAGAAAATTCTATCTTTCTTTATATTAATGGGCATTCAGAGCCTGAAGTACAGAAAATGCCGTCTTTTAGAAATGTCATAGAACAATGCAGGTGCTGATTAATGACTTTACCCCTAAGAACTAATTGAGAGGCAAGTAAGGGTGGCAGTTTTCGCTCTTTTATCATTGTGGTATCTGTTTTATATGTCTGTATTGACGTGATATCTGTGTGCAATTAGGAAAAATAAATAAATGAGTGCCGGGGCCCGAAATTTTTCTCAGAAGCTTGCCTCCGGTATGTGGAATGTCAGGGTGTCTGATTACTTCACCTCACTCATGTCTTTTGTCCACCACCTTACACATTCTATTTAGCTCACACTTGCATTTTTTCATTCGTTCTTTTCCTGTGTGTCGCTTAGGAACTCAACATTTAAAATAACAACAGAGGAGCTATAAATAGAGGGCATATTTGCTGCCTCTATTAGGGGTGATGAAACTGGCAGTATAGGAAAAAAACATAAAATGGCTGCCGTTTTAAGGGAGAAGTGGTCTTCATATGACAGCAGCAGTGGTCCATGCAGGTAAGAGTGATGGGGCAGTGGGGCCCGGTTAGAGGGGGGATTGGACAGACGGCCATGAGGAAAATTAAATAAATAATGACTTTCCCCTCAACATCGTCTGTCGAAATCCCCCACCTGGCCCCACCGCCCTTACCTGCACGGGCCGCTGCTGGATGACAGGTGTAAGTCGTAGCAGAATGGCTGTCCTTCAGAGGGCTGGCTGAGACAGGCAAAGCGGACGTCTTCAGCAATAAAGTGCCAAATCAGATAGGCTTACTCCTCTAGCATCAATCAATCAGGCAATCAGGATTTATAAAGTGCATCTAATTACTCAATAGGGTGTCCAGGCGCTTACAGGTCCCAGAGGCTTATTCGAACAGCCAGGTCTTGAGGGCCATTAGGAATTCCAGAAGTGATGTGACAGCCCAGAGGCCCTTCCAGGTCTTTGCTGCGATGTGGGAGAAGGAGCATCCTCCACTTCTGCTTAAGTAGATGCAGAGTATGGGCAAGGGAAAGGGAGGAGGAGAGTAGTCTTCTCGAGGGTTGGTTGAACTTCAGGCAGTGGTTAATGTAGGCAGGTCCTTGGTTGTGTAGAGCTTAGTGTGGTGGGTCAGCAGCTTGAATTGGCATCTCTTCATGTACGAGAAGCCAGTGGAGTTTTCTGAGGTGGGGTTTGAGTTTGTCTGGGAAGGCTGATGATTAGTCTGGTAGAGGCATTCTGTATGTTCTGAAGTCTCTGTAGAAGGTCTATGGTGATTCCTATTTAGAGGGCATTGCCACAGTCCAGTCGGATGGTGATGAGGTTCACCTCTTGTGTAGGGGTAGCCAGTTGAAGATCTTACATAGCATGCGCAGAATGTGGAAGCAGGTGGAGGAGACTGAGTTGATCTGTGATTTCATGTGAGCATGTTGTCAATGATGATTCTGAAGTTTCTGTTGTGGTTGGAGGCAGTGGAATCTGGTCGTATGTCTGATGGCCACCTAGAGTTGTTCCATGTGTTGCTGCGGTTGCCAAAAATCAGTACCACTGTCTTGTCTGTTTTCAGCTGCAGCTAGTTGTTCTTCATTCAGTCAGTGATGTTTATCATGTATCTGTGGAAGTTGGCTCTGGTGGTGGTGAGGTTGTCAGGGAGTGAGAGGAAGAGTTGGGTGTCGTCTGCATAGGAATTATGTTGAGATGCTGGGATCTGACGATGTTGGCCAAAGGGGTCATATTTGTGTTGAATAGCGTGGGGCTGAGCCCTGGGGGACACTGCAGGTGGTGGATCCTCTGGGTTCTTCCGGTGAGGAGAGGTGATCCATCTGAGTGCGTCCCCTTTGATGCTGATGTGATAGAGTCTTTTGATCAGTGTGTGGTGGTATATGGTATCAAGGGCTGCAGAGAGGTTGAGGAGGATAAAAGCTGCTGCTTCTCCTCGATTAAGGTGGGTTGAGATTTTGTTGGTGGCTGTGTTCAGGGTGGTTTCAGTGATGTGATTGCTGCAGAATCTAGCTAGCTTATGACCTTCAAGGTGAATAAATACAAAGGGCCATATTTATGGCTCAAGTTGTATTGTACTTCTACCACACAATGTGGTACATGCGCAATGGAACTGAAAAATGAGATTTGTGAAGCCATGCAAGTCCACTTTGCATGGCCCTGAGTGGCTTCATATCTCTCGAGTAAAGCAATGCAGCGCAAATCACTGTGTTGCCTTGCTCTGCGCTAGGGAGGTGTTCCAAAAGTATTGCATGGGTCTTCCCATGCAACTCCCATGGTTTTTGATGCATTCCCAGAACTGGTAAACGTGGGAATGCACCAAAAAGATACACTTTCCCAAGAGTGGTGTAACGAGGAGAAATATTTTCATTTCTCATGTTACGCCCTCTTCCTATGTGTGCTTCATTCTGCAGCACCCGTAGATAGAGTAATATGCATCTCAGGATTGTTTTTTACAGGAAGGTGACAATTCCTGCACAAAACAATCATGTATGCAACACAGGCACCCTTGCACAAAGACATCCCTCACTCTCATGGGCAAGTAAAGTCTCTTTCACACATCAGCATAACGTGAGATTTACATCACTAAATATCTTTAGGTGGCAGGGCCCTTGTTTGTACAATGCATTTAGATCATGCATCTTGGAGCTATGCATACAGGAGAATAGACATTGGAGTTCTATCAAACATTTGGGATAAAAGCCACAGCTCACAATCAGTGGTAGATGGTGATCTTTGAGAGTGCTGGGCTGTGATACTAGCCACACAAGTGGAGCGATGAACCCGACTTCTGGGACGTTTTTACAATAATGTGGTCAAATGGTGCATATTAATGCACACTTTTCATGCAAATTGGCTCAAACACTATCAGTGTGCAAAAGGCATCGCAGCATGAAGCTCCTCGGTTTAGGCCCTGTTTTTCAAAAGTCGCAGTGAGTCACCACATATGTCAATATTTACCTCCATAATCCCAGAGGCCAGCATTTTGTGTATCATTCTATGATGATAATGACAGACATTATTCTGATGACAAAATGTTACCCTTGATGCCTTCCATATACCATAGGTGACTCATATGTTAAAAATAAATTTGCCATGGTTATCAGTCCCCCCTGAACCGAATGCCATGGTTGATGGCCCTTTTTCAAAATGTATCTCTAATGTGCCAGCACCAGCATTATGCCGTTAATGCTTAATATGGTATGCAAAGAATCACCTTCAGTATGCTATAGCCAATGACAGACTTGCAAACATAGTGTAGACACTCTCGCTCATGCTCACTTACAATTACTCATTCACACTTAACCACTCTCACTCACTCACGTCGGTTGTCACTTACACTAACTTATATTCTGAATTGCTCTCAGTCTCACATATTCTTACTTACTCTGTTTCACTCATTGTCAGTCCGAGTTTCACTCATTTTCTTGAGACCCAATCACTTTCATTCTCTCTCACACACACTCTCACCTTCATTCACTCACTCGTACTCAATGTCACTCGCTCACTCTCTTTACTCATTCATTCTTACTCATCTCACTGTGACTCTCTCTCCCTCACTTGTAATCACTCTTACTCTAACTCATTCTCAGACACACAGTGCTGCACTCACTCAGTTTCACTTATTCTCACTGGCTCTGGCTCAATTATTCTCACCTACATCCCTGAATGCACTCATTTTGACTAAGATGCATTCACACATACACACATGTGCTCTCTGTCTCAATCTTTTTCTCACCCACACCCACACACATACTAAGTCTCATGCATGCATGCATGTAACGTTAAGCAATTTCTTTCCACTTCCCTGACTTCAGCTGCCTGTGCTGGTCTTCTTCAACTCATCTGCTTTTGCATGGATCCTGATTGAAGGACAGCTCAGGGCGCTTCAGTCATTTTAAAGCCAGGGCAATCTGCATGTAAGATCCTGCAGCAGGTCACTAATGGAGTCGAACTGAGGCACATTGAGACCCTGCAGTCAGGGCTGCAACTTTGCCATGTCTGGGCAATCTCGCTGATGGCTGGTTTAGGTTCCTCTATACAATTGTTCCAGTCATCACATAGATTCACTGCCTGCCTGACACTGCTGCTTGACCCTCAACATGAGGGTTTGTATTTCTTTTATTCTACTAGTAGTGAAGAATAGGCTAATTTTCGCTATTGGTGTAATAAAATAAGCTCAGACATCAAGGTGGGTGGCACCCTGATACCCATAAGGGTGTGCCGCCACTGCTCACATTGTGTTTGTCAGCTTTCACCTCCTGTCAGAGGTTTGGAGAGGGTTTTTTTTTTTTTTTTGTATTCCTCATATACCAGATTGGGTATTCTAGTTAGGGCATCTCCTCCTCCCTACATTGCGATGCACGAAACTTTGAGGATTATATCCTTAGTAGGGAGGGAGGACGAAGACCCCGCTCTAGACTTGGCTGTTTGCTATGTCCGCTCCATACCATTTCGACCTTGAAGACCCTTTCTTTGGCAGGAGAACAAGCACCAACAGTACCCAGGTGAAATCATAGGAACACTGTCATCGGTTCCGCCAAGCCACAAGGGCCGCCCAGATCTTATCTTGACTAGAACTATCACAAGCCATATCGGACTCACTCACATAAATAATATATTTCAGGCATTCCGTGAATGTAGGGGCATTCTCTGACTTCCAGGCCTTACAAATTTCACGACTTGATAGAATAATTATATAAAAGAGGAATTTAGTCATCAAATCCTGAAGCTGGTATTCTGCCCCTAACCCAAAAAAAATTATCCTAGAAGAGATCTCAAAATTTATGCAGAGTACGTCAGATATGAACTCCCCAATTTTAGTCCAATAGGGTAACAAACTTGGACATTCTGCGAACATGTGTATATCGTCTGCTGCAGTGGCCTTACAACGTGGACAGCTATATTCCAGCTTTGTAATTTTAACCAGTTTTTTTGGAGTTATGTAGACTCTATTTAGGGTGAACAGATGATTGCGCTTTAATGGGGCAGATTTCACCACTATATTTAACAATTTAAAAGAGTCTCCCCATAATGCTAACAAGTTATCACATTGCAGGTCGTCTATCTCCCCCCAGAGTTTGTTAAGTTCACTCTCTGAGATTTCATCCTTCTCATTTAAGGCCTCATACCAAAAGGAGATCTCCTTTTTCCATCTACCCTTTCTCATCACATATTCAAATTTTGGGTTGGTTGTGAACTCCCATGGAATGGTAGACCACCAACTTGATAACTGATAGAATTTGAATCTGGTGAGAGTTCCATTTGTCAACCTGGAGAGTGAGTCCCACCCCAGTAGCTGGGAATTATCCATAAGATCCTGCCATTGCATAAAACCGGCTGTTTTAAGAGGAATTGATAATTGGTCTCTGAGACATTCTGGCGTCCCAGGCGAATCCCATATAAGGGCCTGGGGGGTGTAATAGGGAATACCCAGTTTCTTTCTCACAAACACCCAGTTTCTCGGGGCAGTTCCTAGCACCTTTAATCTAACCTTCTTGTAGAATCTTGGATCTCCAAATTTGAACAAAAAGAATTATTGCCCTAAAGGGATACCATGTAGTAGCGCCTGAAATAGCCGTCCTAAAGAGGATGTATCAGCTTTGTCTGCCATACACCTAAAGTTTTTAAAGTGAAAAGGATGACAATAATACAAAATATCTGGCATAGCTAGTCCTCCAGCTTTCAATTTCCGTCGCAATTCTTTTAAAGAAATTCTGGGCGATTTACAATTCCAGATGAAGGATCTGATTCTTCCCTGTAGTTTGGCGATATCTTTAGGATCGAATGATAAGGGTAATGAATTAAATAGGAAAGTAACCTTTGGCAAAATAACCATCTTAATTAAATTAACCCTTCCAAAAATGTTTAGTGGTAGGCCAGACCAACGTTGTAAAGTCCCGCAGATTTCCTTGTAAACTCTGTCCATGTTCACCTTGGATGTTTCTATGATGTTCTGAACGAAGTGAATTCCAAGGTATCTCATCCGGGGTTTTGATGCCGGAAGTTTATCCACATAGTTCCATTGCATGACCTCCGTTTTTTCTTTATTAATTCTATATCCTGAGATCACCCCAAAACTTTCAGCATGACGAAATAGGCGGTGGATGGATATCTCAGGATTAGATGTATACATTAGGAGGTCATCAGCATATAGTGCAAATCTCAGGTCTAACTCATTAATCTGGAAGGGTTTAATCAGAGTATCAGATCTGAACTGGTTTACCAAAGGCTCTATATAAAGATTAAACAATAAAGGAGACAGGGGGCATCCCTGTCTGGTACCCCGTGTTATATGAACCCAATCTGTTAGCAGATTATTTACAAGGAACTTGGCCTTAGGACTGTGATATAGCGCTTTTATGGATGCTATAAAATTAGCTGGAATGCCAAACTTAGATAGAGCCTCCCATAAATATAACCAGTGGACCTGGTCAAAGGCCTTAGCGGCATCAATTGCCACAATAGTAAAGGGTTTTTTTTGCTCTGAAGCATAATCTATTGCAGCAATGGCTTGATATGTCAGTTCATTTAACTGCCTGCCTGGCATAAAGCCCCTCTGATCCTCATGTATTAAGGACTTAATTACTTTGGCCAATCCCGCTGCCAAAACCCCAGCAAAGATCTTATAATCTATATTTAGCAGCGAGATTGGCCTATATGACTCAACTGTCAGCGGGTCCTTATTAGGCTTAGGAACTAATGTTACTGTGGCTTCCAGCCAGGTAGGTGGGATAGGCTGTCCCTCGAAATGTATCTTATTAAATAGAGACGTAAGAATTGGAACTATTATGGCAGCCCCCATTTGGTAGACTTCAACTGGAAGCCCATCTGGGCCAGCTGATTTTCCTCTGGCCATTCTTTTGAGCTGATCGTGGACCTCCCCCTCTTTAATCAAAGAGCCTAGCATCAAACTATCCTCGTTAGTTAAGTATGGGAGGTTGAGCTCCTCCAGCCAGAGAGCTGCTTCTTCAGTGGAAGTTTTATTGTCTGTACCTGTATATAGGTTCTGCATATATAGCTTAACTTCTTCCAATAGCTCCTCATTGTTAAATGTTATTTCGCCAGAGCTCTGTATCTTTAGCCTGGTTATCTGGTTTCTAGTTCGATCGGACCTGGCCTTCCAAGCCAGAATACGACCACATTTTTCGCCATAGGAAAAGTTCTGCAATCTACTAGCATCCCACCTCTCTTTGATAGTCTTATCAAGATTTGCCTGGTATTTGACTTTTAAGTCCTCTAGCTACTTCTGAATGGAAGGCAAGTTGTTTTGTTGCTCTAGTGCGGCTCTGTGTGGGTCTTGTAAAGCGCACTGCTACCCGGAGGCGTCCTGGCGCTATAGATCGCTGGGGAACCCGTCCTGGCTTTCCCTGTGAGATGTTCCCTCCTGGGTATCTCCAAGGTGAAACCAGGCATCCCCGGCGTTTGTGGGGGGCCGTTGTGGAGATGAGGCAAGCTAATGCCCAGAGTTGCCGAGTGTGATCCCTGGTTAGAGTAGGCACCGAGGCGAGAATTATCAAGTCCGCTGACCCTGGTTCACGACCCTGCCACGTCGGGAATTGAACCCTGGTCCCGGGCTGTCCTCTGCTTCCGGGTCTGCCGCCTCTAACCATTGAGCCACACCACTCCACAGAAGCTCTTGCTCCTTTTGTTTGATTTTATACAGCGAGTCTTCCTCTGTCTTCTTCCTACTTATATTTCTCTGTATCATTATGGTAGAAAGTACCCCCCTTAAGTAAGACTTAAATGCTTCCCATACAGTTTGTTCCGACGCAGTGGTGTTATTGATTTCAAAATACTCCTCTATACGCTTTAGTAGGTCATTTTCTAAACCTTCCTGTAACAGGAGGGACCTATCTAGGGTCCAACGTCTTACCTGGACACATTGAGAGAATACCACTGTTAATTCTACCATAGAATGGTCAGATAAGATAGCAGGAATGTAGGTGGTAGACACAGTCTTTGGAAGTAACCCTTGATCAATAAGGAAAAAGTCTATACGTGAGTGGTGTCTGTGTCTATGGTTATAGAACGAATAGTCTCTATTATTTGGATTCTTTACTCTCCAGATGTCTAGTAAGTTAAAATCCCTCATCATGTTTCTGAGCTCTCTTTTGGATTTATATGATGTGGCAGAAATAGCTTGAGACGTACGATCCAATTTAGGATCAAATACTAAATTAAAATCGCCCCCTAATATAATGGGAGCATTTAAATTCTGAAAACTAGTTTTTAGATTAACCAGTGCTTCTGGAGAGTCCTGATTCGGTCCATAGTATATAGCACATGTCACCCGTGTGTTTTTTATAAATAAGGATGCTGTTAACCATCTACCCATATAATCGGTTTGATGTTTTTCCACACTTATCCCACTGTTGGATCTAATAATCAAAGCCACACCTTTGGTACTACCAGTCTGTTCAGAGCAGAGAAGATCCTGAACCCACTTTTGATTTTTAAAAGCTGCCTTGCATTCCTGCTGCTCTAGGTGGGTTTCTTCTAGGAATATAATGTTAGCTCCAGACTTGTTCAAAAATTCACAAATCCTATTGAATTTCCTATTTTCCCTTAATCCATTGACATTCCAGCTAATTATCTTTGTCTTATTCTCCGTCATCCAATTTTGTTATGACCAAGGAAAGAGTCTTTTGCCTCCATTTCACTCTGCTTAACAAGTCAGTTTCATCTAATACAAGTATATGAGAAAAATATTTTTTCTTTTTATCCATCCACCTCCCACCACCTCCCTCCACCCCCCATGAGGAAACCCCCCATTTCAACCTTGGCGACTGTATCGCCATACGACAGCTCTACCCCTAACCTGGATTGTGGCCTCCAAAAAAAATTATCTAACTTAGTGCACCTAAACCAACACTAACACTAATCATACGTGATGAAAATATATATATATATATATATATATATTTTGTTATTTTTTGTTGTTTATAGGTTATATATGAGCATTTTTTTTTCCTTTTCTTCTTTCCTTCCCTTTTCACTCTTACTTTTTTTTTTTTTCATCAACGATCTAGAAATATAGTAAGCAAAATAGGAATTATATGTTTGGCCCTTCGTCTAACCCAAATTCTGTGACCTTATCCTTATCCTTGTCCTGATACTTATTCCATGTGCTGAGCTTCTTTCAAAGAAATGATGAAACTATCCACTTCTAGAGGGGAGGTAAAGTTGTAAGTTTTATTCTTCCATACAACTCGTAAATCAGCAGGGAACTTCATCATGACCTGTGCCCCCAACTCTCTGATTTCCTGCATCCGGGTCCCCAACTCCCACTGCCTCTGTGCTGTCACTCTACCCACGTCGGAGCGAATTAGGTACTTAGTAGAGTCAATTTGAAGAGAAGAGTCGGTGAGAGCCCTACCTAGAATCAGTTCTTTAACTGAGTACGAGAGAAAGTTGACAAGTATCTTTCGGGGGGCGCTCCGACCCGAATGCTGTCTAAAAGGATCCCGGTGTGCACGCTGTATTTCGCTCTCTAAATTAATATCCGGTCTATCCTTCAAAACTCCTTCTCTCAACAATCGACAGACTAAGGTCTTTACGTCCCCATTCTCCGCTCCTTCTGGAATTTTAAGGAATTTCAGGTTATTACGTCTTGCATGAATTTCAAGACGCTCCATGTCCTGCTGCAAAGTCTTATTCTGAGCTTTCAAGTCAGCTATTATTTTCGAGTGTGACTCTGATGCTTTATTCAGGACTGCCACTTCACCCTCAAGTGCTTCTGTTCTAGTACATATGTCATCAAGTTTATTCTCAAGATTAGTACATTTCTCAGCTATTTCTCTCTGATTTCCTTCAGATATTTCGAACTTAGGCATCAATTTCGCCAAAAGATCTTCATGCATAGCTCTGAAAAAACTCTCCAGATTTCCGTCTGCCCCTCCACCTCTCTCTTCCTCTCTATGGAGCTGTTGGCTCGCTTGATCCCTGCTTTCACCAACTACTTGGGTAGCTTTTTCCAATATAGTACCAGCAGGAGACTCCTCCAAAACAGTCTCAGGGTCTAATAACAATGGACCATATCTATTCTGGGATTCCACGGAGGAGCTATCTCTAGTATTAGAGCTAGTACTTACATACATGCTGATGCTGGGTTTAGAAATGGGTGTAGAATCGGAAATTGAGACAGAAATGATATTTGCCTGTAAGCCCGACTGCGATGTCACCTGTTTTGTGCCCAAATCGGTGACAGTTTTCTCCATTATTCGAAAGTACGCCTTCAGTGAGGGTGTCGGTTTTGGCACAGCTTGAGGTTTCTTTTGCTTTCGAACAATTTCTATTTTATTTCTTGTAACAATTTCTATTTTATTGTCACTGACCATGTCATGAGTGATGTAATATGTGATGTCATCAGCAGTGCATTACACGCGCAAGTTATAGTGAGTCCAACTAACTATAACGTTGGAATTTCAATGGTTTTATGTCAGTAAAATTTCCAGGTAACTATAACTGGTGTGAAACCTATGGTTTTTTCAGTGAATTTCATAGGATTTTTAACTGCTAATTCCTAACTATAACTGGTGTGAAACCTTTGGTTTTTCTGTGAATATCATAGATTTTTTAACTGCTAATTCCTAACTTTTTATAGGGCTTCATACCTATGTATTTTTTAGTGAATTTCTAAAGTTATTTTTTCGCAAATGTCTATAGCTGAGAAAGGTATGTTTTTCTAAAAATGAACCCTATATTGTATATTAATATAATATATATATATATTTAAAGTATATTCTTTTTTTTTTTATATTTCACTCTGGAGCGCTCCCGGTTCGCCTACCGGTGAGCGCCCCGGTGCGCGTACCAGGGCGCGTTCCGTCAGCGCACTTTAAAAAAATAAATAATGAAGGAGTGAGCATGAGGAATGGGGACAAAGAGAGTGGTGTAAAGAGAAAGAGAGCTAGAGGGAGAAACACAGAGGGACTGTGTAATAGATAGTAAAACAGAGAAAAGGTGTAAGAGGAAGTAACTGAGAAAAGGAAAATGAATAAGGGAGCAAAAGAAGAGAAGAAAGAGGAAGAAAACTAAAGCAGAGGTTCTGGGAGAATGTGAATGGGTGATGAAAGTAAAAGGAAGGAGAGTTAAGAATGGGGAATGACAGGTAGTGACGGAACCAGAGAAAAGGAAAAGTAGTGACGGAGGGAAAGAAAATAGCAGTGAGTGTAAGTAAAGAGGAGTGAAAGAGGGTGGATAAAAGTGAATAAGGGTAAGACATGGGGAGTGACAGAGAGAAAGAAGAGAGAGAGTAAAGGAAGGAGTGTCAGAAAGGGAATAAGTGAACCAGTAAAAAAGGTAAGTGAAGGAGTGTGGCTGAGCAGGGGCACTGAAAGAAGTTGAATGTGGTAGGAAAGTAAGGAAAAGAGAAGTAAACATGGAGGATAAGAATAAGTGAGGGAAGCAGAGTAAGGAAACAGGGGTGACGTAGGGTGAGAGAAAAGTAGTGAGGTTAAAGCAAAGGGTGATGACAAACTACATTTTGTAGACACACTTACCATATAATTAATGAAAACTTACTTATATCTGTGAAAGACAAAAGAAAAAACAAGTTATAATTAGTAAAATATATATTTTAAAATAGAAGAAACAGGTCAAGAGGTAAAAAATCAAAAAAGTGTACTAAGAAATAAAGTAAGAGTGAAGGATAAAAAACAGAAATAAAGTAATATGGAAAGACAAAAAAGAGGGAAAAAGAAATAGAAGGAGAGCAAATTACTGAAGGTAAGTAAGATACTAAAAGAATGCGAGATACCAAAACGAAATCAGGAAAGATAGGACAGTAAAAGGAAAATGAGTGAAAAGGAGAGGAGTCTAAATGAGGAACTATTAATAAGAAAAAGGAATAGAAGATGACTGAGAGTGAGTGAAGGGAAGTCACAGAGTGAAGGGATGAAGGGAATGAGGTTAATATAGAACGATGGAGGAAAAAGGAGCGAGAGAGTAAGTACACAGAAAAACAAAGGGAAGGACTGAGTGAACTGCAGAACAATGAGTGAGAAAGGAAAAAGAGTAAAGGACCAAAAGAAAGAAAGAGAGAGGAAGAAAACTAAAGCAGTGGTACTGAGAGAATGTGAGAAAGATGAAAAGTGGTGGAAGGGAGAGAGGAAATGCAAACAGTTCAAATTTGATTGAGGAGTTGTGAATGAAGTGGAGTAAAGGAACAGCGCTGAAACAAAAGTTAAAAAAAGGCAGTGTAAATGAGTAAAGAGAGCTAAATAAGGGTGGAAAAAGGAAAATGAGTGTGAGACAATGGGAATACAATATAAATTACACAATGCAAACTATAGAATAACTTCTACAATATGTTACATTGTTTATTTTTGCTGTTCTCAGAATATATTGAATTTCACTTAAATTAGTGAGTTCAAACTTTCATCATATAACAGCGGGGAAAAAAAACACAATCTAAAAGATTGTGTTTAAAAAAAAACATAAAAACTTACAACTCATATATGTACACTAATCTTTGATTCACTTACTTTTCCGAGATGCCAAATAGAAGATAGTGAAGGTCCTTTTGGTGGAAAAAAAGTCCGCTGTTCTCTATAACATCCATTTCATCGACTTCCTATGAAAAAAGATCTAAGAACATCATACCTTACACTTTCCTTACGGCCAAATCATGTGAGATATATGAGTATTTTTACTATGAGATCCACTTACAGTACCTATATGAGATAAATAATTTTAAACATTAGATTAACTAACTTTTATTAACTATTCCCGTTTCAAAAACACTAGGTAAGAATTTTTAAAGTCATAAGGAAAACGTTGTTTATAAGTCAAATGAGAATCATTGCAGTAAGTCCAACCTTTTTACATTTTAAGTAGCATGTATAATGTCCTGATGTTGTTGAAGGACCGTCATGATAAATAATAGCTTCAGTTGTAAAGGTTCTTCCTGAAATTGATAACTGAGAAGCCACAACATTTTTGATACAAGTTGTCAATTTAGTTCCATCAGGTCTACATCGTTGGAAAACTAAAATGATATACTGTCCATAACTTTGTATAAATAATGTGGATAGCATTGGACACTTACATTGGGTACACACCATATTATGATCTGCTGCTTTAACTAGATTTTTAAATGACACTGATTTACAGTCTGGTAAAGTCAAATATATAAATCTTTCAGTGTCTATTCTAGTATTACTTGATGAACTACAATTGTGGCAGTCATGCTGCCATTGATAAGAAAGGCTGAAAAGATTATCTACATCTACACCTTCATCTTCCAAAACACCAAACATATACATTAAGAATTCATGACAATCATGCTGAATGTTCTGTGAAAATTTATCTTGACCAGAACACATATCTAAAATATTTTGAATTTCTGTTACACTTACTATTTTTGCTCTATCACTGCTACATTTCTCAAACACAGAATTCAATAAACCACACAATCTTTGATCCCGATTTTCAACAATCTGTTCTTGTAAAGTTTGAAGAAAAAAACAACATTAACCACTACATTAGCATAGCAGTTGACACCAGAACTATTTTCCAACTGAAATCCAACAACATTTTCATCACAATCCTTTTTCTTTCTGTTTTGAATTACAGTTTCATCTACTTTTTGTCTTTTTGCTACTACCTCACTGCAATTATTCTCATTTCTTCTTTTTCGGCCTACCACATGTTTTTCAAACAGAGGATATTGAGGCAAATGTGGAGCATACTCTCTTCTTAACCTATTGTATTCTTTAACACAATCTAGATCTGCACAAATCTTTGTCTCATCACACTCAATCAAGTACAATCCTGATAAAGTTCTGACTCGGGATAATGCCACATATGCCATACCCTCTTTAAACACAGATCTTCCAATGTTCACCAAAGCACTATCTACACTTAAACCTTGAGATTTATGAATTGTTACTGCATATGCCAAACAAACAGGAAACTGTTTTCGGCGAACATATAAGTCTTTTACAAGTAAAAATCTAGCAGAACAATGACTGATTTGTTGTACTTGCTCAATACCATCAAATTTTATTTTTAAAAATTCAATTCCATCTCTATTTCTATAATTCACAAAATCAACAACATAACCCATTGCTCCATTTACCAGACCTCTTTTAACATTTAAATTCCTTCTCAAAATGATACGACAATTTAAACACACATTCAGAGTCTTTTCAAAACCAGCTGTTTTAGAAATACTTTTCTCTAATGAATCCAATTTTGTTTTCAAATTTTCTGACTTAACATTTGTTGTACCCATATGCTCTATTTTATCTATTGTTTCCAGTTTCACAATCTCTTCATTTTCTAACTTTAACATTTTGTTGTGGAAGATGGAACATTCTTGCAGAGTTGGCATCAAACATATCCCAGATTTCTTCTCAGTCATTTTTAAAAAAATATTCTCTGGCAGAATGTTTTCATTTGGATACAAATTTGAAATTAATCGAGCATGTAAAGCTTCTTTCCCAAGCTCACTTACTTTCCCAATTCTTACATCTTGTAGAATATTTTTATAATCTTCATCCTTTGCCTGTCGCACATTTTGAAGCAGTTCAGCATATTTAAAATTTAACCATATATTAACGTTTCCAATACTTCCAAGGGACTTCCTGGTATCTTCATGCGTGAGCATTTTAAACACTGGTTGTCCTTTTACTGGAGTCAACTGCAATAGATCTCCAAAAACAATAATGTGTTTTCCTCCAAATAACACATCATACTCTGTTCTAAGAATTTCTTGCATTCTCAAATGCACAAAAGCAAGCATTAGATTTGAGACCTTGCTTACTTCATCAATGATAAGAAGTTTCATTTTCTTCAAGACTCTTGAAACTTCAGAACACGCTTCTCCAGATAACTTGTTGTAATGCAATTTATTATCATGCTCAATTGGCAGCATCAGTAAACCATGTAGAGTAATCCTTTCAATGTTATGTGCTGCCAGACCAGTTGGAGCAGTTACAACACAAGACAGCGGTGAATCTGTCCTTTTCTGCAGATAAGTTGAAATGGCTTTAATCAGAAAACATTTTCCTGTTCCCGCTTCTCCACTTACGTACAGTCAGACAGGCTCAAATTATGTACATGAGCACTCTTTTTTCTCATGTCTGAATCCATGTTCAATCTGTTCTGTAACTTCGTCATATATCTTTTTCTGCTCAACGTTTAGTTGCTTTATAAAATCTTCTAAGTTAACTCCATCCTCTTGAGCTTGTTCCATAGCTCTTTCCACCTCATCCATGGCAGTTGCAGCTTCATTTTTGATAATTGGTCCTCCTAGTGGATCCTGACTCAATGAAGTAGAACTCTGACTGTCTTGAGAACTGTCTCTAGCAATCTCTTCAGCAATTGTGGTTTCTTGCTCTATTTCTTCGTTCAACATTTGCAGATAATTTGGAAAAACAGGACATTCTATGGTATCCTTAGTTGCATTAAAAGAGTCTTCATAACACAGAAAATGTCCAAGTAATTCCTCTTCTGTACGCCATGGCTTAAAGAGTTGCAAAAGAGCTAAATAGTAAAATTCTCTTTTGTCTGGAGTTCGCAACTCAATTTTCGATGATTAATCAAATGGCCTTTTCTCTGCTTCACTAGACATCCTTCATACCCAATGACAGCATATTTTCCATTATTGATACCTTCCGTGATGTTCCTCTTATAACTGTAGTTTTGCAGAACTTCATACAAACAAGTGTTCTCAAGGTGAGTACTTCTATTTGGATAGTATGTATCCAACATATTTGTCTTCAAAATATCTGTACTGTTTGGTTCTTTCTCAGCCAAATATTCAATTTCTTGTACAGATGTCAAAACTCGGTTTCGTGTTGCAGCAAGACCTAGACTCACCCAAATGATTGTTCTTGATTTGGCATAGAGACTTGCTGATGATAACCGAACAGAACATTCATATGCTTCAATTTCTCAATGCGACAACATCTTCAGACTGAAACTGTATAATTTCTTGCTTAGACTCTTGTCATGTGAAATGTCCTCCCACATTTCCTTCAGTTCTGTCTTTTCTTTTTTTGTGATGTAAGATGTCACATATCGAGCCACAGCAATAGAGTTGTCAGCAACGAACTGAATAGCCATGTTAGCATTCCACATGGACAAAATCACTGGGTTGTAGTCGTTGATGTACTTGGACTCTTCGTTTCTTTTTAAATTATATGTATTTTTGGGAGATTTCCTCGTCACAGTATGTCGTAGAGATGACATCAAATTATTTACTCTTCCCTTAGAAATCACTGGTCGTGGAAATGCAAAACGACATTTCGTGTAGTACTTTTCCTTGTTTTTAAATTTTCGACAACAGTACTTTCCACAACGATGAGATTGAAAACGTAAAACTTGTTGCCTCAAACTGTTTTCTTCAGTAGTTTTTGGAACAGCACATGTTGAATACTCTTCAATGAAACTCATCACTGTTTCATCCGAATCTAATCCAAATTTGGGTGCATCTTTAATCCATAACAGCATATGTATATGAGGAGCACCTCTCGCTTGATATTCCTTCCTCCAAAAGAAATCCAAAACCTCTCCAAGGGGAGGATTTTTTTTGTTGGTAATAAAAGACATCATAGCTTCAAATCTATGATTAAAATATCTGCAAACATTCACTGGATCCAAAGAACACAGTTCTCCAGGTGTTTTCAATTCTATATTTTGTATGTTTCCATTTGCCTCTCGTAGAAATTGAAGTAAGTTGTCCCATGCATACTCAGCACAGCTAAGAGTGAGGAACCATGTAGGAGTTCCTAAGTTTCTTAGCATACATTTCAATTCCCCATGACGACGGAACCAATACTCATTTGTTCCACGCTGACATGCCATGAGATTGATTAGCTGAGATTCCAAAATACTGACTTGCAGATTGACTTTCTCCATCAAGTCCCTTGCTGAATCATTTTGCTGATGAGCTCCATTTTTCAATATATGATTAACTGCATAAGAAAGCCCAGACAAATCACTTTCATACAGTAGATGAAACAAATACGGAATGCATTGCCAAAACCTTGGATCTTCAGCATATAATCTTAAAGTCCGGTATTCAGCTGCAGGAATTTGAACTGATCGATCGTCATATCATCCACCACGACCTGTCGGAAATAACTGTGGAAAACAACGAGCTTCCAAACTTTCTTCCCATACACTATTGGGACTTCCTTTTGCTGCTTTCATTTGAAACAAATCAATTGCATTCCCCATTATGTCTTTGGAACGCAAAGGATGAACAGTATAATGTTCATATATTTCTTCACTTCTAGACACATCAACTTTTTCAATTTGGCCAATTAAACAATCACTGTCTTCTTCTGTAGCTGTTTCCTCCGCTCCAACACTTACATCTTTGTAGTACTCATTGTTTTTGACCAAATACAACGTTGCCTTTTTGACTTTCCTAACATCCACTAAATCTTGCCAGATTTTCTTACTCTTTGTCGGAACCCCATTTAACTAGAATAACCAGAGGATCCTCTTCTACTCTTTCTACACCAATTGTATCAATATTTTTCTTGACATCTAGAGGCAAATAAACAACTCTTCCCTTTAATCCTCTTTGTAAATCTGTAGGAGGTAATTTCCCTATCTTAGGCTCCATGCGAACAATATCTTGAAAAGGATGACACATTGAATCAAAATTGATTCATAAATATTTAAATCCATCAATTCAGAAGGAATATCTATCAACTGAAGATTATTATGAGCAGCTCTAGCAGGCATTCTATTTTCATTTAATTTTTTCAAAAAATGAAACAAAAGAAAGGGAAAAAAAAAAACTCCTGATATGTCGATATATTCATAGTCATGACACGAAGGATATGGATAGGAGGCTGAAGGTGGCGGGGGCACACTGGGGGCTATCAAAGTTGGTGCACAGGAAACACAATGGAAGACACTGTTAAGATAAACTTTTTTCACTCTACATTATTTAGAGGTATAGAGGTTAGGCGGCGGAGATGCCAGCTATTTACTGACCACTAGATGCCCGCAACCGGGTTCCTTGGGAACCAGGCAGCCTCATTAGATGGTGGAGGGTGGGGGGTGGGATGCAGGAGGAGGGTGGGGGGGAGTGGAGGGGTTTTAAGGGGAGGGGGGAGGGTGCGACCATACAGACAAAAAGAAAAAAAAATAACAACATCATTAATAACAGGCGAAATAAGCTGAATCAGCGATTAGACGAGAAAAGAAAGGAAAAGGGGGAAAGGACAGGAATAGGGGGAAAAAGTGGGGGAAAAGGTTATAATGGCTAAACTTAAAATATTTTCTATAAATATCTGTGGGCTTAACGACTATAAAAAAAGACAAAAAGTAGCGATTGGCTTGAAATCAATCGAGCCGAAATCATCTGTCTCCAAGAGACTCATGTTGAGGGATCCCAGAGACACATTCTAAAAACCCTGGGATATAAACTAGTTGTTGCTACCAGACTGGCAAGTAAAACTCGTGGGGTGGCTATTTTGACACAAGGCAATAGAATTTGAGTCATAAGATCAGCAGCAGACTCAAACGGCAGATGGGCGATTGCAGAATGTCAATATTCTACCGGGAAAAATATTACGATATGCTCAGTCTATGCCAGTATAGTTGACGATCCGGAGGTATTCCTGTTTTTAAGTAATGAACTGGCACATTGGCCGGTACCAATGATAGTTTGTGGTGACCTTAACCTCAACCTTACACCAAACTGGTGCTCTGATCAGAACTTTAAATATAAAGGCAGAAAACCAAAAACTTAGAATGCTGTGAAAGAGCTCTGCCATATACATGGGTTGGTAGACTGTTGGGGGAGTAAATACCCATTGATTCCCGGATACACATTCTTTTCCCATCCTCATCAAAAATTCACTAGAATAGATAATATATTGGTTTCACACACTATTGTTTCCAAGTGTTCTATAGAACGGCTTCTCAGAATTCTTTCAGACCACAATCCTTTAACTTTAAGTATAGATATTGGGGCGACCCAGTCCGTCCAAAGCACCTGGACGTTTGAAAGGGCTCTGTTAATTAATGATAAGTATTGTAACCATATGGAAAATTGGATCACAGAATTCCTAAATTTTAATATGGGTAGCGCCCCTCTGGTTATGGTCTGGGATTCACTAAAAGCAGGAATAAGAGGTGAAACTTTAAGATTTTCAATTCAAAATAACAAAGAAGCAAAGGATAAGCTAAAAAAACTACAGGAAACTTTAATAAGTAACGAAGAAGATCTTGTTAGGGCGGTCATAGGTGGGAATAATTCAGAAGGTGCTGCAAGAGAGGTTGCCATAGCAAAAAATCTTATATCTGATATGTTCACTAAGAAAGCGATTTATAAAGCTTCAATATGTAGGGAAAAAATCTATGAAATGAGCGAGCAGGTGGGCCACCAACTGGCTGTACGTGCAAGACAACAAAACTCAGAAAATACAATTAAAACTATTAGACATCCTATCTTTGGACTAACCGACGACCCGATAAAAATCAGGGAAGCGTTTAAGGGGTATTATTCTGATCTTTATACAGAGACAGGTAGCAGCCAGAATAAAATACAAGAATATCTAAATTTAGATCCAAGGCCCCACTTACCACTGCTTGATCAAGACAATCTCTCGGAGACCCCAGATTGGATAGAAATTCTCCTATCAATAAATAGTCTGGCCCCAGGGAAGGCTACAGGTTTAGACGGAATTCCGGTTGAATTCTATGCTAAATTTAGTAAGACATTGAAAGAAATTCTAACTAAATTAATGATACACGTTTTTCAGGGTGGATGTCCTCCAGATTCTTGGGCCCGAGCAAAAATCATCGTTTTCCCCCAAAAAAATAAAGATCCTACAGAATTGGGCTCTTATCGCCCAATTACTTTAATTAATAATGATTCCAAAATAAACTCTAAAATGCTAGCCAGTAGACTCACACCAATTATCCATAAAATGATATCTGCTAGGCAACATGGATTCGTCCCAGGTAGATCTACAACAGACCACATCCAGAGAGTGATCACGCTCTTTGACATGGCAGAGGTAGCAGGAGACCCTATGGCCTTGATATTACTAGATGCGGAAAAAGCATTTGACAGGGTCTACTGGCAATATCTTTGGAGTGTCATGTCAAGGCGCGGGATCGGGGATCACTTCATCAAAGCTGTACAGATGTTATATGTCACACCCGAAGCAGCGGTTATGATTAATGGGGACCTATCGGAAACCATCAAGGTAACAAGAGGCACAAGGCAGGGGTGCCCTTGCTCTCCTTTACTGTTTGCTCTGTATATAGATCCTTTTATTACTAGGTTAGAGATAATCGAATCCATACCACCTATAAAAACTATTATTGGCGAAACCAAAACATTGGCTTTTGCTGACGATATTGCACTTGTAACAGCCGATCCAATATCATCAGTTAAAGCGATGGAGGAGGAAGCAACAAGGTTTGGGGAGATAACAGGGTATAAATTGAACCAAACTAAAACCCAGATCATAATTAACAATAAGACTAACTACTCAGACGAAAGGGTCATAGACATGGCAGTATATCTCGGCGTGAACATTACAGCAGATTTAGATAAATTAGTGAGCCTAAATCTGAGCCCCCTTCTAAAACAGACTGAAAAAAGTCTATCTCATCTACACAATTTGCACCTCACTATTATTGGTAGATGCAATCTTATCAAAATGCTATTTTTTCCGAAATGTTTGTATTTTTTTCGCACAATTTGTTTAAACTTTGATCCACAGATTTTTAAAACTATAGACAACATTTTTGCACGTTTTATTTGGGGATTTGGAAGAACACGTAGAGCCCAAAGGTTTATTACCTTACCTAGGGAAAGAGTTGGCCTGGCATTACCAAACTTCAAACAATACTGGTGGGCCACCATCCTTAAATACTGTAGAGTGCTCTTAACCCCCAGGCAGGAATTTAATGCAGAGAGTCTAGTTCCAACGCCAAAGGAACTGATACTCGGAGAGGAGGCAAGCAATCATTTGTGGAGGTTAACATATGATTGTCACTTCAAAAAAGTACGCTTTAAATCACTCAAAGGCATCTATATCGTTTGGAATCAAGTACGAAAACTTCTGGGTATCGGCAGATTCTCCCACTACACTAAGCTATGTGGGAATAATAATCTCCTGGAGATATTTAAAGACTCCTGTATGAGGCGCTGGGTTAGAGCAGGAATAGTACAAGTTGGGTCACTGTACGATTCAGTGGGCTTTCGATCATTCAAATCCCTTAAAATTAAATTTGGACTGAAATCTTGTGATTTTTACAAATATTTACAAATCAGAGATTATATTTCTAAAAAGGGGGGGGAGAGAGTCATTTCGGAAAATTTTGGCAATTGAAACGGCCCAAACGGATAGGGTTAGAATAGGTGAAATCTATAAAAAACTAGTTACTGGCCTTCCTGATGACCTAGAGAAACATCTCCATAACTGGGAAATTAAACTAGGTATGTCTGAGACCATAATACATAAAACATTGGAAATGTCATTCTCTTTACTAATGTCCACTAAACTTCAAGGCCAATTCTACAAGACATTTTTCCAACTATACTATACCCCCGAAAAGATTTCTAAATGGAGCTCAGGTAAAGGTACATTATGTCCTCGATGTGCAATGCCCAAGGTAGATCTGATTCATATGTTGGCCACATGTGAAACCCTGAAAACCATTAGACGAGAAATCTCATTGTTTCTATCAGAGATATTTGGAACTAGAATTGTGATCACAACAGCGGAAATAATACTTGGGATTGATGGGGACCCTAGACCAGCTATCATTCAGGGACTTCTGTTTATCTCAATGGCCATTCTAAGAATTTGCTTGACATCAACTTGGTTAGACCCATATCCACTTTCATTTCACCAATGGCAGGCACGACTACTAGCTGCATATAATGTGGAAATAGCCATATTCAGCAGGAAGGGAATAAAAAGGAAAAAGAAAGGGCTTGAAATATGGCACCCGCTTACACAATGGATGGGGAGATCGATATTGTGATATTGTTTAAACATGATAAACTAGTGCCTTTTTTCCCTCCTCTTCCACTTTTCCAGTCTAGATCTTTCATTGTCCTGCTTCATGTTTTCGCTCTCTGTTGTTCTGTATGAAACATCTTCAGCTGAACTTACTTTGTTTCTAAACTAACAAATTTCAACTTTGATTTTGATTCATCAAGATGATGTATATACGTGTTTAATAATTTAAAACAGTCTGTATGGGGTGGTTCCAGGGGGGGTGGTTAATTGATAAAACTGTACAATAAAGATAATTAAAAAAAAAAAATTCAAACAATAATTACAAATAGGCTGATCAAAACTCAAATTAAAAGAATTCTCCACCAACAAATAACTTACAAAATCCTTCCATTCACTATTATTTTCCAATTCACATTTTGCATATAAATCACCTAACCTAGTCTGAATCTTATAATGAGTCCGTCGACAACACACACAAGTTAAATTAGGCCTTTCACTTGATTTCACCTTAAACTTGGTAATTTCCTCGTCAAACTTTTCTGTACTTGAAATCTGACTATTGTCTTCCACATTACCATCTATTACTATATCCATTTCTACAATGTCCTCTTTGTTTCCAAAATAACAAAATTCAATTTCTTCACAAATAGTCTTCACATCCACTTCAGATCCATGCAAAAGAGCACTGTTTAACTGTTTAAGCTTAAGTGCTGGGCTTTTTGCATAATACAACCTTCTCACTAATTTCCTCACCTTATTATGATGCACTGCCAACATCCTAAAATGATGAAAAACACTCTGACATACTTTTCTAGAAAGACAAGCCAGTGAATGCCCATGCAAACCTGTGCTTTCTCTCACTCTGCAAGGATCTAACTCTTGCAAGATCTTCATTTTTTGTTTTAGACTTTTCTTACTATATGTACGTAAGAAATTTCGAAGCAAATCGATTGAATCCTGTCGCACACTACAAATAGTACTGCACTTCCATGTGTACACTGGACCCTTAGTACATCTCCCTAAATCTTCATCACTTAACACCTCTTCTGCATCTCTAGACACAAGTTTCTCTTTTTCCATCACACAAACATCTTTCACCTCATATGCTCGACCACTGGTGTCAACTGCATGCACCAAATCATTTTCCTGAAAGTAACTCTCCTCATTAAAAATGGCTCAGAACTTGAACTATGCACCCATTCTCCAGAAAATACTTCACAAAAATGAGTCCGATTAATAATTCTTTTCCATCTACTGTTCGATTTGAAAACATCAATTGCCTTATTAAGTATCCTAATTCTATTGATTACTAAAATAAATAATTTTCTCTTAACTTCATAAGCCTGATCAACAACCTTCTCTACACTTTTCTTTTTCTTGTAAAAAGCAGCTCTCTGTTTACCTTTCTTTTCATTTTTTAGCAAATTTAAAACTACCCTATTGCGAAACATTCGTCTACGAATGTCCCTAAATTGATTTAACCTTTTATTGCTATCCATAGTCTTATCTCTTGCTCCAATACAGACATTTTTTGAGGGCCTCTCCTTCCTTTTTAGATTTGTTCTTCCTTTGGATCTTCTTATTACCATTAACATTACTTTTTGATCTGCATAAATTGTGAAGAAAAGACTTAATTGTCTTACCAGGAGCTTTTCTGCTGTTTTTTGAAGTACTTGTTGTAGAGAATTCTTTTAATTCCTTTGATGATTTTGTTCTTTTACGTATGGTATTTTTTCCTATTCCTTTGCCTTGATGGCATTTTTGCTTGCTTTTAAAATGTTGATTTCAATCTGTGGTTCTGAAAAAAAATTAACACATTAAAGACCACTATTAGCAAATAACAAAGTAATGACACAAAGAAAACAATATAAACACTAATTTGCAACATATTAAAGTTTATATCGCAGCAACTCAGGGCCTTATTTATGAAGGCCTTGCGCCACCAGTGCCTCCCATGTTAAAAGAGACGCACCGGTGCCAGAAGGCAATCATAAATAAGGGCCAAATGTAAATACCATTGATTTGCCCCCCAAAAACGTTTTTTGAATAACATTTAAGAAACACTGCGCAGAACCTATGTACAACCACTCAATATCACTTCTGAAACCTCACTGTTTCCCAAAATACAAATCCTCTATCTTGCAAATGTTCATAGCAAGTATTATCAAAAAGCAAAAAACAAACCAACAGCAAACAAACTCAGGGCCTTATTTATGAAGGCGTTGCACCACCAGAGCGTCACTTATTTCCCATGTTTAAAGTGATGCACCGGCAGCACAAGGCAATCATAAATAAGGGCCAAATAAAAATACCATTGATTTGCCCCCAAAATCGTTTTTAGAATAACATTTTGGAAACACAGCGAAGATTCTATTTACAAGCACTCAATATCACTACTGAACCCTTACTGTTTCCCAAAATACAAATCATCTATCTTGCAAATGTTAATATCAAGCATTATCAAAAAGCAAGACACAAACCAACAACAAAAAAACTCAGGGCCTTATCTATGAAGGCCTTGCGCCACCAGTGCGTCCCATGTTAAAAGAGACGCACCAGTGCCACAAGGCAGTCATAAATAAGGACCAAATGTAAATACCATTGATTTGCCCCCAAAAACGATTTTTTGAATAACAATTAAGAAACACTGCGCAGTACCTATGTACAACCACTCAATATCACTTTTGAAACCTCACTGTTTCCCAAAATACAAATCCTCTATCTTGCAAATGTTCATAGCAAGCATTATCAAAAAGCAAAAAACAAAACAAAAGCAAATAAACTCAGGGCTTTATTTATGAAGGCCTTGCGCCACCAGAGCGTCACTTATTTCCCATGCTTAAAGTGATGCACCGCCAGCACAAGGCAATAATAAATAAGGGCCAAATGAAAATACCATTGATTTGCACCCAAAATCGTTTTTTGAATAACATTTAAGAAACACTGTGCAGAACCTATGTACAACCACTCTATATCACTTTTGAAACCTCACTGTTTCCCAAAATACAAATCCTCTATCTTGCAAATATTCATAGCAAGCATTATCAAAAAGCAATAAACAAACCAACAACAAACAAACTCAGGGCCTTATTAATGAAGGCCTTGCGCCACCAGTGCGTCTCATGTTAAAAGAGACGCACCAGTGCCACAAGACAGTCATAAATAAGGACCAAATGTAAATACCATTGATTTGCCCCAAAATCGTTTTTTGAATAACATTTAAAAAACACTGCGCAGAACCTATATACAACCATTCAATAACACTTTTGAAACCTCACTGTTTCCCAAAATACAAATCCGCTATCTTGCAAATGTTCATATCAAGCAATATCAAAAAGCAAGACACAAACCAACAGCAAACAAACTCAGGGTCTTATTTATGAAGGCCTTTCACCACAAGAGCGTCACTTATTTCCCATGATTAAAGTGATACACCGGCTGCTCAGGGCAATCATAAATAAGGGCCAAATGAAAATACCATTGATTTGCACCCAAAATCGTTTTTTGAATAACACTTTAGAAACACAGCAAAGATCCTATGTACAAGCACTCAATTTCACTACTGAACCTTCACTATATCACAAAATACAAATCCTCTATCTTGCAAATGTTGATATCAAGCATTATCAAAAAGCAAGACACAAACCAACAACAAAAAAACTCAGGACCTTATTTATGAAGGCCTTGCGCCACGAGTGCGTCCAATGTTAAAAGAGATGCACTGGTGCCACAAGGCGATCATAAATATGGGCTAAATGTAAATACCATTGATTTTCCCCCCAAATCGTTTTTTGAATACCATTTAAGAAACACTGCGCAGAACCTATGTACAACCACTCAATATCACTTTTGAAACCTCAATATTTCCCAAAATGCTAATCCTCTATCTTGCAAATGTTCATAGCAAGTATTATCAAAAAGCAAAAAACAAACCAACAGCAAACAAACTCAGGGCCTTATTTATGAAGGCCTTGCGTCACAAGAGTGTCACCTATTTCCCATGTTTAAAGTGATGCACCGGCAGCACAAGGCAATCATAAATAAGGAAAATAATTCCATCAACAAGAGAGTAAGGGTTAGAAGAAAACACTCTCATGCCCCTTATGAATCCATAACTCAAACAACAGGAGAGTGTTAGTATACACAACAGACAAAATGAGCTAGCCAAAAATTAGTTCAAAACACTACTAAACTATTAGATGTGGCTGTTATTGTCAGTTGGAAAGATAGAGTGCACGTGTTCAAAGATATAGCTAAAAGGACCCTCAGGCCCCAGTGAAACACTGGTAGCCAGTTGTCTTCATTGGGTCCCTCTTTTTGCTAGAAAAGTGAGGGTGAGTTTAAAAAGAGTATACACTACTCCTCGAAGTTATTTAATAAGAGGGTAGCTCTAACTCTATTAAAAACAGTGATTGAAAAACATAGTTATTTTTCTGGACTACTATAGGTTGTGCAAATTTGAACCAACTAGTCCCATTAGTGAAGTGAAAAGAAAATATAAAACACGGTCAACATGTTTCTGCCAATTAAGCCAAATTCGCTCGGCATTCGTCAGGACCAGGAAGAGAAATAACACTCGCTGTTCAGGGCACGCTAAAGTGCACAGATACAGGGAGTAGTAACACTTAATGATACGACCTGTAGTTTGTCGAGGCACTTAGTAGAAAAAATCTTCCCCAAGTTGCTATAAGCTCCTTCTTATAGGAGAAACCATGGGATCTGTAAGGGTAAATGGAAAAATGAAAAAAACAGGAATGTCAAACTTAAGAATCTTAAGTGTTTACATCTACCCTATTAGAGCTCTAATCATGTGCACTTAGTTATTAATACCAAATGGTGTCTAAACTCAAAGAAAAGAAGGAAAATTATCCCCTCAGAACAAAAAGGAGTAACCATGTTATAGGTATGTCCAATATTTAGTTAACCCTTTCGATGCTGATGACGAGCTCAGCTCGTCATGATGCACAGTTGAGCTGTGCTGATGACGAGCTGAGCTCGTCATGAATAAAGGAGATTTAGTGATTTACAGCACAGGAGGGGGAAAACGCCTAGCAGCCAAGGTGTTAATATTGCAGACAAAGGCTTTTCCTTATCTTATCAAGCACTAGATACCACAATGAGGAGAGGAAGTGATTGCCTTTAAAACAGTGCTCATTTAAACCGAGTAGGTTTAAAAACTCGAAATAATTCCATCAAAAAACACACACACCTTTGCAAGTGGCATACAGAGCACAAAACGCTCCAAAAAGAGGCCAGCTAAGCTGGGCACTTACATTACATTAGCTGATAATGAGCCCCATGGGCATTGCGGCAGGAGGAATCTTCACGTTTGGGCGCTGAAAAAATATTTCAACGAAAACGCGTTACTACGTGTTTTCAAAGCCGGTAGTAATTGGATACTAAGTCTTGTGTCCTGTGTGGACTGGGGAGAGACTTACTTATTACCAAACGGCTCCCTGCTGGATCACCTACACGCGGCCACATCCGCCGCCCGTATCATCCAAACGCGGTAGTGAAGCCGTGTATAAGATAAACACTGGAGACGCGCAATGCGTCTGGGACGATGACGTCGATCACGTGACCCAAAGATCGCGTCATAATTTTAAAGGGGCCAGTTTATTTACAGGCTCAGTGCAGAGCGATCTTTGCAAAACGGGGGAACCATGAGAAAGAAAGCCTCAAAAACCAATGAAACAGCGTATTTACGTTGTGTAGCTAATTTGTAATGTTAATATTAGATTGTGTGTTGAGGCTGGGAGGGAAAAAATGTCTCATGTTTTTATTGTATTGGAAATGATTCAAAAATGGAATCAGCCTACTGCATGTGTCACAAGGGGAGATACGAAAGTATATTATTTCTGTAGTTGTCAACTAAAAGGACATCAAGCAATATGGAAGAAGGTAAACTGATGGTTTGAGTGGATGGTCCGTCTATCTACGCATGACCGATCCCCAAGGGATATCGTCATTAAGACCCTGTTTGTGAGTAGATAGACGATATATCCATCGCTGCTCCTTTTCGAACAGTGTGTTTTCGTCAGTACAGTTCAGTTGTTCAATTATCACCCATTTGACATCATTTGCACAGTGGCCTTGCTCCAGAAAATGAGTAGTCATTTTTGTGGTGGTTCTGCCACATCGGATGTTACTTCGATGCTCTCCTATTCTTGTTTTAATTTTTCTGGTGGTCCTCCCTATATATCTAAGACCACAGGGACATGTAATCAAGTATATAACATTACATGAATTACAGTTTGTGTGATTTCGTAAGTGCCAGATTTTACCCTCCTCTAGTTGTAGTGTTTTTGTGGATGATGTTAGGTGGCAAACACTACATCCCCCGCAAGGGAAATGGCCAGTTACCGAAGGCAGGCCCCAGGCATTCAGAACAGTGGCATCATGTTTAAGTTGATTAGTTCTCGGGCGGGTGTGTACCAGGGCATCTTGCAAACTCCTTTCTTTTTTATAAGAAAATAATGGTTTCTGCCAATTTCTACCATTACTCGTAAGGATTTGCCAGTGTTTGCCAATGCAACGGCTTACAGAGTTGGAAATGTTACTGTAAGTAGTTACACAGGTCAGAGGGACCTCAGATTCACTTTCCTTTGCATTATCCTCCAGGAGCGCTTCCCTGTCGTTATTTCTTGCTCTTTTTCTACTCTTTCGTAGAATTTTTCTAGGGTAACCTCTTTGTTCTAATTTTAGTGTGAGGTCATCCGATTGTTTGTTAAAGTCCGCAAGATTGCTACAATTTCTACGTAAACGTAGATATTGGCCAAAGGGGAGGTTCTCCCGTAGGGAACGCGGGTGAAAACTGGAGAAGTGGAGCAGATTATTCTTACTTGTTGGTTTATAGTAAGTCTTACTCGTTATTCGATTTCCAGTTTTTGTAAGTATGACGTCTAGAAAGACAATGGATCTTGAATCATACTGGTATGTAAATCTCAGGTGGGGGTCACAGGTATTGACCCAATCAAAAAAGGATAGTAGACTTTCCTCTGACCCTTTCCAGATTAAAAGCACATTGTCAATGTACCTCTGCCACAGGATGACATTGAGAGCATAAGGATTGGTATTTGTCAGGATGTGCGTTTTTTCGAAGTTGTAAACATACAACCCCGCTATACTGGGGGCAAAAGTACTGCCCATCGAGGTGCCAGTCTTCTGTAGATAGAGGGTGTCTCGATATTGGAAAAAATTCAGTTTCAGTGCCAAAGTAGCACAGTCAATCACAAAAGTCTTGGAGGTGTTATAAGACCATGTGGTCTGGTCTAGTATGTCTGCCAAAACTTTAAGGGTCGCGTCCTGCGGGATACAAGTATACAAACTTTCAATGTCTAAGGACACTAGATAACAAGGTTCCTCTGGGAGTTCTACGTTTAGTAACATTGAAAGGAGGCTTTTCGTATCCTTGATGTAAGTACTTGTGGATTGGATCAAGGGTTTGAAGAAAAAATCACAGTACTTAGAGAGAGGTTCCAACTGGGACCCAATCCCAGACACAATTGGTCTTCCCGGCGGTGGTGTGCGATTTTTATGGGTTTTAGGAAGGGTGTAAAAGTAAATCCCTTACTTTTACACACAAGTACTTACATCAAGGATACGAAAAGCCTCCTTTAATGGGACTAGTTGGTTCAAATTTGCACAACCTATAGTAGTCCAGAAAAATAACTATGTTTTTCAATCACTGTTTTTAATAGAGTTAGAGCTACCCTCTTATTAAATAACTTCGAGGAGTAGTGTATACTCTTTTTAAACTCACCCTCACTTTTCTAGCAAAAAGAGGGACCCAATGAAGACAACTGGCTACCAGTGTTTCACTGGGGACTGAGGGTCCTTTTAGCTATATCTTTGAACATGTGCACTCTATCTTTCCAACTGACAATAACAGCCACATCTAATAGTTTAGTAGTGTTTTGAACTAATTTTTGGCTAGCTCATTTTGTCTGTTGTGTATACTAACACTCTCCTGTTGTTTGAGTTATGGAATCATAAATAAGGGCCAAATGAAAATACCATTGATTTGCCCCCAAAATCGTTTTTGGAATAACATTTTAGAAACATAGCAAAGATCCTATGTACAAGCACTCAATTTCACTACTGAACCCTCACTATTTCACAAAATACAAATCTATCTTGCAAATGTTGATATCAAGCATTATCAAAAAGCAAGACACAAACCAACAACAAAAAAACTCAGGACCTTATTTGTGAAGGCCTTGCGCCACGAGTGCATCCAATGTTAAAAGAGACGCACTGGTGCCACAAGGCAATCATAAATATGGGCTAAATGTAAATACCATTGATTTTCCCCCAAAATCGTTTTTTGAATAACATTTAAGAAACACTGCGCTGAACCTATGTACAACCACTCAATATCACTTTTGAAACCTCACTGTTTCCCAAAATACAAATCCTCTATCTTGCAAATGTTCATAGCAAGTATTATTAAAAAGCAAAAAACAAACCAACAGCAAACAAACTCAGGGCCTTATTTATGAAAGCCTTGCGCCACAAGAACGTCACTTATTTCCCATGTTTAAAGTGATGCACCAGCTGCACAAGGCAATCATAAATAAGGGCCAAATGAAAATACCATTGATTTGCACCCAAAATCGTTTTTTGAATAACATTTTAGAAACACAGCAAAGATCCTATGTACAAGCACTCAATTTCACTACTAAACCCTCACTATTTCACAAAATACAAATCCTCTATCTTGCAAATGTTGATATCAAGCATTATCAAAAAGCAAGACACAAACCGACAACAAAAAAACTCAGGACCTTATTTATGATGGCCTTGTGTCACCAGAGCGTCACTTTTTTCCCATGTTTAAAGTGATGTACCAGCAGCACAAGGCAATCATAAATAAGGGCCAAAGGAAAATACCATTGATTTGCCCCCAAAATCGGTTTTTGAATAACATTTTAGAAACACAACACAGGACCTATGTACAAGCAATCAATTTCACTACTGAAACTTAACTATCTGCTTCCAAATATTCTCCATAGAGCAAACAAGTCTCTATCTAAATTAAATAAATCATTACTTACCTTTACAAATGCTTTGGGAGATTGAAAACAGTGTCAGACACACACACCAATTTTTCTTTAGCAGAGCAAAAGGTGTGCACTCAATACACTGAAACCAAGACTGGGATAGAAAATTTCTAACTTTACACACATATGCCTTATTTCAACCAATCAAAATTCTTCCCTCACTATTTTCAAACCAACACCCTTCCCCCTCTCAGACCTTTCTATCTGTTACCATAGCAACTCCCTCCTAACTGAACTCTCAGGTTCAAAAGTTTATTCTACAATGTTGCAAATTAAGTCAGCAAGGATGTTTGACCTCTCAATACACCAGCTTATCCAGGGCATTATTGCTTTTAGTGACTTTTTCTTAACCATTCAAATTGCTTCTTACACACAACACAACCATGCACCCTAACTTTCTGTTTTCAACTAACTGAATCCACCAATCATTGCTTGTGATTCCATAGCAGGGAAACTTCACAATTATTTTTTTGTAAACTCCTACTGTTCCAACTGCCATTTCATTCCCACACTTCATCTGACTGCACCTGAACCTTCTCACATCATGTATTCTGTATGGATTATTGGACATAGCTACATCCACTGGGCTCAAAGGTATGCAGCAAGCAGAAATTATCACAACCTTGAAATCAAGTGGATTGGCCAGAGAGGATTGAGATGTCATCAATTGATACCATTGGTGAAAACCTTTTTGCATCTGCCAAACCCTGACCTCTTAATAGTGCACTGTGGTGGAAATGATTTGGGCACTATGACTGGGGTTGGTCTGGAAATGCTTCTAAAGGACACCTTTGATCAATTGATGACACTTTTTCCACAAACTGCCTTGGTATATTCCAATATATGCCAAAGACAGAAATGGAACTGGTCCAACCAATTTTGTCCACAAATTGAGAAAGCACGGAAACATGTGAATAAATCTGCTTCTGCTTACATGAGAGACTTTGGAATGGGTTCAATATACAACAACAACTTGCGTTACAACATGCAAGACATCTACAGAGGAGATGGTGTGCACTTCTCAGATGAGGGGAATAGAATATTCCTCCTGAATTTAAGACTGTGCATTGGAACCTACTTGTAGGTACCTAAATCCGCCACAGAACCCAAAAGCTCTTTTCAGAGCTACCCTACCTCTGATCATTCAAAACGTTTATCTTTTTCTAACTTTTTTCACTTTTTTTCCCCAAAGTACGCTCCCCGGGACGCTTACCGGTGCGCGTACCGGGCGCACCCCCCGCAAAATTTAGAATAATTTTTTTTATTTTTTGCCTATATGAGCGTCCTAAGCCCCCCTCAGAAAACCTAGAGGGTCAGGAAGTGTCTACCGTGCCCCCTTCTACCCATTCCCAACGTTGTTTGTCCTCCATCTTGTGTCTCGATTCTACCGAAACACAAAATGGAGGACTCCTGTAACGCTGCCGGTGTGCGTACCAGGGAGCGCACCGGTAAGCGCTTCCAAAAAAAAGGTGGGAAAGTAATTTACAGACAAACCACTGGAGACACTTACACCAAATATAGAATACGCCCTACTACATAGCAGTCCCTACCATTTACCCAAATTTGGTGGTATTCCATTGAGCCATTTGGGCTGTAGCCCTGTCTAAATATCCTGAGGTAAATTAAATGACAAAAACACATATGAAACTCTTTGAATTTTCAACCAATTAAAATGTTACTTACATTTTGTACTTTTATGTGCTGACATTTGATTGGTTGAGTACATGAATATATATGAAAAATGAGAGGGAAACACAGCCATTTTGACTAACACTACCTAAGGTACATTTGGAAAAAATGTTCACAGAAAACTTCAACTACTTTGAAGAAGGTAAGTTGTTAATTTGAAAGGAGAACTATGTTATGCACTTTAAGTTAATTTGGGAAAACGTTTTCAGATAGTTATATACTGTCCCTCTGTAAGAGTTAGACATTGAGAAAGGCTTATTTATTTAAATTATTGATTGAGTTAGGCTTCTGTGGTATAATTATGAATTTACTTAGGCTTCATCACAGGCACTTTTTAATAGTTCTACTTCCTGCCTGAAACCATACACTGCCCAAAGATAACTTCACTGTTAAAAACTCACAAGTACCTGTCTGAACTTAAACCCAACAGTGCCCTATCTCTACTGATATATTTATTTTTTATGCTATTTACAGCAAGAAAATGGAAGCACAACAAAATGGAAATAATATTTCATTTCAAATTAATATGGAAAACAATCCTAAGGAAGACAAAGAAGAAATAGACTTTTTGGATGACACTGTAGACCAAGACTTAATTAAATGTGTTGAAGAAATTGAATCATGGAATGAAAAGGAGGACAGACCTGATGAATTAATGTTGCAAATTCTTTTAGATTTTGAAAAATCACAACAATAAATTTAAATTTAAAAAGTTAAAATTGTTTGAGACATTATTCTTTTTTATATGTAAATTATGAAATAGTACCCAAAAAGATATAATATAAAGTGAGCCTTAAAATATACTGTGCAACTTTTTTGTGTTACATAGTAAGTTTGCTCATAGTTACTTCCTTTCTCCCACTATATTATCTCCAATGTGTATTTAACATCTCTTTATCATCTCCTGCCTCCATATTGTTTCTGCTTTCCTGACAGACTATGGTATGAATTCCATATACCACAATAACTCCTGTAACAACATGCAAGATATCTACAAAGGAGACAGTGTATATTAAATTTTAGACTCTGCATTGGTACCTACATGTTGGTACTTAAATAAAAAAAAACAAAAAAAACAACAAAAAGAACAATTAATAAACATACAATATTTGAAAAGTCTATCATTCTTTTTTCCCCATAGTACGCTCCCCGGTCCGCTTCCCGGTGCGCGTACCGGGCACTCCCCCCGCAAAAAATTGAAAAAAAAATTACTTTTTTTTGGCCCCGTGGGGCCATTTTAAAACCCCCACATCAAACCGAGGGGGTCAGGGAGGGTCTACTCTGCCCCCTTATGGTCATTCCCACCTTTGTTTTGGCCACCTCTCATGTCTCAATCCTACCGAGACACAAGATGGCGGCCGCTCCGGACTGTTTAGAATGTTTACAGACACCCGACAGCCAATCAGCTTTCCGTGCGCACATCACGTGGCGCGCCCGGTGCGCTCCCCGGTGCGCGTACCAGGGCGCGCCTATAGATATATATATTTTTTTAACCTAAATTACTCAAAATCCACTGGAGCACATATCTTGAGACATAGCAAAAGCACATTGGGGTACCAGTCCCTACAATTTTGCCAAGTTTGGTGTAAATCCATTCAGCCGTTCGGGCTAAAAGTGAGGTTGACCGCCCTATGGAAATTAACATGGGGAAAACGCGTTTTGGGACTCCCCTTTTATCTCGGCCCCCACTTGACGCATCCCCCCAAACTTTCAGGGAAGGACCGGAGCTTGACGAGGCCATTTTGAAGAAATTTTCAGGCAGATTCGTCAACCGGCGCCAAAGTTATTACACATAGAATTTTGAGATTTAACTTTGAAAAAAATCCTAACTATAACTACCTACTGGCGACCGCCAGTAGGTAATAAATCTTCACTACTTCAATTCCTTTGGTGGGCATCTAGGCGCAGAAATAGATACAGACCACCAAGGATGCTTCAGTGTTTATTGGCAGTTGTTTAAGTCACCGTAATGCGTTTCGGCTGCAGCTCTCGGGCCTTGATCATACGAATGCTGCGGAGCCATATTTGAAGGATATATACAATTGTTGAGCATAAAAATAAAATCTGGTAAATACTGTTTTTTCTCGTCTTTTCTTTTTTTATATTTTTCCTATCCATTTCATAATTATTAATACATTGTAAACCGTGTATGTCAATATATTTTAACATTATATCATTGTTTATCTGAATTTTAACTTCAACACACATATGCCTGCATATACTGTGTCTAATTCAAGATTGATTACATATACTAAGTTTTATCTTATTACTACACAGCATATTGTATTACTTTATGCTCATCACCTTTTTTTCCCAAACAGTTGTGTTATATACTAATCATCCCCAATTTTTTCATTTCTGTTTAAAGTTTGTGTTCCTCAAAGAATATCTATCTATCTATCTATCTATCTATCTATCTATCTATCTATCTATCTATCTATCTATCTATCTATCTATCTATCTATCTATCTATCTATCTATCTATCTATCTATCTATCTATCTATCTATATATATATAGACACACACACACATATATTTGACTGGCAGTTGCCAGTAGCTAGTTCTGGTTAGGACCATGATTCCATAGGAAAAGTGTTTTTTGACTTGCCTGTATCATAGGAGTAGTTTGAGGAATCTTCACAACATTTTCCATAAAAAGTGCCCCTGTGAATCATGTTCTATATGGAAGGTTTCAAGGTGATCTGTGTAGTGGAGCCGAAAAAAAGGGGGGGAGTTCAAAAAGTGTGTTTCCTATGTTAACTCCCATTGGTCCTTTAGTCGAAACTGAAGATCAAAGCACTGGACGGAATACACCAAATTTGGCGGAATGTAAGATTTGGTTACTCAGATCACAATTTCAGTTATTTGATGTAAATCCATTTAGTATTTTTGTTGAGAAATTTGAGAAAATAAAGATAGTGATATTTGTGGTCTCGGGTCCTTTGCGATTAATTGCAGAAAATGACAAGCTTGTGCAGGGAAATGCAGAGCTCTGCCAGGCTTCCCATACTTCAACCAGGAAGTGTTGGCAGGCATCCTAAATAAAGTGGAAAAAAAAAAAGTGTCAGGATAGGTATACTATTACCCCTATGTCTTGGGCTCGGTGTTCCCCTGGTACCCTGCCATGGCATAAAAGCATTTTAGTGGCAAAACAATCAATGTAGATTATAGCCCCTGGGTGGGCCAGGTACCAGAGGAATGCAGGCTTACATAAAATTGAAAAGAAGGGGGAGCACAGGTCCCCTCTCCTTAGGCCTTTTCATGCCTTAGGGGCCACCACTTCCCAGAGGCTTATATTGAGTAAAGGGGGCTGCATGAACCGCCGTTCAGGGACTGCCATCTTTCTGGGGTCAAAATACAATTTTAAAAGAGGGAGGGGCCAACACAGCCCCCTCCCAGGCCATATACGGCCCCAGGTACCACCACCTCCCTGAGTCGGCCCATACACTACACAGAAGGGGGTGAAGCAGCCATTCTACAGGAGTCATACATTGCCCTGGGGACCACCATCTCCAGGGACTGACCGCTGCTATATCTCAGGGTGTTTGGTTTGTTACAACATGCAAGACATCTACAGAGGAGATGGTGTGCACTTCTCAGATGAGGGGAATAGAATATTCCTCCTGAATTTAAGACTGTGCATTGGAACCTACTTGTAGGTACCTAAATCAGCCACAGAACCCAAAAGCTCTTTTCAGAGCTACCCTACCTCTGATCATTCAAAACGTTTATCTTTTTCTAACTTTTTTCACTTTTTTTCCCCAAAGTACGCTCCCCGGGACGCTTACCGGTGCGCGTACCAGGTGCTCCCCCGCGAAATTTTGAATAATTTTTTTTATTTTTTGACTATATGAGCGTCCTAAGCCCCCCTCAGAAAACCTAGAGGGTCAGGAAGTGTCTACCGTGCCCCCTTCTACCCATTCCCAACGTTGTTTGTCCTCCATCTTGTGTCTCGATTCTACCGAAACACAAAATGGAGGACTACCGTAACGCTGCCGGTGTGCGTACCGGGGCGCGCACCGGTAAGCGCTTCCAAAAAAAAGGTGGGAAAGTAATTTACAGACAAACCACTGGAGACACTTACACCAAATATAGAATACGCCCTACTACATAGCAGTCCCTACCATTTACCCAAATTTGGTGGTATTCCATTGAGCCATTTGGGCTGTAGCCCTGTCTAAATATCCTGAGGTAAATTAAATGACAAAAACACATATGAAACTCTTTGAATTTTCAACCAATTAAAATGTTACTTACATTTTGTACTTTTATGTGCTGACATTTGATTGGTTGAGTACATGAATATATATGAAAAATGAGAGGGAAACACAGCCATTTTGGCTAACACTACCTAAGGTACATTTGGAAAAAATGTTCACAGAAAACTTCAACTACTTTGAAGAAGGTAAGTTGTTAATTTGAAAGGAGAACTATGTTATGCACTTTAAGTTAATTTGGGAAAACGTTTTCAGATAGTTATATACTGTCCCTCTGTAAGAGTTAGACATTGAGAAAGGCTTATTTATTTAAATTATTGATTGAGTTAGGCTTCTGTGGTATAATTATGAATTTACTTAGGCTTCATCACAGGCACTTTTTAATAGTTCTACTTCCTGCCTGAAACCATACACTGCCCAAAGATAACTTTACTGTTAAAAACTCACAAGTACCTGTCTGAACTTAAACCCAACAGTGCCCTATCTCTACTGATATATTTATTTTTTATGCTATTTACAGCAAGAAAATGGAAGCACAACAAAATGGAAATAATATTTCATTTCAAATTAATATGGAAAACAATCCTAAGGAAGACAAAGAAGAAATAGACTTTTTGGATGACACTGTAGACCAAGACTTAATTAAATGTGTTGAAGAAATTGAATCATGGAATGAAAAGGAGGACATACCTGATGAATTAATGTTGCAAATTCTTTTAGATTTTGAAAAATCACAACAATAAATTTAAATTTAAAAAGTTAAAATTGTTTGAGACATTATTCTTTTTTATATGTAAATTATGAAATAGTACCCAAAAAGATATAATATAAAGTGAGCCTTAAAATATACTGTGCAACTTTTTTGTGTTACATAGTAAGTTTGCTCATAGTTACTTCCTTTCTCCCACTATATTATCTCCAATGTGTATTTAACATCTCTTTATCATCTCCTGCCTCCATATTGTTTCTGCTTTCCTGACAGACTATGGTATGAATTCCATATACCACAATAACTCCTGTAACAACATGCAAGATATCTACAAAGGAGACAGTGTATATTAAATTTTAGACTCTGCATTGGTACCTACATGTTGGTACTTAAATAAAAAAAAACAAAAAAAACAACAAAAAGAACAATTAATAAACATACAATATTTGAAAAGTCTATCATTCTTTTTTCCCCATAGTACGCTCCCCGTCCGCTTCCCGGTGCGCGTACCGGGCGCTCCCCCCGCAAAAAAATTAAAAAAAAATTACTTTTTTTTGGCCCCGTGGGGCCATTTTAAAACCCCCACATCAAACCTAGGGGGTCAGGGAGGGTCTACTCTGCCCCCTTATGGTCATTCCCCCCTTTGTTTTGGCCACCTCTCATGTCTCAATCCTACCGAGACACAAGATGGCGGCCGCTCCGGACTGTTTAGAATGTTTACAGACACCCGACAGCCAATCAGCTTTCCGTGCGCACATCACGTGGCGCGCCCGGTGCGCTCCCCGGTGCGCGTACCAGGGCGCGCCTATAGATATATATATTTTTTTTAACCTAAATTACTCAAAATCCACTGGATCACATATCTTGAGACATAGCAAAAGCACATCGGGGTACCAGTCCCTACAATTTTGCCAAGTTTGGTGTAAATCCATTCAGCCGTTCGGGCTAAAAGTGAGGTTGACCGCCCTATGGAAATTAACATGGGGAAAACGCGTTTTGGGACTCCCCTTTTATCTCGGCCCCCACTTGACGCATCCCCCCCAAACTTTCAGGGAAGGACCGGAGCTTGACGAGGCCATTTTGCAGAAATTTTCAGGCAGATTCGTCAACCGGCGCCAAAGTTATTACACATAGAATTTTGAGATTTAACTTTGAAAAAAATCCTAACTATAACTACCTACTGGCGACCGCCAGTAGGTAATAAATCTTCACTACTTCAATTCCTTTGGTGCGCATCTATGCGCAGAAATAGATACAGACCACCAAGGATGCTTCAGTGTTTATTGGCAGTTGTTTAAGTCACCGTAATGCGTTTCGGCTGCAGCTCTCGGGCCTTGATCATACGAATGCTGCGGAGCCATATTTGAAGGATATATACAATTGTTGAGCATAAAAATAAAGTCTGGTAAATACTGTTTTTTCTCGTCTTTTCTTTTTTTTTATTTTTCCTATCCATTTCATAATTATTAATACATTGTAAACCGTGTATCTCAATATATTTTAACATTATATCATTGTTTATCTGAATTTTAACTTCAACACACATATGCCTGCATATACTGTGTCTAATTCAAGATTGATTACATATACTAAGTTTTATCTTATTACTACACAGCATATTGTATTACTTTATGCTCATCACCATTTTTTCCCAAACAGTTGTGTTATATACTAATCATCCCCAATTTTTTCATTTCTGTTTAAAGTTTGTGTTCCTCAAAGAATATCTATCTATCTATCTATCTATCTATCTATCTATCTATCTATCTATCTATCTATCTATCTATCTATCTATCTATCTATCTATCTATCTATCTATCTATCTATCTATCTATCTATCTATCTATCTATCTATCTATCTATCTATCTATCTATCTATCTATCTATCTATAGACACACACACACATATATTTGACTGGCAGTTGCCAGTAGCTAGTTCTGGTTAGGACCATGATTCCATAGGAAAAGTGTTTTTTGACTTGCCTGTATCATAGGAGTAGTTTGAGGAATCTTCACAACATTTTCCATAAAAAGTGCCCCTGTGAATCATGTTCTATATGGAAGGTTTCAAGGTGATCTGTGTAGTGGAGCCGAAAAAAAGGGGGGGGGTTCAAAAAGTGTGTTTCCTATGTTAACTCCCATTGGTCCTTTAGTCGAAACTGAAGATCAAAGCACTGGACGGAATACACCAAATTTGGCGGAATGTAAGATTTGGTTACTCAGATCACCATTTCAGTTATTTGATGTAAATCCATTCAGTATTTTTGTTGAGAAATTTGAGAAAATAAAGATAGTGATATTTGTGGTCTCGGGTCCTTTGCGATTAATTGCAGAAAATGACAAGCTTGTGCAGGGAAATGTAGAGCTCTGCCAGGCTTCCCATACTTCAACCAGGAAGTGTTGGCAGGCATCCTAAATAAAGTGAAAAAAAAACGAAAAAGTGTCAGGATAGGTATACTATTACCCCTATGTCTTGGGCTCGGTGTTCCCCTGGTACCCTGCCATGGCATAAAAGCATTTTAGTGGCAAAACAATCAGTGTAGATTATAGCCCCTGGGTGGGCCAGGTACCAGAGGAATGCAGGCTTACATAAAATTGAAAAGAAGGGGGAGCACAGGTCCCCTCTCCTTAGGCCTTTTCATGCCTTAGGGGCCACCACTTCCCAGAGGCTTATATTGAGTAAAGGGGGCTGCATGAACCGCCGTTCAGGGACTGCCATCTTTCTGGGGTCAAAATACAATTTTAAAAGAGGGAGGGGCCAACACAGCCCCCTCCCAGGGCATATACGGCCCCAGGTACCACCACCTCCCTGAGTCGGCCCATACACTACACAGAAGGGGGTGAAGCAGCCATTCTACAGGAGTCATACATTGCCCTGGGGACCACCATCTCCAGGGACTGACCCCTGCTATATCTCAGGGTGTTTGGTGGGAGCTTTGACAGCTCCAGCCGAACTAAAGCAACCACTCTGCTTGTAGAGGGTGGGATCAGTCAAAGTGCTCCTGCCTGCAAGAAGTGGAGGTTTCATCTCTTTTCCTGCCCGCAGACATACGGGCAGGAAAAAAGATTAAACAGATTGGTCCTGCATGGAGGGAGCTGCCTTTCCAGCAGCTCCCTCCATGCAGCAGAAATGCCTGCTCCCCAAAAGAGAGGGAGGCCAACTTGGACAGCGGGGGCCTTGAGGCTACCACAATGTACTGGGGAAGAGCAGAAAGAGGCAAAGTACAGGTCAGAAACAAGCAGAAAGAGGAAGAATAAATGTCAGCAATGAGCAGAAAGAGGCACAATAGAGGTCAGCAACAAGCAGAAAGAGAGAAAAAACGGTGAGAAACAAGCAGAGAAAAACAAAATAAAGTCAGCAAGCAGCAGAAAGAGGCAAAATAAAGGTGAGAAACAAGCAGAAAGAGGCAGAATAAATGACATAATCAAGCAGCACCAGGCAAAATAAAGGTGAGAGACCAGCAGAAAGAGGTAAAATAAATGTGAGAAATTAGCACAAAGATGCGGGAAAAGCAGGGTTGCAAGATCTGCTCATGGAACATCAATGGCTTGAACACAAAGATGGAGGAAGACGACTTCATTGAGTTCATAACTCAATTTAAAATACTACTGTTCCAAGAAACATGGCAGACTAAAAACTTGCCTTTAGTAGGATACAAAGAATTCCTTGTCCCAGCCCAGAAGGAGGGACGTCCCGGAAGGGCCAAAGGGGGTCTATCAATTTTTATATCAACTGACTTCACATGGTCACCAACTTGTATCGACTTAGATTCAACATGGATGCAATGCATCAAAGTGGAAGTTTCCCCCAACTTGGGACTCCTGATCGTGAATCTCTACTTGCACCCTAGCGGAAAACACAAAGGAAAAAGGATAAAACAACTAGTGACTACAATTAAGATATTGAAATCAACCTACCCAAGCGAAAACATGATTATAACGGGAGATTTCAATCTGAACCTAACTCGCGGACAGGAGGAAACCCTCCCCGCTCATATTGAGCCACGGCAGGGCAATCAATGCAGACAAAGTGCATTGGGAAGGAAATGTGCCTCTGCATTGGAAGCTCTCCACCTGTACACCCTAAATGGGAGAGGCCATCTGGACAGACCAGCCGCCCTAACGAGGGCCTCTAAGAAGTCAGGTTCTACCTTAGATTATACTCTGGCTGACCGCGGCCTATTCCATGACATAAGTGACTTCCGGATACAGGAACGCGTAGAAAGCGATCATTTTCCTCAGACCTTCACCCTTACCATTCAACCCACAAAGTCAGAGAAGGCGGCGCCATTGACCTTGCACACACAAATTTTCAATTTAAAACGGTTAAACTGGAACGAAGGAAATCTCTCTACCTTAATGGCATCATGCCACGATCTGTTCCTACTATCAGAAACATCGAGTGACACAGTCAAAACGTGGGAAAACTTTGTAACAGAGATCAATAAAAAACACCAATCCAACAACAGAGGAGGCAAACCCATAAGAAAGGGAGGTGGGGAATGGTACACACCGAAACTGCGTCAACTAAAAAGGCAAATAAATGCTTTCCTCCGGGCCGAACGCAAAAAAGATCCCCAGCTCTCACAACCCGTGCTGAACACAATCGAATCTCTAAAAAAAGAACTAAAAAGAGAGACCAATTTGGCAAAGCGAATGCACAGGGAAAAACTAGCATGTTCCATACTTCACGCAAGTAAATTGCAGAACTCAAAAGATTTTTGGGCAAAAATAAACTTCATGCTAAATGGCAAACACCGCCAGTTTAACTCAGACATGACTGACAATCTCTGGAGTAGTCACATCGACCAATTATATAACTCCTCATACAAGTCATGTAAGGACAATAACATCGAGCATCTTGTGGAGCTTTCTCGGTCCAGCCCGAGTATAATGCCAGTTCCAAAATTCACTGGGAATTCACAGATATTAAAGGCTACAGGAGACACTGAATTGTTCTCATTAAAGCAGGTCTCAAACACCATAAAATCACTGAGAGCAGATGGAGCGCCCGGTCCAAACGGACTTCCCAACGCCTTATTTAAGAAAGACCCATCGTTTTGGGCCAGTCAACTAACACCTTTGTTTGGTCAGAGCCTACAGACCAGGAACATCCCAGAATCATGGAGAGGCAGTATTCTGCATCCAATCTACATATCTGGGCCCAGGTCAGACCCCAACAACTATAGGCTTATTGCCTTAATTGACGTGGAGGCTAAAATCTATGCTTCCAACTTGTTGGTAGAACTGGAATCCTGGGTGAGCAGTACTGGGATCATTCCCCGGACACAAACAGGCTTTCGGCCAGGCCTGGGCACCTTGACCAATCTATCCGCGTTAACCCTCCTTGTTAACAAAGCTATCCATAACTCCACCCCGCTGTATACTTGTTTTCTGGACCTAAAAGCGGCTTTCGATAAAGTGCCTAGATCAAGTCTTTGGGCAAAAATGAAAGCCTGGGGCGTGCCGCCAAAGTTGCTAGGAGCAATTACTGAGCTCTACACAGATACTTGGGTCCAAGTGAAAAAAGGAGACGGTCGACGCCTGACCAGGAAATTCCACACAACTAACGGTTTAAAGCAAGGCTGCGTTCTGGCCCCAAGCCTCTTTAATATCTACACTGCGGACCTGGAAAGTGTCATAAGCACCATCCCCGGAGATCCACCAAAATTGGCCCACTCGCCTATAACAAGTCTCCAATACGCTGACGACATTGTTCTCCTTTCAAAAACCCCCATCGGTTTACAACGTTCGATCTAAAAACTGTTGCAGTACCTTGTGAACGCACAACTAACTATAAACCTAAAAAAAAACAACATCATATGCTTCTGCGGCCAGAGAAAAAAAAATAATAATAATTTTGTCTGGAGGATTAATTCTACCCCTCTAATCCAGGTAAATCATTATAAATACCTGGGAATCTTACTAGACCACCGATTAAAGTTTAAACTGCACCAAGACCAGGGGGAATCCAAAGCAAAGCAGCTCCAATTTGCCTTCAAAATAGTCCAAAAGCAATTAAAAGGGCATTCTACCGGCCACATTCTCAACATCGTAACTGCCAAATTTTTGCCATCATTGACATACGGTTCCGAACTACTGGCAACCCGGGACGCTACAGCGTTAAATCTCGCCCAATCTAGGCTGTTCAAAACTCTTTTTTCAATTCCGAGACACATCTCGCAAGCCCAAATTCGTTTGGAGTACGGTCTCACTAACCAGCTCCCAGCAAGACAAGGAGCACTCGTTAAATATTATTGGCGCATGAGGGAGGCAGAAGAGGAATCCCTGGCCCACCTTTGCTGGTTAGAAGTTGAAAAACAGGCCGGGCAGCCAGACTCAATATACAAGATCTTGAGGCAAGCGCTGGAGGCATTAAAACTAGATGAATCTTGGCGTCTGCCCATGACATATTCTGCCTTCAAACTGCTAACCAAGAAAGCAGTCAAACAATCATCACTATTCATGGACAAAGCAGCAGTGGCTGGAAAAAGCCATACCTGGATCGTCTTGCCGTCATATACCCACCTAAAACCACAGGATTATTTGAAAGAATGCTTTAGGGACCACTATAAAAGGAAACTAAGCCTACTAAGGTTGGGCTGCTTCTCGTCCAAAGACCTCACTTCCAAATGGCAACGGCAGTGGGCAACTCCTGATTGCCGCCTATGCGGCAACGGTGCAGAGTCTTTACTGCACCTCATATGTATATGCCCGGCACTCCAAAATCTAAGAAAATCGCTCCTTCGATCTCCCTTAAGAGAAGCCCAGGTGAGAACTTGCAGGGCAGCGGTGATAAGATGCCTAAGCGGTTCTTGGATAGAACTATCATGCAAAACCTTAGAATTTTTGAACCTTGCCGCCATAGAGCTGGAAAAAAAGGGCACCATCTGAAGAGGTTCCTGGACAATAGGTCAGGCTTTGGCAGACCACAGACTCTTCCTCCCTTCTTTCCAATGGTTGCTTTTACGCAGCACGAGTTAATGATAACGAGCCTCTTGTTTGAATAACCATTATTCTTTTATACTTTTTTTTCTCTTCTTAGACCTTTTTTTTTTCTGCTACTTTTTCAGAGCATGTTATTAATTTTTAACTCAACTCAAAATTTATTCTGTGTTGTTTTTATGATGTAAATATCTCTTGCATGGTGGTAAGTCCACCCTTTTATGATTTGTTTTAAATCAAATAAAGAATTATTATTCAACATGCAAGCACAAAGAGGCAAAATAGAGATCAGAAACCAGCAGCAAGAGGCAAAATAAAGATGAGAAACGAGCAGAAAGAATCAAAATAATGGTCAGCAATGAGCATAAAGAAGAGAAATAAAGGTGAGAAATGAGCAGAAAGAGGCAGAATAAAGGTCAACAAAGAGCAGAAAGAGGCTGAGACCTCATCGGAGTCCCCGCTTCCTTTCTCAACCACTCTGCAAAGGGACCTCCTGGTCAGCTACTGGTTGGGGTATGAAGTCCCCTTGGCTGCTGATTGTCATAGGGGGCAAAGAACCCCTATTGTTCCCACAAGGAAGCCCCCAACAATGAGATTACTCATACTTCACCAGAGGCCATGCCCCCTTTCTCAAACTACTCTTGAAAGGGGTCTCTGTGGTGATCTGGGTTGATGACATAACCTTCCATGTCATCTGGATCTGGAATGTGTATGTGTCACCAGTTTGGACATTCTATGTTTCAAGAATCAAACATAGATTTGTAGCACTTTATCACCCACAGGCCAATGGCTTGGTGGAGAAAATGAATCGCACATTGGTGGAATGCATTCAATGGGGAATCCAAAATAAATTTGATATTGCGAGAGCTGTTGAAGAAATGTTGTGGTCCTACAGGTGTACTCCTAATGCTGTCTCTGGGGGTTCTCCATTTGAACTTTTAAGAGGACGTCCTCCTGCTTCAAGACTTTGTCCTGCTTGGTTGAGGGAATTTCAAAAGAAAAGTGAAAGAATGTTGAAAATTGATAGTGTTATAAGACCTAAAGTAGAAGAATATCAAAAGAAAATGAAAAATATGTTATGATGCTAAACATAGGTTGAAACCTGAACAAGACAAATTTGAGGTGGGTGACTGGGTTCGCATTAAGGATCCTAATCACGTTTTGAAAGGGTTGTCTAAGTTTAAACCTCCAGTTAGGGTTGAGGTTGTAACAAAAAATGCAGTAAGAACCAGTCGAAATGAATGGTGGAACAAGGGGAGAGTAGCCAAAGTGAATTGTTGTTCTTCTTCTTCCCATAGCTTAAAAGCTAAGACATCTTTTCATTCTGTTCCTCCTACTGTTGTTTCTTCTGATGTTCAATCTAATGAAGACAAGTCTAATTCTTATCCTTTATCTGTACGCAGAACTGGTCGGAGGAATATTGTCAAACCTATGAGGTTTCGAGATTGATGTATTATTTATTGTGTTATTTACTCGATTTGATATGTTGCATTCTTTGTATTTGGTTATTTACATGAGCTGGTATTTTGCAATCTTTATTTTTATCAATTTCTTCATCTTGTTCATTGTGTTTGTTTATTTCACTTTTATGTAAAAAAGGGAGATGTTGTGGTGATCTGGGTTGATAACATAACCTTCCATGTCATCTGGATGTGGAATGTGTATGTGTCACCAGTTTTGACATTCTGTGTTTCACAGATTCTTGGGTCCTGCAACAGCTGTGTTCAATAAACCATGATCTATGAGATACCTGGTTTCATAGTGTTTTACTTCGTTACAGTCTCCTGGTGAACTACTGATTGAGGGATGAAGTCTGTGGGTGAGCGTGCCAGTAAACTCAGCTTTGCCAGCGATTCACAGAGTTTTAACTAAAGTCCATAGTCCAAGCAAAGTGAGAGTGGCAAATCACTGCAAACTCCTAACACCCACCCCTATCAGAGACTCACGCATAGACCCCCTCAGACACTCATATACCCACTTACAGCCCCACGCATACTCTCTATTCACAACCACTTGCAAACCTATCAGACACTCATACACCCACTGAGGCACTCATGCTCTCACTCACACACTTAGAGCCAAAGGGTAGTGATTACAGTTTGGAAATGCAATATAAAAAGCCTCAGAAATTCACAAACAAAACAAAGGTTACAGGTAGGTTCTATTTAGGAAAGAGAATAAAAGAAAACCTTAGAAATTCATTGAATTAACCGAAGATTTCAGGGGCTTTATAGTTAGGCTTAGATTTCTCTCATACAAAACCAGTGAAATTCAGCAGTTATAGTTACCTGCCCAAACTATCACTTACACCCTTCAATGCACTGTTTATGACATCACATATTACATCACTCATGACATGGTAAGTGACATCACTGATGACATCATTGATGACATCTCTGATAACATCACTGATGACAATATTCAGCTAGAGTAAATGTATCTTAAAAGCTTCTGAGAGTCAAAGATATATACTAATCTACTGCATAAGTTAAATTACTATTTTTTGTACTACTAATGAGTGATACTGTGACTGTATCAGCGTGGGAGTCGGTGTCTGAGTGTCTGTATGGGTGTGTGAGTGAGCGTGTGAGTAGCTGTATGGGTGAATACATGGGTGTGTTAGTAGCTGTATTGGTGAGTGACTGACTCTGCGAGTGGCTCTAAGAGTGGATAGGTGTGTGTGTGAGTGGCTGTATGGGTGACTAAGTGGCTGTGTGAATGGTTCTATGGGTGAATGACTGGGTGTGTAAGTGAATGTAAGGGTAAGTAAGTGGCTTTTTGACTGAGTGTATGTGTGAGTGAGTGAGTGCCTGTTTTGTACAGTATGTATTTGTGTGAGTTGCTGTATACATGAGTGAGCGGGAGTGGGAGGTATTGTACTGATGTGTGAATGGATGTGTAGGTGGTTTTGTAGATGAGTTAATGGGTGTGTGAGTGGATGTATGGGTGAATGAGCTGCTCTTTTAGTAGCCTTATGGGTGAGTGAGTACCTGTATGTGTGAGTGAGTAGAAGTCGTATGGGTCAGTGAAGGGTATATGAGTGCTTATGTGGGTGATTGAGTGGGTTATGAGAGGTTGTATATGGGTGTGAGTAGTTCTGTGGATGATGTCATCAGTAATGTCATCATTGATGACATTTGAGATGTCATAAGGATGTTATCAGTGATGTCTCTGAGCATGTCATGAGTGATGTACTATGTGATGTCATAAGCTATGCATTGCAGGGCATAATTTATGGTTAGCTCAGGTAGCTAAAACTGCTGAATTGTACTGGTTTTTATCGAGTGAAATCTGAGCTTAACCATAATAATGTCCCTGTAACCTTTCATTTTTTCAGTTAATTTCTATGGTTTTTTAAAATCTATTTCCTAACTATACCGTCCTTGTAATCTTTGCTTTTTCCGTGACTTTCTATGGTTTTTTAAATTCTATTTCTTAACTATAATGTCCCTGTAACCTTTGATTTTTCAGTGAATTTCAAAGTTTCTTTAAAGTGTATTTCCTAACTGTAACCTATAAACTTTGAAAGTGGGTGTGCAAGTGGCTAGATAGCTAGGCGTGTGTGTGTGAGTGGCTGTATGGGCCTTGAATGGGTGTGTGAGTGGGTTTGTGGGTATATGAGTGACTGTATGGGTCTGGGAAGGGTGTGAGAGTGACTGTATGGTATGTACAGGACTGTGTAAGTGGGTGTAAGAGTGGTTGTGCAGATCTGTGAGTGTGTGTGTGTGTATGAGTGGGTCTGTGAATGGGTGCATGAGTATCTGAGTGGGTCTGTGAGTGGATCCGTGAGGCAGTGGGTCTGTGAGTGGGTGCATGAGTATCTTTGAAGGTCTGTGAGTGGGTGGCTGAGACTGATTGGGTGAGTGAGTGGGTACATGAGTGTCTGATTGGGACGGTGAGTGGCTGTGTGAGTCTGTGAGTGGGTGTGAGAGTGTCTGAGTAGGTCTGTGTGTGGGTGCATGGTTATGTGAGTGCATGTGTGAGTCTCTGAGTGGGTCTATGAGTGTATGTTTAGGTCTGTGAGTAGGTAAATGAGTGCTTGAATGGATCTGTGAGTGGGAGCCTGAGTCTCACAGTGGGACTGTGATTAAGTGCATGGGAGTGGGTGCCTGAGTGTATAAGTGGGTCTGTCAGTGGGTACGCAATAAAAAAGGTAAGGGGCACATGGGAGTAGGTCCCCATGCAAGGCCCCTTGTGATTATCCAGCTTGCCTGAAGTCCACTACCCTCTGCTGCCTTCAGTTTTTTGCCTCTCTGCTCATTTTCTGCTAATTTTTCAGCCTCTTCTCTGCTTGCTCTGCCCCTCGATGTTGCCTCTTTTTTTTCGTTCTGCCCATTATTATGCTTCTTTCTGCTCGTTTCTCACCTCTATTTTGCCTCTTGCTGCTCGTTTCTTACCTCTATTACCAGCTATTTGTATGATGAAAAATGATCTATGCTTCTGGAAAGCTATCAAAACATGGCTCTTTAAATAGCTTAATCCTTGAGGGGCTTGGTTGGGAAACTGCCTCTTACTCATACTGGGATGCTTTTGGGTCGCCATGAGTTCTATAAATTATGTAAATAAAAATAGAATATAATTATGCCACTTTCTGCTCATTCTGCTCATTATTTTGCCACTGTCAGGGCCACTCACCTGAACTCCAGGTCTTCCTTTAGGGAGATGTCTGAACCCAATGCCCCCTAAAAACCCTTTCAGCTACAATGCTCTGTTATAACAATTGAGCTGTAAAGGCCGTCAAGGGGAAGGGAGAATAGTAAGAGAGAAAGAATTACAAAATACTGCAAAGATAAACTGGGTAACTGTGCAGGTTCTCTATCGGTGGCATTGAAAAATAATGATACACGCCTTTGGACTGCTGGAATAATAACAAGTAGTATGTTTGATTTTACATTCACTTCTTACAATATTTCAGAAATAGAGAAACAATAACTAATATACATGTCTAGTTACTTGTTTTTTATATCATAAGCTATTCAACTAAGATGCCTTTTTGATTAAATATATAGATTAGGATTTGCTATCTTTTCTACTGCTCTGTGCTAAAAGCAAGAACAAACATACATTACCACACAGTACATGGAAGTCTCAGTAACATTTGTTAATTACTCGCTGGTGAACTGATTAAGTAATCACCAATTAAATGAGGTTTATAAATGATGATTAACTTCCGAAGAAAATGAACTCTTACAAGAATTGTTAAATAAGTTGTAGTCCAAAGGTAAAAGCACATTGTACATAAACCTTTCTCAAAGATTGTTCCAGGGCAAATAAAGTTTTTATACTCTTGAAGAAGAATTTGTAATCACAAAGATGAGTCACAAATAAATAATGAAGATCTTCAAACGATGCCCTTGTTCGTTAAATTAAATAGAAAGTTAACTGACCACTTTTGTCTTCTTTGCGCTGCAAGACACAAGTTTAAAAAAGGTTATAACTCACGTTCTTTACTCTTTTTGTTTTTTCTGTTAAGAATCAATCAACAGGAAAAGAAGTGGCTGATCGAAGCAGCCACAAGTCAGGCACCTAACAGGAAACAGGAATCAGTGGGAGCGCCACCTGCTGTCATGAGGAGGGAACCAGAACAGAAGACACACAGTCACTGGAGCACAGGTAAGTCTCAGATTGATCCGAGGCCAAGCGTTGACTTCAGTGCTCTGTGTTATTTATAGGGATTCTGACACGGGCTGGGTTGCACGCAGAGGGCGGCGAGGCTTGACAGTTTGTTGGTGCAAGTGCTAACATGTTTCATTACGGAATTATGGAAATTAAGCACATGTTTTAACCACTAACTGACCGCACGTGCAAAACTTAACTAAGCACATAATTAACAATGTATTTTAATTCTGCATAATACAAAAATCAAACAAGCAACATAAAAATGCCCGTATGTAAATATGTGCTTTCAAATGTCAAACTCTTCTTTTTAACACGCAAGACTTCTCTTCAAGGGATCTGAATGAAAAATGCACCAGTTATAAACCTTGTTCAATCCTAGGGAATATGAACTCTCTTCAGTACTGTAAGGGAAAAAAACATGGTGGTGCTGGAATTTAGTGAAACCATGACAGCCTCTTTCAGCTAGTTTCTGACCTTTATTTTGCCTCTTTCTGCTCTCTTACTGCTCGTCGTTCACCTTTATTCTGCTGATTTATGCTTTTTTCTCATCATTACTCAACCACTTTTTCCTAGTTGTTTTTGCGAATTAGCTGAAATTACAGATATCCTAATTTGGATTTCCTTACATTTCTCAACAACTACTGAACAAATTCACACCAAATATGTGAAATTGTGATCTGCATAACCAAATATACCTTTCTGCCAAATTTGGTGTAATCCCTTCCAGCGTTTTGGTCTGTAGTTGTATTCAAAGCTCCTATGTGAGTTAACAATGTAAACACACTTTTAGTGACCCACCCTTTTTCTTGGCCCCCTGGTTGGTGGATCACCCCAAAACTTTCCATGTGCAACATGATTTACCGGCACACTTTGTTTGGAAAACATACGAAGATTTGTCAAAAAGTCCAATGAAATAGGCAAGTCAAAAAATGCTTGTCCTATGGAAACATGGTCCTCACTATAACTACCTACTGGTGACAACCAGTAGTGAACATATTTTTTAGAGTAAGGTTGTTTTTAGGGTTTAGGTTTGGTGTTGGTTTTTTGTTGAGATGGGATTTTTTAGGGTTTAGGGTGGGTATGTTTTTTTGGATGACAAAGTATTTTGGGAGGTTTAGGGTGGTTTTAAATGGTAAAGGATTTTTTAGGGTTTAGGGTGGATATAGGTTTTTGGGTGGCAAAGTATTTTTTAGGGTTTAGGTGGGTATGGGTTTTTGGGTGGCAAGGGAATTTTAAAGGTTTAGGGTGGGTGTGGGTTTATGAGTGGTAAGCAATTTTTTTAGGCTCGTGTTGAACTCCGCAGAGAGAGAAAAAACTCAGTTGCACTATGTGGAATTCTGTGGGCAGACGGAGATATGGCACGCCCATTCACATTCCAAAATACAACATGGATTACGTCCTTGAGTTCCAAATCATGAGTGATCGCCACTCTGAGGTTCGCATGGATGCAGCCATCTAGTTTTCTAATATGTTTATGGTGCTTGGACTAAGATTCAATCCCTCGGCTATCCTTGTATTTCTCTGCCCTCTTATTTAATCTACTTCTCATTTTTTTATTTATTGAATCAGTGTGTGTTTTGTGTATGTATATTTTTACATTTTGTTTTTAAATCATGTTTTTGTGACTTTTTGTAATTTGTTTATTTTTCCATAGTTCTTCTTTCCTTTCCTCTTTCTTTTCTAATCCCTCTTTACCCCACCAGGATTACCTCATGGGCAGTGCAGCCACCTAGGTGTGGTACAAAAGGGGGTGGTGATAGACGGAGCATCTGAATCAATCAAACACTCACACCCAGTCAAAAGATCTGGGTTTAATCCATCACCGTTCTTTAGCCCACTCTGCCACCCCAGTTCAGACATGGCTATATGCAAATCAGTCTGACCCTGTGCCTCATGGGAACAGTCTAGCCCGAACTGCCAAGTCATGTCTTTCCTGGACCGGAAACAAGCTTCCAAGGACCGGTTTCTGGCATTCCAGCCGCCTTCAGCCCGGCTTGCTTGAATCCAGTGGCAAAGTGAGAAAGGGACTCACGTCGGAGCATACCCTGCACCACTTATGGCGGCCAAAAGTGGTACAAAAGGGGGTGGTGATGGACGGAGCATCTGAGTCAATCAAACACTCACACCCAGTCAAAAGATCACGGTTTAATCCATCACCGTTCTTTAGCCTACTCTGCCACCCCAGTTCAGACATGGCTATATGCAAATCAGTCTGACCCTATGCCTCATGGGAACAGTCCAGCCCGAACTGCCAAGCCATGTCTTCCCTGGACCAGAAACAAGCTTCCGAGGACCGGTTTCTGGGGTGGCAGAATGGGCTAAAGAACGGTGATGGATTAAACCCTGATCTTTTGACTCGGTGTGAGTGTTTGATTGATTCAGATGCACCGTCCATCACCACCCCCTTTTGTACCACTTTTGGCCGCCATAAGTGTGGCAGGGTATGCTCAGACGTGAGTCCCTTGCTTACTTTGCCACTGGATTCAAGCAAGCCATGCTGAAGACGGCTGGAATGCCAGAAACCGGTCGTCGGAAGCTTGTTTCCGGTCCAGGGAAGACATGGCTTGGCAGTTCGGGCTGGACTGTTCCCATGAGGCACAGGGTCAGACTGATTTGCATATAGCCATGTCTGAACTGGGGTGGCAGAGTGGGATAAAGAACGGTGATGGATTAAACCCAAATCTTTTGACTGGGTGTGAGTGCTTGATTGATTCAGATGCACCGTCCATCACCACCTCTTTTGTACCGCTTTTGACGGCCATAAGTGTGGCAGGGTATGCTCAGACGTGAGTCCCTTGCTCACTTTGCCACTGGATTCAAGCAAGCCGGGCTGAAGACGGCTGGAATGCCAGAAACCAGTCCTCGGAAGCTTGTTTCCGGTCCAGGGAAGACATGGCTTGGCAGTTCGGGCTGGACTTTTCCCATGAGGCACAGGATCAGACTGATTTGCATATAGCCATGTCTGAACTTGGGTGGCAGAGTGGGCTAAAGAACAGTGATGGATTAAACCCAGATCTTTTGACTGGGTGTGAGTGTTTGATTGATTCAGATGCACCGTACATCACCACCCCCTTTTGTACCGCTTTTGGCCACCATAAGTGTGGCAGGGTATGCTCAGACGTGAGTCCCTTGCTCACTTTGCCACTGGATTCAAGCAAGCCTGGCTGAAGACGTCTGGAATGCCAGAAACCGGTCCTCGGAAGCTTGTTTCCGGTCCAGGGAAGACATGGCTTGGCAGTTCGGGCTGGACTGTTCCCATGAGGCACAGGGTCATACTGATTTGCACATAGCCATGTCTGAACTGGGGTGGCAGAGTGGGCTAAAGAACGGTGATGGATTAAAACCAGATATTTTGACTGGGTGTGAGTGTTTGATTGATTCAGATGCACCGTCCATCACCACCCCCTTTTGTACCGCTTTTGGCCGCCGTAATTGTGGCAGGGTATGCTCAGAAGTGAGTCCCTTGCTCACTTTTCCACTGGATTCAAGCAAGCCGGGCTGAAGACGGCTGGAATGCCAGAAACCGGTCCTCGGAAGCTTGTTTCCGCTCCAGGGAAGACATGGCTTGGCAGTTCGGGCTGGACTGTTCCTATGAGGCACAGGGGAAGACTGATTTGCATATAGCCATGTCTGAACTGGGGTGGCAGAGTGGGCTAAAGAACGGTGATGGATTAAACCCAGATCTTTTGACTGGGTGTGAGTGTTTGATTGATTCAGATGCACCGTACATCACCATCCCCTTTTGTGCCGCTTTTGGCCACCATAAGTGTGGCAGGGTATGCTCAGACGTGAGTCCCTTGCTCACTTTGCCACTGGATTCAAGCAAGCCGGGCTGAAGACGGCTGGAATGCCAGAAACCGGTCCTCGGAAGCTTTTTTCTGGTCCAGGGAAGACATGGCTTGGCAGTTCGGGCTGGACTGTTCCCATGAGGCACAGGGTCAGACTGATTTGCATATAGCCATGTCTGAACTGGGGTGGCAGAGTGGGCTAAAGAACGGTGATGGATTAAACCCAGATCTTTTGACTGGGTGTGAGTGTTTGATTGATTCAGATGCACCGTCCATCACCACCCCCTTTTGTACCGCTTTTGGCCGCCATAAGTGTGGCAGGGTATGCTCAGACGTGAGTCCCTTGTTCACTTTGCCACTGGATTCAAGCAAGCCGGGCTGAAGACGGCTGGAATGCCAGAAACTGTTCCTCGGAAGCTTGTTTCCGGTCAAGGGAAGACATGGCTTGGCAGTTCGGGCTGGACTGTTCCTATGAGGCACAGGGTCAGACTGATTTGCATGTAGCCATGTCTGAACTGGGGTGGCAGAGTGGGCTAAAGAACGGTGATGGATTAAACCCAGATCTTTTGACTGGGTGTGAGTGTTTGATTGATTCAGATGCACCGTCCATCACCACCCCCTTTTGTACCGCTTTTGGCCGCCATAAGTGTGGCAGGGTATGCTCAGACGTGAGTCCCTTCCTCACTTTGCCACTGGATTCAAGCAAGCCGGGCTGAAGACGGCTGGAATGCCAGAAACCGGTCCTCGGAAGCTTGTTTCCGGTCCAGGGAAGACATGGCTTGGCAGTTCGGGCTGGACTGTTCCACTGCGGCACAGGGTCAGACTGATTTGCATATAGCCATGTCTGAACTGGGGTGGCAGAGTGGTCTAAAGAACGGTGATGGATTAAACCCAGATCTTTTGACTGGGTGTGAATATTTGATTGATTCAGATGCACCGTCCATCACCACCCCCTTTTGTACCACTTTTGGCCGCCATAAGTGTGGCAGGGTATGCTCAGACGTGAGTCCCTTGCTCACTTTGCCACTGGATTCAAGGAAGCCGGGCTGAAGACGGCCTTAATTGCCAGAAACCGGTCCTCGGAAGCTTGTTTCCGGTCCAGGGAAGACATGGCTTGGCAGTTCGGGCTGGACTGTTCCCATGAGGCACAGGGTCAGACTGATTTGCATATAGCCATGTCTGATCTGGGGTGGCAGAGTGGGCTTAAGAACGGTGATGGATTAATCCCAGATCTTTTGACTGGGTGTGAGTGTTTGATTGATTCAGATGCACCGTCCATCACCACCCCCTTTTGTACCACCTAGGTGTGCAGCACCGAATGAGCTTCATTGAGTATAAGGTGGCAGCACTAGTTTTTGTGTGGCGCGCCACCTCCCCTCCATGCTGGCAGCAGGTCTGGCAGTTGATAACCCCTGTGGGAGTGCTAGCTGTGCTGGCGGAGGTGCACTGGTATGTGCAGCGCACCAGCCAGTTTTCTTGCCCCGTCCAGCAGCTAAAGCACCGCTAGGCTGATATCCTTGATTAGGGAGCAGGACCTGCTCGACCTGCACTGTATTGAGATTCCAGTACTCGGCAAGTAATATTTATTTGTTGTGTTTCTACAATGCTACCATTTTTTCCTGAAAAGTAGCTCACACTCAGTGGTAATTTACATTAAGTTTCTGTTAAGAATATTATTATTATGTGATCCTGTTTCTGCTAGGCAGTTGCTCAGCGCTATCCAATCATAGTCATCATTGGCTGCTCGCTTTGGCTTGTTAATTAGGAACCTTAAACAAAAAGAGAGGTAGGGAGAGTCGATGTGACACTCTTATTCCCTGGTTATGATCAGTCAACAACAAAAGAGTGCCCTATGGTTTATTTTTGACCACATTTATGGAGCAAAAGAGAAAACATAACAAACAGCCTGATTTTGGGTGTTTTTGTGGTGATGACATGCTTCATCATTGGGCTCCACCAAAGAGACCGAATGTCTCTTTGGTGTGCTACAATGCCAGGTCTACTGCGGAGCCGGTAGGTGGGAGTTAAGGCGTGTTTTTGTGCAAAACTAAGCTAGTGAGTGATGAGGCAATAAAAATTAGTCTGTAGTGTATCAACCGGAACTTTATTCTATGATCACTAAAGACAGTATTTAAAATCAATGTGTATGGCAGCAGTCCACATTTAATTGAGTGGAAGTTTCCTAGATATCAGTCGACATGTTTCTTGCCATTAAACTGGTGTAAATTTACTGGGCAATTCTTCTTTACTAGAAAAGTGTATTTAAACCCTGGTGGTATGGGCGTGCTAAGGCTCACCCTTAACTAGGGACGTGAAAGTGAAAATAAAGATAAAAATAGTGAAAAAAGTGCAAAAAGTAGAAAGACAAATCAGTCTACTACATTACTCCAGGTTTTGGAGGCTTCGACTTTGCTGTTTCTGCACTTTTCGGTGTTTCAGATGGACACCTTGGCTCACAGGAGGTAGGTGGGAACGTAATTGGCACACTGCCCTCGACGCTTGGCACCCTCAGTGTACCTGCATCACCCTCTACTGGACCCCGACGTTGTTGGAGTAAACAATTCTTAAAAGAAAAATAATATGGTACTGCAAAATTAGGTTAAGCATCTGCATTCTCTTCTGGAATGTCCGTCACTCTTGGGTGGCTGTCTGGACTTGTCCAGTAGGTAAGCAGGAGTGTTGAGCTCAACTTTCGCCTTGCGTTCATACAGGAGACTAGAAGACCTGCAGTTTATAAAACAGAAACTCTATTTTAGGGTCAAAGAGAAGGACAGAAGGAAGTTAAGCATAATGAGGAGTGTACCAAGAAGACTCAGAGACAGGGCAAATAATACAAGGGGGACTCAGAGTTTTACTTTTGCCACCAGTGGAACACACACACACAGCAGCATTTCACAAATCAACACACCTCTATCCATTCAACATGGCTGAATACTAGGCTCATGCAAGCTGTGATACACTCACTAGAAATACCTTATGACAGTTGCTTTGCCCCGATATGGGACTCTTCCAGCACTCCAGTCTGCCTCCTTGATACACTTCAAATTCCCTTGCTTGACTACGGTATACATAGATGGAGGAAAATTATAGATGACAATCAGTTAATATCCTGGGAGTGTTTGGTAGATATTACTGAGGGCGCAGTACTGAAATTCAAATATTATCAACTAGCAAGTTGGGCAAAGGACCAAAGAAAGGATGGCAAGGGAAACCATTATTGGAAGGACAGGATACAGCAATGGCCGCTTTTGTGGCAAGAAGTTTCAGAGTGGTACTGGATGTTAGTCCAGGCCGGGGAAGAGGTGCTAACCCTGCTCACAGACATCTGGAAGAGGGAACTGCCAAGTCAAGACCTCTGTCAAGTATCTATGTCTTACATGTGGCTATCTAAAAAGTCTGTGCCGCTTAGGAGAAATCATCTGTTTACTGTCTACATGGCCTACTGAACGCCAAGGAAATTGTCGAAGCTGGGAAACCGGGTGGTAAGAAAGTGCCCCCCAAGTGTGGTACATATAATGCCAATGACATTCATATGTTCTGACAGTGAACTTCAATTCAGATCTTCTGGCATAAAGTTGGTAAGACTCTCACGGAGATTACGGGTCAAGAGAATAAGGCGAGCCTGGCTTTGGTAAATTTTCGGGGTGGTTGGTGGAGGGGAGACTAATCGCGACTTTTTAAGTCACAAAAATTACGTATTTTTGTTTTAATTTTGCTTGCACAAAGAGAGTTATGTCTTAAGTGGATTCTTCCTTGCCCTTCCCCAGTGTCAGAATGATTATGTTCAGTACAAAGAATATCTAAACTCGACTTTAACTACGAGAAAAACATTCTGGGAGTTCTATGAAGACTGGTATAAACACCACCCTGTTGGTAGTATCCCTTGAGCATTAGTTTTCTTTTGTGTATAAACATATTGGTCCACTGATTACCTGTATGCTATTTTGGTCGTATGGGAGCTGGGTTGCGATTTTACGGCCGTAATCTCCCCCTCCATTGACCATATTTGCGTTTGTGGCTCAGGACTTTGACTTGGCTGTTTGTTTTTGGCACACAATGTTCACACACCTCCCTGGCGGAGATATCGGGCCTACCTTGCCCTAGTCTTAGAATCTCCTAACCATTTAGTATAAATCACTAATGAAGACGTTAAAAAATAGCTAAATACTATGTCTTAGAGTTATGGTTTTCCATTTGAAGCTGATATAGTGCACTGTTGTTAAAGAAGTACAGAAACAGATTTGAAGTATTTTGTGTAGTTTTGGTCGTATGGGAGCTGGGTTGTGATTTTACGGCCGAAATCCCCCCTCCATTGACCATATTTGTGTTAGTGGCTCAGGACATTGACTTGGCTGGTTGTTTTTGGCACGCAATGTTCACATACCTACCTGGCGGAGATATCGGGCCTACCTTGTCATAGACTTAGAATCTCCTAACCATTTAGTATAAATCACAAATGAAGACTTTAAAAAAATAGCTAAGTACTAGGTCTTAGAGTCATGGTTTCCATTTGAAGTTGATATAGTGCACTGCTGTTGAACAAGAAGTACAGAAACTGATTTGCTATATTTTGTGTAGTTTTATGTTTTTCACTAAAGGGACTAATCTGGTCTCTGAAGAACCCGAAAAAAGGAGAGGAACCTGCAAGTAAATTTGGCTAAGTGTGAAAGGGCCAATCACCTACAGAAAAAAATGATCCACATCATTCAGGCACCAAACATGGCAAATATTCTCAAGCAAGCACCCAAATTACATTTCAACACCCTCCCTCACTGTCTGCCACCACATGAATATGAATCATCAATCTTCATTCACAATCACTCAATAATAACTTGTTGGTGTAATGGTTACCTGTTCCAATCCAAGTACATTGGTAGGTACATAATCTCCCCTTTGATGAATGCAACTAAATAGAATTTGGCAGTCTTGTAAATCAAATGATAGTCTGGGGCAGCCCTCGTAGGTGATGAAAAATAGAAGGATAATAGGATGGATTGTCCAGGTTACTTTTTGCTAATTAAGTTTGTAAAGGCCAATCACCTACAGGAAAAATGATTGGTTATCATTCAGGCCCCAAACATTGCAAATCATCTCAAGCAAGTTCCCAAATGACAGTTTAACACACCCCTCACTGTCTGACGCCACATGAATCATCATTCAGTAGTCAGTCACTGACTCACCATTGCAAATGTTGTAATTACCTCTTCCAATCCAAGCAAAGGAAGAATAGGTAGTAGGTACACAATTCATGTTTGACATAGGCAACACATTAGAATTTGGAATTGGCGGGGGCGTGGCTTGGACGCCGAGGAAGATGGCGGTCTGAAGCGTCTCTCCTCCCGCCACGAGCGTTCTTACCTATATTTGGAACACCTTCCAATGCCTGCAGCGGGGACGTGACCGAAGATTTGTGCATCGGATCACTCCCTGAGCATGCTGGCCTGATTCCCGTGTCCGGGGCTGCAGCGGATCAAAGGCTGCATCGACGGAGGCTTCGGGCGCTAATGGTGCTTCTGCTTCTGCGTGTGGAAACCCAAGTCTGCGGACAATGAATACATGACTACATGAATTGCTCGACATCAACTCACAGGGGGCTCCCTAATGTCCCAGTCTCAGCTAACACCATGTGCAATGATAAATGAATGAATGGGTCGCTCTACTCCTTTTTTAATGCTATTAATGTCAGTGATCTAGGTGCTGGCTGACTAAGCCCCTACCCAGGCTGGTGCTGTCTGCTTTGCGCTACGTGAGTACCGGAAAGAGAGCTCTTAAGTTGCTGCCTAGGCATCTGTGCATCCCAGAGAAGGTTACAATGGATACCAAAGATCAAGGAACCTTTAAGAGGCTTAAATCGGACCACTCGAACCCGGGGTCACCAAACAAGCCAAAGAAAGTCACTCCGGATGCACTGGATATTATACTAAATAGGTTAGACGAGGTGAAAGACTTAGCCAAGGTTACTAAGGAGGAAGTGGTGGCAATCCGTCAAGATATCCGAGACACCAACGCGCGTCTAACAGAGACAGAATCCCGGATCAGTCGCCTGGAGGACATAGAGGTTAAAACCTCAACGGCCTTGAAACACCTCCACATCTCCTCTGACCAGACAACCAGATGACTAGCCGAGTTGGAGGACAGGAACAGGAGAGGGAACCTACGCATCTTTGGAATTCCGGAAGGATCAGAAGATTCGGATGGCTCATGCATCAAGTTCTTGGAATCCTGGTTCACTAAAGCCACAAACATGACTTTCGCAAATCCTCTGGAATTTGATAGGGCGCATAGAGTCCCAGGAAGGATCACTAAAACACAGAGAGGACCAAGACCCATCGTATGTAAGCCCTTACGCTACCAACATGTGGAGCAAATCCTAGCCTTCGTGAGAAAACACAATCATATTCTATGGAAGGACACCAAAGTCTACATCTCCCAAGACTACAGTAAGGAGACCGTCGAAACAAGGAAGGCTTTCCTCGCCCTTCGTCCGCATCTGTCGGTGAAGGGATACCAATTTGGCTTTGCGGGCCCAGCGAAATATCGGGTGACAATACGTGGATCGGCTCACTACTTTACAGATCCAATGAAGCTCAAACGCATGCTTGAGGATGCGGAAGAACGAGACATGGAGCGCGACATGGAAACTAATAACCCGGATGGTCTATCGGCCTCGGCTTCTGCTTCAGGATACAAGTGACCACGCTAGGTCTTATCATAAAGTTTTCTGTGCTCTGTTGTTATTGAAAGCCTGATGGGCTTCTATGTTGCTGGGTTCCTACCGGATGAACCCCAAGTCTGCGGATGTACTGGAAGTTTCTTTAATTTACCTCTCTTCTTCAGGCTGGAGTGGCCCAGCTGTTTTGATCGGATCCTCTTGTTTAAAGTTGGCTCGCCTGGTTGGCTCCAATGAGACGATGGCCGGTAATGTATACATTGTAAAGTGCTGTCTAACTCCAGACTTGATACACTGTCAGGCTACCCGGAGTAGACCGGATTCGTTCTGTCAAAACTATGTCTATTTGACTATTGATTACTGATGTCCTACTGTTCTCTGTTCAGGTTCTTCGCCACTGAGGCGATGTCTTAAATTCTACTAGCCACTAGCCACTTGGTGCCTTGATGTGAGATATGATGCCATAATATCTTCTAATAGGTCATGTTGATATCTTCTCAAATTTCTGCTCGATAATCATAGTTCAGTGTGCACTCAGAAATTATTCTGCCTTACCAGGAAGATATAATGAGTGGGTGTGCTGTTGAACACATGTCGATTTTGCTGCATTACTGCAACGTTCCACTGCTTGCATAGCCTTTTATATGCATTTTCCGTTATGTATTGTTGTTCCAATGTCTTTAAATGACTAAGTTTAGGCGGGGGGGGCTGCTGCAGTTTTCCTCACGTCGCCATGCTTCTGTATTACAATTGGGGTGGGTGGGGTGGGGGGTTGCGTGGGGTTGGGAGGGGTGGGTGCTGTGTTCTGTGTTTTGTATTATTTCTCCTTATTTCTCCTGCATTCTCCTTCTCTCTTTTTCCTCTCCTTCCCGTATCATCTCTTTCCTCTCTTACCTGTCTCTTTGCTCTTGATTGGACAAGTTGTACCATGCATATGATGTGTTTATATATCTATACTCAGACTAAGCGTGCTATATCATCAGGTATCCAGTTATCTGGTGGTGGTTTCAGACTGTATCTCATCTTGAGTGGCAGGACAATGTGTCCTTTACATGATGCGCCAAATACCATGTTTTCCCTTGGGTCTCTTGTTACAACCATGACACATATACCATTGTAAATGTCACATAGACCGCTGTCCACTCCACTTGGTACAACCTCTCTTGATCGACTGAAAGTTTTATCCATGAATGTTAAGGGTCTGAATCAGCCCGTTAAAAAACAAAAGATATTAGATTATTTGCGGAGACAAAAGGGGGAAATTGTTTTGCTACAAGAAACCAAATTGGATGCTAAACAATTCTATACTCTGCGCAACAAGTTTTATTCAGAGGTTGTAGGATCAGGTGCACTCGGTAAAAAGAATGGGGTTCTGGTATTATTGTCAAAGAAGTCCAAGGTAGAGCTCCTATCCTCCTCATCAGATGAAAAAGGTCGCTGGGTTACGGTGAAACTCACTAAGGATAACACGGAATTCTTTGTCACTAATGTCTACGCACCTAACACTAATGATTTAGAATTCTGGCAGGATTTAGTCAAACAGATTGCGACGGTTCCTGACACGGCGATACACATAATTGGGGGGGACTTTAATCTTCCGTTTGACCCGGCCTTAGATAGGGACTCTAAGTGTACATTCAAACCAAACAAATCACATAATGCCTTCATCAAACTATGCCAACAATTCCACTTAATTGATGCGTGGAGGATACAAAACCCCACTGATAGAGACTACACATTCTACTCTTCCCCTCACGACTCGTTCTCCCGTATTGACTACATTTTCATTACACAAAATGGCGTAGCAAGGATAGAGGATACTTCAATTGAGCCAAGGGTACTGTCGGACTACTCATGTATATCTCTATCCATCAGTAACATTAAACCATCCCCTAAACAAACGGCCTGGAGACTTAACGAAGAAATCCTACACAAAGAACAGAATAGGACTAAAATCTTGGAGGCTATTAGATCTTATCTGGAGACTAATGTGAGGGGGGACACCTCAGAACTAGTGCGATGGGAAGCCCTAAAAAGCACAATAAGGGGAGTGTGCATCAAAATCCGTTCAGCAATGAACAGGGATTGTAATGCGAAGTTAGAAGGGTTGGAAGCTGAGATAGCTACTTTAGAGAACAAACACCAAATGACAAGGGACCAGGAAACGTTCAATATCATGACCCATAGAAAATACGAATATAACAAGCTAGTGAGCGAAAGGGCGGGAGTGTGGCTGGATAGGAAGCGAAGGTTTAAGCTATGTGAATCTAACAAAGCCGGTAAGAGCCTGGCAGCATACTTAAAATTTAAAGTACAAAGGAATGCTATTAATGTTATCAGGGACTCGGCGGGAGTTGCTCATTCGGACCCTCAAAAGATATCCGAGGTCTTTAAAGACTTTTATGAGGACCTATACGCTAAAAACGAGTTGGTGATGGGGGACAAAATTCAAGAATATCTGCAAGAATGTGCTCTACCAAAGTTAAAGCCTGAGGAACAACTCAGTTTGAATGGGCCGATCGGCTGTCTAATGAGGTAGAAAAAGCGATCAAGGGGTTAAAATGTGGGAAAGCACCAGGTCCGGACGGCTTCACGGCCAAATTTTATAAAAGTTTTGCATCGGACTTGGTTGATCCCCTTCTACACCTCTTTCACGAATTTACGGAGTCAGGGGAGGTCAAAGGCACGTTGGCAGAGGCAACTATTGCAGTCCTGCCAAAGGACGGCAAAGACCCATCACTTCCAAAGAACTACAGGCCGATTTCCCTGATTAACCTTGATTGTAAATTACTAGCCATGATCCTGTCAGCCCGTCTGCAAAAAGTCCTCCCCACCCTAGTACATCCGTCTCAAGCGGGTTTCTTAAAACATAGACTATCTAGTGATAACACCAGAGTACTGGCCCATGCTCTAGAAAAAGCGAAGCTTTTGACGACCCCCACGGTGGCAGTCACACTGGATGCAGAAAAAGCTTTCGACAAGGTAGATTGGTCCTACCTTGAGGCAGTTTTAAGCAACTTCAACCTAGGAGAGACGTTTACTAAACTCGTAATGGCTTTGTATGCCGGCCCCACTGCTAAGGTCAGAGCGGGCGGCTCCTTCTCTTCCTCTTTCTGCCTAAAACAAGGGACGAGACAAGGCTGCCCACTATCACCTTCTCTGTTCTTATTGGCAATAGAACCCTTTCTGTGGCATATCAGACACAATGAAGCCATTGCTGGGGTTCCCTTTGGTAATTGCACTGTAAAATTGACTGCATACGCCGACGATGTCCTGATCTTGTCGGAAAAAGCTGACGAGGCTATCCCGGCCTTGATGGACACAATTGAGGGGTTCTCTAGAGTCTCAGGATATAAATTAAACAAGGATAAAACAGAGGTTAAGTTACTAAACAACATCGGGGATAAAGGATTACTGGGAACATCTGGCCTTACCTGGCAACCGAAAGCTTTTAAATATTTGGGCCTAGACTTTGAGAAGGACTTGATTACGACTCTGAAATTAAATGAAGACTCAACATTAAAAAAGATATCCACTTTACTAGACAGTTGGTCACCTAAATTCTTGTCCTGGTGGGGCAGGGCTGAGACTCTAAAAATGATGTGCACGCCTCTAGTTAACTACCTGGCTAGCATGCTACCCATGACTTTCTCAGACGAATTTATTAAGAAGGTGGACAAGCTGTTCGGAGAGTTCCTATGGCGAGGGAAAAAAGCCAGGATATCACTTAAAAAGCTGCAGCTAGCAAAAGATAAGGGCGGCCTGGGCCTGCCCTCGTTTAGGAACTACCAAACGGCTTTCCTCTGTAAGCAAGGGGCCCTTTGGTTGGTTGAGGATGCATCCTACACTCCAGTATGGCTAACTATTGAACGGTCGTTAATAGCAGATGCACCCCTCTCGTCTCTCCTCACCATGGATCTGGCCCATATACCTCACTCCAAATACATCCTTCTAAATACCAGAAGAGCACTTCTCCGACTTGACCAGTATCATAAGACTGCTCTGGTGATTAAGAGATCCACCCTACTCTCATTATGGCATAACCCTAAGATCAGGATAGAAGGGAAAACCCTTTACTGGGAAGTGTGGGCCGGAAAAGGTATACACATAGTGAATGACCTCTATGATAATGGCAGACCCCTGCCCTTCTCGACATTGCAAGAAAAGTTTAGCTTACCACCCATAGAATTTTACCAGTTCCTAAAACTGAAGGCCGCTATCTCCAAATGCCCCCTCAACACAGACTTACCCTGGCTTGTGTCCCAGCTACGAATACTATACCATGCTGACCATTTTGTATCAAGAATATATAAATTGCTCCTCCCCCTACCCAAGACGCCACATAGGCTGACCGAAATTAAGTGGGAAGCGGAACCTAATTCCACAGGCATTGCATTAGACTGGGAGGTGATACACAACACCGCACTGACAAACAAGATATCCCCGATCCTATGTCAGACGAAATATATGCTGTTAAATAGAGTGTTCTGGACCCCCCAGAGACTGTTTAAATGTAAATTGAGGGATACTCCTACCTGTTGGAACTGCCATGAAGCTCCTGGTGACTTGGCACACATGTTTTTTCATTGTTCCCTATTACGAACATTTTGGAATAAAATATTTACATACATTCAACAAGTGCTTGGAATCACGCCTGTCCAAGATTTCATATATGTCATTTTAGGTCCCCTGGAAACACAATTGCCGGACATTCATGACAGGCAACTGCTTGATATTATGCTGACATTGGCGTGCAAGGTCATTCTTTACAAATGGAAAAATTTTGACGAAATCAACTTCAAAATGTGGCTGGAATGGCTCTCATTTTTAAGAGGGGCAGATAATCCTGCACTGCAGTCAGCCACTTGGAAGCCCTCGAACAAAAAACTCTGGACATCCCTGGATGCGTCATCCTCCCACTTTGAACCACCATGATATGCAGCTCAACAATTGACTTTTCCAAACAGTATCTAGGTGGAATTTGAGGTGTTTGCTTGTGGTTTTGTATACTTACTGCATATTCTCTACTACGCACACAGTGTACCGAGTCTGGGTAAACCAACTACTATTGCCCTATGGATACACCTGTCCTCTCTCTTCTCACCTCTCTCTTCTCTTCTTCTCTATCTTTTCCCTTCTCTAGCTCTCTTTCTCTCTCTTCCTTTTCTTATCTTCTTTCCTTGATTTGCTTTTTGATTATTGTAAGTGTCATGATACCAAGAATTTGTTCATTTGTACCTTTAAAGATTTATTGTATTGTCTTTATTTTTATCCTTATTCTTCAATAAAAAAGATTTGAAATAAAAAAAAAAAAAAAAAAGAATTTGGAATTGGCACTCTTGTAAATCAACTATCTTCTGGGGCATCCCTCCTAAGTGATACAAAAAGGATAGGCATGTGAGGGAGGCAGGCATTCTCTGCAATGTCATGAAGGAATTGTGGAGACTTCTTCAATGCACACTGGTCCAACTGCAATGTAATACATACGGCAATATATATGTGACTAAAAATAGTGAAGCAGCATCAATCTGACACAGAAATAATAATGTTCCACTAGCTACTTGTTTTTTGGTGGGCAAAGATAGAATTTCAGCAAAGTGTAATTAGAAAGTTCTATGGGGAAACAAGTATACTAAGTCCTGGAAGTAGAATTTTTCCTCAAACTCATGCTGTTCACTCAGAAGTTGGTCAACTAAAGTACTTGAATCTGACTAAATCTCCTCCTCCTCTGCAGCTTCAGGAATGGTGTAATTGTGTGGTATGAAATGTTGGTTCATTTTTATCCTATTCAATTTCTTCACATTTAGAAGCAAAGAAAACCTGGCCCTTTTCACTGTAACAACTGCACCAGCTGAACTGAACACATGCTCAGCAGACACAATGGCTACAGGGCAAGCCAGATACTTTATTGCTAGCCGCTGAGCTCTGGCAATTGGTGCATCTTCCCATACCATTATATAAATAGTTTTTTATCCAAATAAATTTCTTTTAGATCACCCAGATATTCCTGTAACATCCTGCGCATGGTCATTGGTGCTGCCACTTGCTCAACCTCTTTTGCCATTACCTCTGCACAGGACTTAAGCCCTGCCAATTGAAATCAATACAATGCTGCGGTTGGTTCCTATCCTTGTGTTGCTCTTGTTGCGGGTTTTCTCAGAGGTGTTGTTGGCTGCTGTGAGAAAGGACTGCCCTCTCTGGAAGTGGAAGCTTCCAATGAAAGTTCGATCCATTCTTCTTCCAGGTCTCCGGATTGCTCAACAATTCACCCATTGTATTTTGAAACATCCCCTTCAGAAAAAGGAATGAAAGTGTGCAGAATTCTTTTGTACTGTGGATCAAGTAGTGTTGCACAGATGTACTGCTTAGATGACAAGATGACATGTTGCAGACTTGTATTACAAGCCACGCGAATGATTAAGCTCTCAACTAAGGCATGTGCTTCTGTGTTTTTGTTCACACCTGTGGGGGCGAGCCTTCCTGACAACTTCTTTAACTGATACTGTAGCTGATGCAACAACTGCATATCTTGTCCCATTGTACTGTCCTCCTTGCTAACTTCCCATGTGAAAACCTCAATAGGGAGTAGCCTCTGTGTCAAGCATTTGACTAGGCACCATTTGTCCCCTTCCATGGACATAGCTTGCCCAACTGCATCCCCTCTTCTTCAGGTGACATAGTAATTTTTTATGTTTGTACTGCTCAAACAGATCCTGGAACATGTAATAGGTTGAGTTTCAATGTGTTGGCAGCTCCTGTATCGGGCTTTTACTGGTGCTGTATTAGCACGGTGAAGCCTTCGCAACTGCGTTCAGGCTTTAAAAGAATGGCTGAAGTGAGTGCAGAGTCTTCCGCAGGTGGTCAGTATGGTGCTGACTATGTTTTCTTATTTGAGAAAGTCGTGCACCACCAGGTTAATGCACATGGCCAAACACAAGACACTGAAATAACGACCATCTGAAGCGGCCTTGACTATGTTAAGTGAGCAAAAGAATAATGGATTAAACCAAGATCTCTTGACTGGGGGTGAGTGGTTTAAAGGTTTTCGCACTACCTCCATCATGTTGCTGTGTTTGCTTTGTTCGCCAAGGGTATGCCCAAATGTATGTAGGTCCCTTGCTCACTGTGCCCCTGGGTTCAAGCTAGCCTAGCTGATTAGGGGTGATACCTAGAAACCAGTCCCAGGAGGCTTGTTTCAAGTCCAGGGAGGACCTGGCCTGGCAGTTTGGGGTTGGACTGTTCCCACAAGGAGCATCGTAAAGACTGATTCGCTTATATCCAGGTCCAAATAGGGCGGCATAGTAAGCAAAAGAACGATGGATTAAAACCAGATCCCATGACGGGACGAGTGGTTGTAAAGTTTCAACACTACATCCATCATCTTGTTGTGTTTGCTATGTTTGTCCTAAGTGTTCAAGTGTATGCCCACCAAATGTGGGTCCCTTGCTTGCTATGCTACTGGATTCATGCTAGCTTGGCTGATGATGGAATAACGCTGAAACCAGCCTCAGGATGCTTGTTTCTGGCCCAGGGAGTACCTGGCCTGGCAGTTCGGGCTAGACTGTTCCCATTAGGAGCAGGGTTAAGACTGATGGTCCAAATTGGGTGGCATTGTAAGAAAAAGAACAATGGATTTAATCCAGATCTCTTGAATGAGGGAGATTGGCTGAAAAGTTTCAGCACTACCACCATCATCTTGCTGTGTTTGCTATATTCATCATAAGTGGCCAGGCGTATGCCAGAAGTGGGTCCCTTGCTCTCTGTTCCCCTGGATTCAAGCTAGCCTGGTGGATATGGGTGATACCCAAAAACTGTCCCAGGAGGCTTGTTTCTGGTCCAGGGAGGAATTGGCCTGGCAGTTTAGGCTGGACTGTTCCCATGAAGAGCAGTGTCAAAACTGATTTGCATATGGCTGGGTCCAAACTGGGGTTGCCTAGTGAGCTAAAGAACAATGAAATAAACCCAGATCTTTTGACTGGGGGACATTGGTGGAAAGGTTTCCGCACTCCGTCCATCATCTTGTTGTGCTTGACCACGTTATTGTCATTGTCAATGGCAGTAATCCTAATTCTGAGACCTCTGGGTCACAGCCATTTATACACCTTGATGTTAACTTCGTCCAAGATGTTTACAGCTTTATGTGATTTCTCCATGGCGAGCATGGCCACTGTTAGATTTCACCCAAAGCTCTGAAAACTTTTTTCAGGGCTCGGACCTGTAGAAATCTTTTGTTTTACCCCTGCAAAAGTGTTCCAGTGTGCAGTGATGCACATGTAGTCGGCCACCTGACAACTGGTTCACGTATCTATCTTCAGGTGCATGGTTTGAACAACACTTTGCTGCAAAGCTTGTCCAACTAATTACAGCACATCATAATGCAGTTCTGGAACAGCAAGTCTGTAAATACTGGTCTGACTTGGAACCTTCAATTTTGGAGAGATGGCAGCCACAAATTTTAAGAATCCCACTACCACAAAATAAAAAGAGAAGAGTTCCAGCGCAAACATTTTTTCCAGCTTCTCATGGTACAAATGTACTGTTGGGTGGTTGCAGTCATATGGCCCTTCTTGCCTGAAAATGCTGGTAATAGTAGCATGCATTTTTTTCTTTTTTTCTGTGGCCATTGATGCTGGCGATTTTTGAGAAGTAGGTGGTGGTAGACTCAGTGTGTGCAGTAGTGAGGCAGTCACTGTTTGCTGTGGTGACTCCCGCTGACTCTGAGTCTTATGCCACTGACAGACATGGTCTTGGGCTTAGGTTGGGGTGCTGATGTTGATACAGGAGTGCTGCCCTCAGCTTGCTCCCTGGAGGCCTGTGCAGCAGGCACATGACGTGGGAGTCCAAAAAAGGTTGGGGTGACATGCTACTGGCGAGAAGCTGCTTCCTCTCCCTGACCACTTTCATTGGGGCCATCTTAAAGGTCTCAATTGGTAGTGGCTCTAAGCTGCACAAACAGAAGAGATTGGAGGACTGACATGTGACTCCACAGGCCTTCTGTTTGGCAGTACTGTGGGTGAGGTCTCTTTTCTTGGGATCCTATTTATTGTGAAACTTGACATTGTTTGCAGTTTGAATTAGTTCAGACAAAGGCAATATTAGTGTTGTTGTTAACTTAGGTAATAATAACCAATTTACTGTCACACCACACCACCATAGCATAAAATTCAAATCTCCATCAGAATAACTCACAATATACAGAATGGTACAAACCTATCCTTTAGCTTTATGTCCATATATTCTAAAGGAGACAAGTGCTGCACTCAGGGAACTGCATGGGTAAATGGAATGGTAATTTTTTTAAAGGGGGTTTAGTGTGTGCATATGGAAGGAAATGTGGACCAGGGGGAAATGGAATGATCATCATTACACAAATGAATGATGCTGTTGTGTCTTTAAGTGCACTGTAGCCTGGGTGTCCAGGAGGAAATGGAATTATATACCTAAAAAACTGAATGCTGTTGTGCCTCCGTGCACCTGTGGTGGATGGATGATGGATTGTCTGAGGCAACATTTTTTTAAAGAAATGTTACATTAAAAAAGTAAAAAGTAACAAAAAATCATTTGAGCAAAAAATTGAAATAAAAAAAGTTCAATATTTTTTTCTAAATTAATCAAAGAAATTGAATAACAATGTAATTAACATTTGGATTAAAAAAAATATATAAAATAAGTGAAATGAAATAAAATAAATAAAGAATAAAAAAATGCAAATAAAAAATTAGAAAGATAAAATAAAAATGGTCATTTAATAAAATATATTGTTACCTATCTTTATATGGGGTATGAGAAGAAACTTTTTGGAGGTGCAAAACAAATAAAATGCATAAATGCATGTAATATATATAAGCACTGTTCATCAATATCGTATTCTTAATATACATAGTACATTGATCCTGAAGCATATTATTAAACTGATATATCATCCATCCGTGCAAGCCTAAGGCAAAGGCACACTGGCTCTCAAAATGGCTGTCAACCAGTGCCACATTGTCAAACACCAACACTGATCAGAGAGGCATGGGAACAAAGAATACATGCTAGCCTATGGCACAAGCACATTGGCTTGGTGCACAAAATGGCTGCCAGTCAAATGGTCACAGCAACAACCAGCAAGGCAGCATGGCCACAGCAAAGAAGACATGCAGGTCTATGGCAAATCACACTGGCTGGATACACACAATGGCTGCCAGCCACAATATTAATACAACAAGCAGGAGGTATGAAAAACAAAGAACACATGCAGGCCTATGGCAAAAACACACTGGCTGCCTATACAAAATGGCCACCAGCCAAATGATCAAACAACAAACAGGGGGCATGGAAAACAAAGAGTACATACAGGCCTATGGACACTGACTATACTAAGAAAAGCACCCTGGCAACATGGCATGGGCAACAAAGACAAATGGTAGCCTGTGGCAAACACACTCACAACCTGACCAGACAAAGGAGGCATGGTAACCCAGGAGAAAACAGTGTCATGAGTAGTTCTTAGTTTCATAGGAAATTTTTACTTTCCCACATCAGCATTAATTCAGCCATGCACATGTTTGGTGTTGGGTGCAGGTCTTGGCAACAGGCCAGGGTAAGTGATCAGCCCCATGCATGCGAGCTGTGCGGGGTAGGGTGCCCATGAGGAAGGGGTTAGGGCAGCAGCAAGGCCCGGCACCCAACCTTATGCTGCGCACAACAACGGGCATCTTACACTGAGTAAAAAACATAGAAATTCAAAGATAAGAGCAAAGGTTAAAGTGACGCTATTGTTCAAATGTCTAATATTATCGCACTTAAAATAAATTGTAAAAGTACAAATTCACTGAAAAATAAAAAAGGTTCCAGGGACATTATTGTTAGGTAAAACTGTCAGTTAAAACATACCCTTTTAAACTAACAAAACCAATTCAATTCACCAGTAATAGCTATCTCAATTAACTATAACTCATGCCATAAAGTGGCTTTAATTTGTACTCTCGCCATGCACTGCTAATTACCTCACATATTACATCACTCATCACATGCTTTATGACATACTTGATAAAATCTTTGCAACTTATGAAATTACATCATAGGTGACAACACTGTGCATGGAAGGGTGAAGTAATATACTTACTTTAGGAAACAAGTATATCTTCACTGTACAAAGATATGGAGTTCAGAATAGTAAATCTATACTTCCCAAAATACACCTATTTTGTTGCATCAACACTTTGTCCTTCAATATTTTGGCTACAATATGAGTGTGCCACAATATGATTGTACTCAGTATTCAAGAGTACAGTCTTTTCCTGATGAAGATTCACATATCAGGAAGTTAATAAATCCTTCAAAAAGTGCAGTCTCTGATCAAATAATCTATAATAAGAATAAAACATCGATTGGAAAAAATGCTGTCTCAAAAACTTTAAACCCAATAACATGCTTATTAAACAAATCATAAAATATCTATATAACATTGGGCACAAACTAACTCACTACAAAATCCTAAACTTACTATCATTTTGGTATTCACAGAAGGCACTTACTCATTTTGGTATTCACAGAAGGTACTTACTCATGTAGGTATTCACATGAGGCACTTACTCATTTTGGTATTCACAGAATGCACTTAGTCATTTTGGTATTCACCCAATGCACTTACTCATACTAACTTTATGTCTGCACTCAGGCCGGAGATTCTGGCCCGGTGGTGGAGATTCCGCCTCAGTAGTGGAGATTCTGGCCTGATGGTGGAGATTCCCGCCCGATGGTGGAGATTGCAGCCGGTGGTGGGGATTCCAGCACCGGCCAGAAGTTCCACCACCGGGCCAGAATCTCTACCAGCGGGTCAGATTCTCCACCACCGAGCCGGAATATCCGGGCCGAGCGCGGCATACAATTATTATGATTAAGTGCATTCTATGAATACCAAAATTAGTAAGTGCATTCTGTGAATACCATAATGAGAAAGTGCCTTCTGTGAATACCAAAATAAGTAAGTACCTTCTGTGAATACCAAAATGGTAGTAAGTTTAGGATTTTGAATCAATCAATCAATCAATCATGACACTTGTATAGCGCACTACTCACCCGGAAGGGTCTCAAGGCGCTTGGGGGAGGGGGTCTGCTACTGCTCGAACAGCCAGGTCTTGAGTTGTCTCCTGAAGGCGAGATGGCCCTGGGTCCGCCGAAGGTGGATGGGGAGGGAGTTCCATGTCTTGGCCGCTAGGTAGGAGAAGGATCTGCCTCCAGCGGTTGCTCTTCGGATGCATGGTACGGCGGCGAGGGAGAGGCTAGTGGATCGTAGCTGGCGGGTGGGCGTGTAGAAGGTCAGGCGGTCGTTGAGGTACTTGGGGCCCAGGTTGTAGAGATACTTGTGTGCATGGGTGAGGAGCCTGAACGTGATCCTCTTGTTGACGGGGAGCCAGTGCAGGTTCCTCAGGTGGCCGGAGATGTGGCTGTGTCGGGGGATGTCCAGGATGAGTCGGGCGGAGGCGTTCTGGATGCGTTGGAGTCTTTTCTGTAGCTTGGCTGTGGTTCCGGCGTAGAGGGTGTTTCCGTAGTCCAATCGGCTGGTGACGAGGGCCTGGGTCACCGTCTTCCTGGTTTCGGTTGGGATCCATCGGAAGATCTTGCGAAGCATTCGTAGGGTGTGAAAGCATGATGAGGAGACGGCGTTGACTTGTCTGGTCATCGAGAGGGAGGAGTCCAGGATGAAGCCCAGGTTGCGTGCGTGGTCAGTTGGCTTGGGAGCGGTGCCCAGGGCTGGGGCCACCAGGAGTCGTCCCATGAGGAGGGTGATGGTCCTAGGATGAGGACTTCCGTCTTGTCTGAGTCCAGTTTCAGGCGGCTGTCCTTCATCCACTCGGTGACGTCTTTCAACCCTTCGTGTAGGCTGGTTCTGGCGGTGTCGGGGTCTCTGGTGAGGGAGAGGATCAGCTGGGTGTCGTCGGCGTAGGAGATGATGTTGAGGTTGTGTTGGCGTGCGATGGTGGCAAGAGGTCGCATGTAGGCGTTGAAGAGGGTGGGGCTGATTGATGATCCTTGCGTAACGCCGCACATGACTTTGGTGGCTTCGGATCAAAACGGGGGCAGGCGGACCCTCTGAGGTCTTCCGGCGAGGAACGAGACGATCCACTCCAGTGCCTTCTCTTGGATGCCGATGTTGCTGAGGTGCTGGATTAGGGTGCGGTGGCAGACAGTGTTGAAAGCTGCGGAGAGGTCCTGGAGGATGAGTGCCGCTGTTTCCCTGTTGTCGAGCAGGGCTCGGATGTCGTCGGTGGCTGCGATGAGGGCGGTCTCGGTGCTGTGGTTGGCTCTGAAACCGGACTGTGAGGGGTCGAGGGAACCGTTCGTCTCGAGGAAGGCGGCAAGCTGTCTGTTGACGATCTTCTCAATGACTTTGGCAGGGAAAGGAAGGAGCGAGATGGGGCGGAAGTTCTTGAGGTCGGTGGGGTCCGCTGTAAGTTTCTTCAGTAGGGCGCTGAGCTCGGCGTGCTTCCAGCTCTCCGGGAAGGTGGCGGTGACGAAGGAGGTGTTGATGACGTCTCGGAGTTGGGGTGCGATGGTGGAGTCGGCCTTGTTGAAGACGTGGTGGGGGCAGGTGTCAATCGGAGATCCGGAGTGGATGGTGTTCATTGTGCGGACTGTGTCTTCGGTGGTCACCGTGGTCCAGGTGCGGATGGTGGCGGTGAGGGGCGTTGATTCGACGGTTGGGTGCGTGGATGGTGCGCCCAAACTGTTGTGGATGTCGGCAATCTTGCAGTGGAAGAACGAGGCGAGAGAGTCGCAGAGATCTTGTGAGGGAGTGATGTCGTTGTTGCCGGTGCTTGGGTTGGAGAACTCCTTGACGATGGTGAAGAGTTCCTTGCTGTCGCGGGCGTTGTTGTCCAGTCGTTCCTTCGGTAATTTCTTCTTGGTGGTGCGGATGAGCTGGTGGTGTTTGCGGGTGGCGTGTTTCAGGGGGGTCATGTTGTCGGTGGTCTGGTCGAGGAGCCAAGCTTTCTCAAGGGTGCGGCAGGTCTTCTTGGAGTTCTTGAGTTCGTCGGTGAACCAGGAGGCCTTCTTGCTTCTGGGTCTGCTGGGATGGTTCTTCAGTGGTGCGAGGTCGTCGGCGCAGGCAGTGAGCCACTGGGTGAAGTTGAGGGCTGCAATGCTGGGGTCCGTTGTGCTGGTGGGTGGGTTCTGGCTGAGGGAGGTGGTGAGCTGGTCGGTGGTGATCTTGCTCCAGCTTCTGTGAGGAACCTGTTGCGGGTGGTGGTGGGTTGTGGTTCTTCTGAAGCTGAAGTGGACGCAGCTGTGGTCGGTCCAGTGGAGTCCGGTGTAAGCATGGGCGAATTTTGCGAATCTGGCGTTCGCGAATTTTGCGAATTTGCGAACTCGCAATCCGCAAAATCCGCGAATTCTCGCGAATTTGCAGATTTTTTATTTTTTTTGTGTTCGCAAGGGTTTTTGCCAGTTCGCGAGGGTTTGGTACTAGTTCGCAATTGCGAACTTACTTGTCGGCTCTCAACGGTCGCAACTATGTTGTTTCTACGTCTGGTTCATCATCACAGCCTACCAGCACCCTCTGTTTCACCCATGCCACCCTCTGTTACATCAATGCCACCCTCTGGTTCATCATCACTGTAGATTATGGGGGGAAAAGCAAGCACACCTGCCCAGCTTCAACTGACATTAATTAATTTGGGGTTAGTTTATTAATGTGTCACTGTGTTAAAATTCCAGGTCTGGCACCTGCTTCTTTATCAGTAATTTGCTTTCTGTTGCAGTGCAATTTTTTTTCCAGGACCTTTGTGGCCTACTTCTAGCTATTCTATGAGCCTGCTGTGAGGGTCAGAGCAGGGTCATACAATTGTTGCAACTAGCAACTGAACTCTGGAGGGGCCCCAGTCAGGAAGCACTACAGGGAATGGTTACTAATGATGAGTTTGAACTCTTGCACCTGCCGAGTGCTTTCAGTTTTGCAAAACTCGTTTTTCTGCAATTTCGCGGGATTCGTGGGGCGCGAACACGCGCGAGATCGGATTCGGTAGCCGCGAATTTGTGCGAATATGCGATTTCTTTTTTGCGGCATGTTAGTTCGCAAGGTTTTGTGTGTTTTTGCGAGCCGCTTGTAGCGCAAGGCGCGAAGCTACCCTCGCGGTCGTTGAAGGGCGCGGCCATCTTGTTTGCATGACGTATTTCTGTTTCCGGGCGCGAAGTGTAATCTCGCAAAGTGTGCGGCTCGCCAGTACAATTTCACGAGTGTTCGCGAGGAACATCTCGCGCAAACTTACCCGCGCGGTCGTGAACGGGCGCGGCCATCTTGTTTCTCATTCATTGCTATGGTTCTGGGCATGCTTTTTGCATCTTCTCTAAATCTCTGCCATCCTTTGCTTGTTTGAAGTTTTTTTTGATCTTTTTTACTTATTATCTATCCCTCTATTTTTCTAGCCCTATATTTTTGTGTTTACTGCTACTTTTGGTTAATTTTAAACTACTTTTTTAAACTCTTTTCTTTTCTTCTCTTCCCTATTCTATTTTCTTTATTCCTTTCCGCCCAGACCATGGTGAAGGGAGCCGGGAAGCATCCCGAGAAGGGGAAGGGTCCCGCACCCCGTGCCCGGCTCCCGTGCGGGCGTTTGAGGGGGGAGCAGGTCATACCCAGGGAGATCTTTAGCCCGGAGGAGGTGGGCACACTCATTTTTTATGTTCAGCGCCGCCTCCCCAGGACCATCATGGCAGGCGGCAGGATCGGTGTCGGGTACGGGATCCAGGAGCGCCAGAAGCGGTGGGATAAGGTGTGCCGGGCCATGTACCACCACTCTCGGGTCTGGCGCACCTACAACCAGGCCCCCCACCGCTGGACGGATGTCCTGACCCATGAACGAGATCTGCTCGACCTGCTTGGCCTTGGGATCCCCGGGCTTGGTGAGTAGTTGTAGCTATTTCTTTACTACTCTGTTTTCTCGTGCTGTGTTATTATATTGCAAATTTTTGTTTTTTACCTAGAGCAATAATGCTGCTCATTACATTGTAGGTAAATTATATTTCAAAATCTTCTGTGCATTTCAGGTGCACTGCTCTCCTTCTCAGTAGTGTTGCTACTATGCTTATTTGTTTTCGATTTTGTGTTCATTTCATTGGCCTGTGAATTTATGTATGAGTGTAGTTTAAATAACTGCGTAATGCTACACACTAAGGTTCAGATTTTTAATTACCGGCGCATCCCTGCAAAGTAGCAGGGATGCACCAGTAATTGTGCGCCACACCACCATCACCCATGGTGCGCCGTATTTACAATGCGGCGCACCATGGGCCCAAAACGTCACCAAAGTGTTACGCATCTGTGCCGTAAAGGCGACGCATTGCTGGAGTTGCGTTAGAACGATGGCGCAGCTCCATCAATGCTCTGGGGTGCCCTATCTCCCCAATGCTGCGTCAAGCCGTACGCATGCTTCAAGCAGGCGCAGGGTTTGAGTCATGCATCATTGTCGTTAAAGTGAGTGATTGAAATCTTGTAGATTTCCCTCAGCCACTTTTAGGATGCGTTCCTGCACAGGAACGCCCTCCCTTGCGCCGGAACGCCCCCTGATGGAGCAGGGCTTTACAACGTGATGCATCTCCCATATGCGTCACGTTGTTAATATACGCCGCACCATTGAGCCTCTTTTGTGCTGCTGTTGAGGATGCAGGCCAGGATTGGGCAGGCGAGGGCTCCTTTGCTGGCCCCAGTAAGTTTTAATTTTAATATAGAGTACTTATTTTTTCCCAGCGTTCCTCATTCGATTTTTTCTAAATCGTCTTTGATATTCTTGTAGACTGGATCTAAATTCTTATCCTGCCTCGACTATGACTCCGTGTGGTATTACTAAATTATTCTTATTAGTCTGTCTGTGTAGCTAACTAAGATTGCACATTTGGCAATTCCATTGGACTCCCATTGTAGTCAGCAATAGCTCTATGCACAGAGTGCAGTCCTCTGGGATTGTCTATAATGTCTTTTCAAGTCTTCTAAATGTTTATGCTTTGACAATTGCCAACAATAAAAAGGTGAATGACCACCAAGAAAGAATAAGACACTACTTTACTTTTGGTTTGGATAGGAGGACAATCCATTCTACTACTGTTGCAGGGACAAATCTGCACAAACAGAACTATGGACACTAAATAATGCATTGCTTAGCTTATCAATTATAATAGGTGCTGTTAGACTTTCCACATACCTCAGTGATAACAGACTTTGTAGTTGAACCCCCAATCTCCTTACTGACTAGATAGTGTGGCAGAGTCATTTAGCTCCCAAAGTCACCAATGATTATGATTATTCCCCAATGATGTCAGAGGCACGGACTCATGCTTGCAAAAATTGCAAAACCTTTAGCTCATCCACTCTAGTCTGGAGGACCAAAAACCACAGAGTCTATTTAAGTATAAAAGCTTTATTAAAAATAAACACATTTATTAAAATCAAGTTTTTCATAAAAGTAAACGTTTAACTGAAAATGGAAAAGTGCTTAGTGCTGACGATTAATTGGCCACATTTCTTGTGGTCGAGCCGAGCTCTCACCTGGTTTGAACTTGATCCTGCTCGTGTTCTTAGAAGTCAAGCTTCTGTCTGTTAGGAGAAAAAGTGGTGCGTGTTAAAAATAAAAAGCAAGCATTCATCAGTTGTGCCAAAAAGTGCAGCAAGACAACAGCCTTCCCTGGAAAAAGGGACATTTTTACTTTAGAGTAGACAGTCACAAATTATTAAATTGTATACTGTTTTTTTCACATTTCATTCTTCCTCCTAGACCAAATATTACATAGTAGTGAGTGGTGTATTCTAATATTATTAAATGTACTTTGTAGGTGGAACATCTGGAGGCGGGGCAGCGCGGAAGTGGTGGTGGCATTGGATGAGGAGGACAACTCTGGGGAGGAGGCGGTGGAAGTGCCGGACAATTCTGTGGGGGATGACACGGTGGTGGCGGGCAGAGGTAAGCTATATATTCCTTACTCATTGAAATTGAAGACTGCCGAGTGTGCTTTCTGCACGGGTGTATTAAAAATGAACCAGGTAGTAGCCTCCTCTAAATGTACTTCGACTTCGCTGTGAAGTTTTTGGCGAGAAGAATCCCAATCAGATCTGAGATGAACTTGATGGATGGGATGAACGAAAAGCGAAAGAAGGGTGTAAGTAAGTGTGGAAGGACGAGAAATGTAATGATGACTGGCAAAGAAGAATGATATGTGTTTGCTTGGTCCCGAGGTGGCTGGGAAGGAAAGAATATGGTATGGTGCATGGCTGGGTGAATGATGAAGCAAGGATGGGTTAAAGGAGAACAGCCTGGGTGGGTGAAACAGAAACTGTATGTGTGCATATACTTTGAATGGATGGATACCTGGATCATTCATGGTACTATCTGACTCTTAGATAGCATATGTATATCTAGAGAGAGTAGACGGTCACTGGATAAACTAAGTGTTACTTTGAAGAGCATGTAACACCGCACCCGCACGTCCGTTCCAGTGTAGGAAAGGCAAGGAAAAGAAGTTGTAATTTTGTCCAAATACTACCATGAATAGTAGCAGTAGTTTGTATTGCAACTGCAAGCACAGCATATATCCGGTTATTATGGTGGACACTCCCTACCTCTCTTAATAACTTTAGTTTAGTAGTACTACGTCATTCATGTGTGGGTGTATCACTGTTCACTCAATAATAATCAAAGCACCTAAAGTCATCCCATATGTCATCAAATACATCCCATGTGAAGTGATAGATAATCAGATTATTTAGCTTCTTCATTTTCCTTTTCTAATACTCATTTGCACTGTAGGGTGAAAGCTAAATTAATTAAGCAGTAGCCCTTTTAACAGAGTATTCTCAGTGCCACCCGTAATAGAAAAGTAAGAGCTTCACCACCTGCATGTACTGGACCAGTACAGTAAAGCAAGTCTGTCTCACTCACCGTGGTGTGCGTCTGTTTTTCTCGGGTGCAAGTTTACTGCGCTGGCATTATGCCGGCTTGCATAAGATCGATTCAGAAAAGGGGGTGGTGATGAACAGAGTGTCTGGAATGAGCAGACCACTCTTACCCAGTCCAAAGATCAGGGCTTGATCCATCACCGTTATTTATCTCACTGCCCCATCCCAGCTCAGAACCTGGCTATATGCAAATCAGTCTGTCCCTGGCCCAGTGCATCATGGGAACAGGGCAGACTAAACTACCAAGCCAATTCTTCACCAGAAAGGAAACAAGCTACCGGGGACCGGTTTCTGGCATTTCAGCCGTCTTCGGCCCGGCTTGCTTGAATCCTGATGGAGCAGTGAGAAAGGGACTCATGTCTGAGTATACCCTGCCACACCTATAGTGGCCAAAATCGATTCAGAAAAGGGGGTGGTGATGAACAGAGTGTCTGAATTGAGCAGACCACTCTTACCCAGTCCAAAGATCAGGGCTTGATCCATCACCGTTATTTATCTCACTGCCCCATCCCAGCTCAGAACCTGGCTATATGCAAATCAGTCTGTCATGGACTGGGACAGGAACAGACTAATTTGCATACAGCCGGGTTCTGAAACTGGGATGGTGCAGTGAGCTAAAAAACGGTGTTGGATCTAGCCCTGATCTCTTGAATGGGTGAGAGCTTTCTGCTTAATTCAGAGACTCTGTCCCTCACCACCCCTTGTTGTAAATATTTTTGTCCACCCTAAGCGTGGAAGGGTATTCTCAGATGTGAGACCCTTGCTCATTGCACCATCAGGATTCAAGCAAACCGGGACGAAGACGGCTGTAATGCCAGAAACCGGTCCCCGGGAGCTTGTTTCCTTCCCAGTGTAAGAATTGGCTTTTGTAGTTTGGTTTGCCCTGTTCCCATCATGGACTGGGACAGGAACAGACTAATTTGCATACAGCCAGGTTCTGAAACTGGGATGGTGCAGTGAGCTAAAAAACGGTGTTGGATCTAGCCCTGATCTCTTGAATGGGTGAGAGCTTTCTGCTTAATTCAGAGACTCTGTCCCTCACCACCCCTTGTTGTAAATATTTTTGTCCACCCTAAGCGTGGAAGGGTATTCTCAGATGTGAGACCCTTGCTCATTGCACCATCAGGATTCAAGCAAACCGGGCCGAAGACGGCTGTAATGCCAGAAACCGGTCCCCGGGAGCTTGTTTCCTTCCCAGTGTAAGAATTGGCTTTTGTAGTTTGGTTTGCCCTGTTCCCATCATGGACTGGGACAGGAACAGACTAATTTGCATACAGCCAGGTTCTGAAACTGGGATGGTGCAGTGAGCTAAAAAACGGTGTTGGATCTAGCCCTGATCTCTTGAATGGGTGAGAGCTTTCTGCTTAATTCAGAGACTCTGTCCCTCACCACCCCTTGTTGTAAATAGGCTTGCATAAGATAACGTACCAATTTTCCTAAACAAGAGAGAAGAAGAAGAATAAGACTGGTGTACTGTCATAGTCGACTGTAATGGAAGTCCATAGTGCTCGTAGAATTTGTTCCTTAAACTCCCACTAATGTTAGAGCAAGGATGAAGAAGTCGGAGGTTACATAGATACTGTCCTCAATAGTTATGTACTGTGCTTTCAATTTGCTACTTGTACTGTGACAACTTTCTGCTCAATCATTTTGTGTTAATCTTAAGGAGCATTGGTTACAGACTATGTCTTTCTTTCTTCATATAGTTGCTCCTTCCAAATCCAAGAGACCATCAAGGAGGAAGGAGCTGGCTCGAATGGCCCGGCAACGGAGGCTGGATGCCACTGTCGCTGAATATCGGCGGCTGGTGGCCCTGGAGGAGGAGGAGACGCAGTCTGGTACTACAACAACGTCCACTGGGACAGCTGCATCCTCCTCCGTGCGGGCTGCCAGCCAGCGCAGTGCTCCAGCGGTACGGAGCCGGGCTACCAAAGCCAAACGCCACCGCCGAGCAGCAAAGACAGCAGCTGCCCCCCACAGGATTTGCAAGGCACGCCGGCGCTGCTTATCCCTCAGACTGTCCTACCTGGAGCAGGAGGTCCTGAACTATAAGAACTTGGTGGAGGGCCTCCGCTTCGAACATGCCACCGTCCGCAAGGAGCATGATGCCCTGGCTGCTAAAGTCAACAGCACCCTGCCATAGTGTCCCTTGCCCCTTTTTTAGAGACTTTTGGGGGGTAGGAATTGGGAGTTGGGTTTTTTGGGGACTTTTGAAGGACAATCGTTGGGGTTAGGGAGGGTCTTGCGGGAGATTATTTTGTTAGGGCTATAAAAATATACTTTTTGAAACTTTATCTGACCATACCTGTTTTTTACTGCTTTCGAGTCTGGTGGGTGGGGGGGGGGGGGGGGGGGGGGGGTTAACAGTAAGTTTGTTTTCCTGAATAGTCCTAGGACTTTAGTAGTACTACCGTCAATCTCTTGTCTCTCCTAATACTCCATTATACTACCTCCAACCAAACGCTTATCTTACCTGTAATTTCTGTTTGAAAGTAGGGCTAGGCCCAGGGCTGGCTCCACGGGAAATGGCGATTAAGGTTGCAATCCAGGGCGGCTGAAATTTCCTCCTCATTGCGGTGGTCTAGTGGTGTGACACAGTGGCAGTTGCATGGCTATGGAAAAAAAGAAAATGAAACCTGGTTTGTCCTTACTGTAGCATTACAACGGTACGATAGAGAATATAGCAGGTGACAGTACACTAGACTACAACAGTGCCACAATGTAGCCTAACAAATGGTAAAGTATTGATAGTATAACTTGTACTTGTGTAGGATTTCTTTGACATTGGCTACTACTACAAGAAATAGTACTGAAGCTGAGTAAGTCTAGAATATATCCTCGGATTCCTTCACCAGCCTGTTGCTATGACCTTATCCTCCCCAGCAAGTGTGTGGAATTATTGATGTCATTTAGTCACACATCAAGCAAAACCACACAACCCAGGGGAAGAGGGTTAGGGTTTGTAAAATGGATAGGAATGGGGGTTTCTTTTTGGGTAGGTTTTGTTGAGAGAAAAAAAAAGCACAGCATGGACAAACAATAATTGAACATAAAGACATTTTTTGGTACAAAGCCAACCATAAATCTTTTACGTGACATAAAGGAAGTGCATGCAGTACTGAATGCATTGTTACAGAAAAGTAAGTAGTACTTTCGACAACCGTGAATGACAGAATGCGACAGTACAGGGCTACATTAAATTAGGTTTAAAAAGTAGCCGAAGTAAAACCTATAGAATGGCTGTAGGGATCAATTTAGAAGCAGAGAGAGATCGAAGAAATGCAGTCACACACACTCATTGAATAAAAGAATGGATACTGTATCTGTATTGTTGTAGTTGTCCTGTTGAATTTGGTAAGTAAGTTGCATGCAGCAAACAATTCCTCTTATTAGCGGCACTCCTCCATTCCAGCTGATGCTTCGTCCCTCAATGTTGGTGACCAGAAGACACCCTGTCCACTGCCTGCCTGGCGGATGCTGAATTGCGGCTCGCTAATGTGAAGCCTGACTCCATCCTTTTTTCCCCATTGCAGACTGAAACCCGGCCTGTAATTATTGAACGAAAAACAGCACTGATAAATAAATAAATATAAGGTATGTACGCTGTGTAGTGCAAAAAGTCACACTTTGATTTTCCTAATAGACAGTACAACATTTTTGAAAGTGCGTACTCTGTCTGAGTCAATTTTCAAGGATAAATAAGTATGGACAAATTAATTTAGCGGATCTTTCCCCTCAAGCTAGGTGTACTGTAAACTGTGTTTTAGAACAAAAATAGACCTTCCCAGCAGTGCTTCCACCCAGACCCTTACTAAAGCCAGTTGCAAAAATGTAGAAGACCCCCAATCAGATCTCAAAAAACGAGGCCTAGCAGAAAACTGGTGACAAAACGTACTTCAAAAGTAAAAGTAGGCCCAAATACCCCCTTACCCACCGTGGATTGTATTCAAACCACTTGCAAGCAAGCAAAACTATCCATAGCCAGCATCGCTCCAAGACTCGAAAACCCCCCCACCCAAACACATGCAATAGAAATACTGCTAACCCTAACGAGCCCTAAGTTAAGAATAGTGGCAGAGGCTTTCTTTAACTATGCCAAATCCCCCCTTTCCCACCATGGATTTTCTTCAAATGACTTGCAACCAAAATTACAAATTCTCACAAGTGCTCTAAGACCCCAGATCTCAGTTGCAAAAATCTAGAACACCCCAAAACACATGCAATCCCGCTGTCAGGGCTAACCCTAACGAACCCTAAGTTACAAAAAGTGCCAAAAGGCTTTTCCTTATGGATTTTGTCCCAACCACTTCTATCCGGTATTAGACCTTCCCAGGAATGCCCCAAGACCCGCCAACCCACCCGCCAAAAAGCACAACACCCCAAACAGCCCAAAAGCAAAATCTCATACTTACAATATTTCTCGGCCTTCGGTCCAAACGCGCTGTGTAGCTAGGCCATAACTCCAGTTTACCACCACGGATTTCCTGAAAAGCAAATGCAATCAAGATTAGAGTGTCCCAGTAGTGCTCCCAGACCCCAAAACCCACCCACAAACAGCAGGAACCCCCCAAAGAGCAACTCAAAGGCAAGCAAGTCAGCAAAAACACAAAAAAAATTCCGCCTCCGATTTGGTCCAAACCACTTTTATCTGGTATTAGAGCTTCCCAGCAATGGCCCCAGAGCCGTCAGCCCAGGAGAAAACGAGTAGAAGACCCCAAACAGCCAAAGAGCAAAAGTACAAAAATGGGGACTTAGTCATTTTTTTGCCAATTTCCCAAATCACTCCGCGCGCGCTCTGCAGCTAGGCCCTAACTCCCCTCTGCCACCATGGATTTGCTTCAAACCTCTTGCAAACTAAAGTATCCATAGCCAGCAGTGCTCCCAGACCCCGAAACCCACCCACAAACACCAGGAAGCCCCCCAAACAGGCCCCCGAAAACGCTACATTGAGCAAAATGTCAGAAATAGCAAAAAAACATTCAGCGTGGATTTTGTCCCAACCACTTCTATCTGGTATTAGACCTTCCCAGGAATGCCCCAAGACCCGCCAACCCACCCACCAAAAGGCACAACACCCCCAAACAGCCCAAAAGGAAAATCTCATACTTACAATATTTCTCGGCCTTCGGTCTAAACGCGCTGTGCAGCTAGGCCATAACTCCAGTTTTCCACCACGGATTTCCTGAAAAGCAAATGCAATCAAGATTAGAGTGTCCCAGCAGTGCTCCCAGACCCCAAAACTCAGCCACAAACACCCTGAACCCCCCCAAAGAGCACCTGAAAGGCAAGCAAGTCAGCAAAAACACCAAAAAAATTCCGCCTCCGATTTGGTCCAAACCACTTTTATCCGGTATTAGAGCTTCCCAGCAACGGCCCCAGAGCCGTCAACTCACCCGCAAAGAAGTAGAACACCCCCACAAGTGCTGAGTCTTTCTTCATTGGGCGTAATCCAGCCCTCTGCTTTGATGGAAATAGGAGTCTGGAGGAGGAGGATAGAGGAGCATGTTCTTCTGAACTTGTGAACCTGAGGAATGCAGACTGCGGCAACTTCAAATCAATAAGCAAACAAGTGAAGACAGTTCTGCTGATGGGCTTGTTTTTGTGATTAGGTGATTAAAGTTTGAATTATATTAACTGTGCACAACAAAGAAAGACAGACACACAGGAATAAAAGTGAAGAAGGACGAAAAAGAAATTTATTGATTCATTGTCTCATTTTCAGAGCTCAGTGTCAGGGTCCAGGAATAAGAATAAGGCTTCGTCATCATACTCTGCGAATTCAGGCAGGGTGAGCTCAGTATCACCAAACTGAGAAGAAATTCCCTCATCTACATTGCTGTCCATCTCGTCTTCATCCGGCGTGCTTTCTCGTACTTTGTAATCTGGTGGTATGAGGTGCTGATTCATCTTGATCATTGTTAACCTCTCCACATTTTTGGGCGAGAGGCGGCTCCGTTTGGGAGTTACAATGCTACCAGCAGCACTAAAAACACATTCAGAAGACACGCTTGCGAGTGGGCAAGACAAGTAGTTGAAAGCCAGGTTGGAGAGCTGTGGCCACAATTGTTTTTTCCCATGCCAATACGCCAATGGGTCAGCATTAACATAGACCTCTGTTGAGTCATTCAGATAGTCCTGCACCATCGACTCAAGGTCCTCCTCCAAGGTTCCTCCACTTTGCTTAGCTGTTGCTGTGACCTTTTGAGAACCAAACCCAAGCAGAGCTAGCCAATCCTCTTCAGCCTCCAATGTTACTGTTGTGTCTGGTGCAGATGATCCGGTTGCCGGTGTCTTTAACGGCTGAGAGGTCACTTGTGCCACAGCCACAGGTGCAGAAGTGGATTGTTTTGACTGGGGATGGCCTGATGATGCTGATGTACTGCCTTTTCCTTCAATGAGCTGCCGTTCTCTTTCAAACCTCTTGGCTGACAAGACTAGCCAACGTTTGTACTGTGTAACATGTTCGTCATCAAAAGGAAAGAATGCTTGGCCTGCCAGCGCCTTTTTGTAGCGTGGATCCAGAATCGTAGCACAAATGTAATGCTGCTCTGAGTGGATCATTTTAAGACGTTCATCACCTTGTAGGCGCTCTAATAATTTCTCCGCCCAAAAAAAAGGTCTTGTTTTTTTTCATTTTTTGGAAACACAGAAGACACCTTCTTCAGTTGGTGCTCCAGCATGTACAACAATGGGATAGCTTTTCCCAAATTACAGTCCTCCTTGCTAACTGCACGCGTGAAGAACTCAAAAGGACGAAGCATGTCTGTCAGGCTTTTAACTATTTCCCATTGCGCCGCATCCATCCTCAGGTCCTTGTGAGCTGTACCCTTTTTTAAGAAATAGTGATCGAGTACCGTATACTGCTCATACAGACGCTCAAGCATGTAGAAGGTTGAGTTCCAACGTGTTACCACCTCCTGGATGAGAGCTTTCACTGGCATTCGACGTTCATGTAGCAGGCTCCTCAGATGCTTCCGGGCCTTAAAAGAATGGCTGAAATGGTTGCACATTTTTCGGCAGGTGTCCACTACCTCGTACGCTGGACTGTCTTTATCACTCAAGAATTCTTTGAAAAGAAGGTTTATACAGTGCGCCAAACACGGCACTCTGAAATAGCGACCCAGCTCCATGGCCTTAACTACATTGGCGCCATTATCCGTGGACACATAACCAATCTGGCGTTTTTTTGGGGACAGCCAGTGAAGGACCTTTGTGTTAAACTCATCCAAAATGTTTTGTGCTGTGTGACGTTTCTCCAAACCAAACATGGCTAGTGTTGCATGTTTCCGAGCAGCTTTAAAAACTTGGTCCGGGTCAACACCTGCATTTAGCTTTGCTTTAATCCCTGAAAAAGAGAGCCAGTGTGCAGTGATGCACATGTAATCAGCGCCTGCGCCATTGGTCCACATGTTCATGTAGTGCCGGATCCGCAACTCTGGCAAAATAGAACCGGCTAGGAACCTTCCATTTAGGGCAGAGGGCTGCCACTAATTCTAGAAAACCAACCCCTTCTACAAAAGAAAAAGGGAGAAGGTCCAGAGCTAGCATTTTAGCCAGCTTAGTGTTATACAGACGCGTCAGTGGGTGGTTGCGTTCATATTGCGCTTCTGTAAACAACATCTTTTTAATGTTGCCCTGGACCAAGCATTTACGGGATGATGATGATATCTTCAAACCAGTTACGCTCGCTGATGAACTTTTGCGCATTGGTGTCTCACTCTCTCCCACACTCTTAGTGTGGCTCACATGGGGTGTGCTGCTGACAGGGGTACTGGGTGTAAGTGAAGTGTTTGACACATCTTCTTCCTCCTCGTCATCATCAGATGAAACATCATTACGTGCAATTCGGCCTTCCTTGATCGCCTGTAGGTGCGCAAACCATTGGACAGCGTGCTTTCTTTCAAGATGACCTCTCTGGCCTCCGGTACCATAGTTGGAACCAAACTTAACACGACTAACTGCCAATTTACAAATGCTACAAATGGCGAGGTTTTCCTTTTTTGTGGAAACATTAAAGAAGTCCCAAACTGCGGACTTGAAATGTTTTTGGGGGCTGGAGGAGGCAGCGATACTGGTGGTGGTGGTCCTGCTGCTAATGCCAGATGAAATGGAGGATGTGGATTGCCGAACTTCAGTACGTTTTGCACTTTCACCACCACTAATTGAGGTCGAGGTGGATGGAGGTCCCTTCTGGCGAGTAAGAAATATGGAAGTGGTAGGAATTGGTGTACTAGTTAACTCCAATGATTGTGGTGTTTCTTCCATTGCCTCCTCGTCGACAACATCATCACGCTCAGCAGCTTCTCGGGCTAGGGTCAAAATGTCTTTTTTCTGCATGCCCGCTGGGGCTGCAGTGACCTTTATGATGACTGCGTCGTCGTCGTGAAAGTCTTCATCAGCAGGAGTATCCGCCACATCTTGTTGAGCCACATCACACTCCATAACTATGAGTTTTTCGATGACCTTCCTTTTACGCTTAAGTACCTTTGTCAGATCATGGTGTGCCTCACTCTCAGACGGCTGTGATGGTTCCCAATCTTCATCCAGATCATCAGAAGGAGGTGGGCTTGAAGAAGATGTAGACACCCCCCTTGATCTTTTCCTTGCTAGGGATGTGGAAGACAATGAATGATCATCAGGAGGAGTGGCTTCCTCAAATGATACCTCGGTTTGATTGTCGATTTCCTGATGTGCCCCTACTTCGGGAGGAACAACTATTGTGGCCACTTGTGACCCTCCATGCACCTCTGCTTGCGCATCTCCTTGCGCTGCCTCTCCTTCCACATGTACTTAGGCTTGTACTTGCACATGTGGTTGTTGTTGCGGCTGTGGTTGTTCAACACTTGTCAGATGAGTTACAACAACCTGTGTTGATTCAGGGACATTGCTGCTACTTTCTTGCGATGAGCCAACATCACTGGTCGATGGTGATTGAAGAAGTACACTGACTGCCTCTGCAGCACTCAAGGTCTTGGACTTAAGTTGGCGTGGTGGTGGTGGTGGCGGCACTGAGCCCAATGGAGTGGGGGTGCTGCTCCCAGCTTGGTCCCCAGCAGATCCCGCTGCTGCTGCAGGCGTACTTTTTTTTTTACTCCCAAAAAACGTGGCGGCCGGCACACCAGCCTCCTTGGTAACTTGCTTCTTCTGCTCCTTACTGGCAACTTTCTTGCTAGAGGAGCTACGGGGAACTCTTTTTGGGGCCATCTTCTTCAGAGCAGGTCAGAACAGCAGGCCGCAGTTGCACGAGTTGCAGAGTTGTCTGTGGCCAGACGTGACGTCGCGTGACGTTATGCTGCACACACACACCGCTGCAGGACTTCTTCCTGGCACTGGTGGTTCTCTTGAGTCTTGTGCACCTAAAAGCAATGGAAGACAGAGGAACATCAGTTCAGTTATACACCCCCAAAAAATCGAAAAAACACAGAAAAATCAGCACAATCCCATGCCCTCTATGATGTTTAAATTCAAGACACCCCACAGAAAGACTAGGCACATGCAACACTCACTACCCCTGGGCATAAAGGTTGAAAAGTAGGCAAAATTGTTGCAGGCCTAACAACACTGACTGCATTCAAAATGGCCACTTGCCTCCCAGTACATGGCCTGCCTGTACCAGCACTCAAAATGGCCCCCACCCACATGGCCTGTCCCCATGAACACCCCAAAAAAATCGAAAAACACAGAAAAATCAGCACAATCCCAAGCCATCTAGGCCCTCCATGATGTTTAAATTCAAGACAACCCACAGAAAGACTAGGCCCATGCAACACTCACTACCCCTGGTGAAAAGGCCACAACAACAGGCCAAAAAAAAACGAAAATCACAGAAAAATCAGCACAATCCCAAACCATACAGGCCCTCCATGATGTTTAAATTCAAGACACCCCACAGAAAGACTAGGCCCATGCAACACTCACTACCCCTGGTGAAAAGGCCACAACAACACCCCAAAAAATCGAAAAACACAGAAAAATCAGCAACATCCCAAGCCATCCAGGCCCTCCATGATGTTTAAATTCAAGACACCCCACAGAAAGACTAGGTACATGCAACACTCACTACCCCTGGGCATAAAGGTTGAAAAGTAGGCAAAATGGTTGCAGGCCTAACAACACTGACTGCATTCAAAATGGCCACTTGCCTCCCAGCACATGGCCTGCCTGTACCAGCACTCAAAATGGCCCCCACCCACATGGCTTGTCCCCATGAACACCCCAAAAAATCGAAAAACACAGAAAAATCAGCACAATCCCAAGCCATCTAGGCCCTCCATGATGTTTAAATTCAAGACACCCCACAGAAAGACTAGGCACATGCAACACTCACTACCCCTGGGCATAAAAGTTGAAAAGTAGGCAAAATGGTTGCAGGCCTAACAGCACTGACCAGCACTCAAAATGGCCCCTACCCACATGGCCTATCCCCATGAACACCCAAAAAAATCGAAAAACACAGAAAAATCAGCACAATCCCAAACCATCCAGGCCCTCCATGATGTTTAAATTCAAAACACCCCACTAAAGACTCAGTGCACCCACCACTGAGTACCCCTGGGCAAAAGGCCCCAAATCAGCCCAAAAATCGAAAATTCCAAAATTGTAGTTGCAGCAACTGTAATGCCCCAAACAAACTTACTTATGAAATTTCTAATCCAAAAGTGATCCAAAGAAAGTCAAAAAGGCCTCAAATCCAAATATCCAGCAGCATCCACAAAAAGTAATCCTTCCAGCTCCAGATCCAAATGAAAAGTGACCAGGAGATGGACAAAGCACTGGGAGGAGCCTGCTGGACAGGAACAGGAAGTTGAAGACTGTGGGGCACTTCCTTCCTCCCACCCCCCTCCCCAAAATGGACTCCTCGCAAAAAAAGTGCAGGCAAATGTCAACCTGAGGAGTTATTCAGATAAAAATCATCATTTCCAGAAGGTTTATGCTGCTTGCTGGTGGATTTCTTGTGCAGAATTGCAAATTTTGTATTTTCGCGAGTGCGAGATTGTTGCTGCTCGCCGCATCTACAAAGCTCGCAATTGCGAAGTCCCGCGATACGTGATCACGGCGTACTCCTGTTGACAAACTCTCGCTGTGCAAGTTGGCAAGCCGCGATTACGTAATCGCGCTCGCCAAATTCCCGCGGGATCCCGCAGCAAGATCCAAAATGGCGCAGCACTCGCAAAATGTCAAGAAAAACAACTCGGCAAAGCTGAATGATGGTAAGTAAACGCCGCGCGCCACAAAATTGTATCACCAAGAAAAAAAAATACGCTGCGTGCGAATTTGCGGATTTTCGGTAAATTCGCGAGCGTTCGCGGATTGCAAATTTACCGAAAATCCGCAAAATCCGCGAGCGTAACGGATTTTGCGCCCATGCTTAGTCCGGTGGAGTGGCTGAAGTAAGTTAGTTCTGTGAATCAGCCCATAGTCATCAGCTCTAGCTACAGCTTCCACCAGAGGTTTCCAGTCAACCATAATTCTGTAGAAAAAACCACATGGCATTAATATAAGGGAATACCTAATACATTGCTTAGTATCTCTCCCTACAGCACACTCTGCCGCTAATTAATGTGCTGTATTTTTGCAAAAGAGTGCTCTAGTTACTTTATCTAAGATGTCACTGAATAAATTAAACAAAGCCTTCACATCACTTTCTAGAACTTCTCTTTTGACCGCCAAAAAGACAATGTTTCCTTTAGGTTATGATGCAATGAGCAGAACAACATAACAAGCGCTTTTTCAGCCCACATTTACATAAGTCTTTCCTTCAATGTTTCCATTTTGCCTTTAAAGTAGCAAGAGATAGGCACCTGCTCCAAGCTAGAGCAAATATTGTGAATTCTCCTCTGTTTCGTCAATTTTTAAAATAAGCTTGAGGATTGGGAGAGGCTCAAGCAGGCCATAGACGGGATATTCGTTGAGTGATATCTGCTCCAATTGTTGAAGCCGTCACAGTTTTCTCTTGTAAATCAGGTTAAGCATAACTTCTAAAGAAGACCTTCATGGGTCTGAAGGTATACAACCAGTGCCAATGCTCAATGTTTAGGTTTATGGCTTCCATGAAAGTACAAATGCAGGCACAGGTGACTCTTCATTTATAAACTTGAAAACTGATAAAAAATATGATTACCATAAGGCTTGGTTCCCCCCTGAACACTTGGGCCCCGCAGTCCAGAATATGGATGTACTAGTGCCATCCCCTTTGCCCTGCTGAGCTGCATGCAAAAATGAGGTTTGCACTGTGACTTTGTGCATATGAGGGGATGTGCCATATTACCGCTGGTAAGGCATTGCAGCCTGCATTTCACTAAGGTCTGGCCATTGCCTGTATACTGAGCCTTGTTGCGGGGGGGTGGTGAACTGCTAACCTGCATGCTCCCTGATGCACTGGCACATATTTACTGGTGACCTCTGGAGGGCATGCCACCTAGACCCTTGCCCCTATGAGGCATCTCACTGAGCTCTGTGCCATCCTTTGAAGTGATGTTTCTCCATGCTGCTGTGTGGGCACCTTGGATTGTCCCGTCTTCCTACCCATACCCCAATATGCATGGACAGACATGCACTGCTTTGGTCGAGGCACAGGAAACCCAGGCTGAGTGACCCTAGGTCTGACTTCCATGCAACAGCTGTCACCCCTCCGTTGGGTCCGGCCAAGGACCAAAAATGATGTCCCTGCCTCCTTGCGCCTCACCACACATGACAGGAGTAATGTGGTGTCAGAGCAGCCTTGGCCTGCACGCAACTAATGCAACCTGGTGACTGCCTGCCGCGTTTGCTATAATGTGATGGGAAAACTACGACTTTGTGACAAGATTTTAGGGAAATAGTAGTATGTAGGATGGAGTATACTCTCCACTGAGACCCATCTCTTACATGACAGGTGTGTGTAATAGTGTGGGGAGAGACTGGCCTCTCCACGCAGACCTCTTTTATAGGTGAAAGGTATGCATAGTTATGAGTGTTGAGAGACTGACCTGTCCAATAAGACCTCTGTCTCAGAAGACGGGTATGCATAATAGTGTGTATAGAGAGAGGCTGGCCTCTTCTTTGAAATATCTCTCTCAGATGACAGGTGTTATTAGTAAATGTATGAGGAGCAACTAGACTTTCTACTAAGCCATCTGTCTCAGATGATGAGTTTGCACTGTAGAAAGTGTGGAAAAAGACTGATCTCTCGGCTGACATATCTCTCTCAGATGTTGGGTGTGCGTAGTAGTGAGTAGAAAGGGTCTACCCTTTCCTCTCAGACCTGTCTCTCAGATGGCGATTCTCTGTAGTAGAGTGTGTACATGGAGTGGCCTCTCCTTCCACACCTCTCTCTCAGATAACGGGTGCATGTAGTAGGATGTATGGAGAGAGACTGACCTCTCCACTAGGGATGGTCATAGTTTGCAAAGTAGCGATTCGCAAAACTACGCAAAGTGCACTTCGCACTACGTGAACTGCGTATTAGCATGTTTGCACTGTGCAAGATGCAGTTTTCAATGATTGCACTGTGCGGACAAGCATCCGACACTGTGCAATCATTGAAAACGCCATCTTGCACAGTGCGAGCTGTAGTTTTCTGCCGCTTGAGGAGATTTTTATTCGAGCGGCAGCTTTCTAAACGCGGACTGGTACTTTCTCATCGCGAGCGGTCGCGAGCTTACATGACCACTTGCAATGAGAAACTAGACCTCCCCGCGTTGAGAAATTCGCAGGGAGGTTTATTTTCCACGTTCGCGAACGGCAACTTGGTGTTGCTGATCGCGAACGAGGAAAAAGTCTCACCAGGATGTCCTTTTGCTTGCTCGCGGTCGCCAACTTGACGCTGAGGACCGCGAGCAAGCAAAAAATGAAAACTGCACTACCCTACGCTATGCGTGTTTGCACTGTGCTACATGCAGTTCGCGTAGTGCGAAGATGTGCAAACTTTGCAAACTACGCAAGCGTAGCGTAGTACTTTGCCCAGGCTTACTCTCCACTGAGACTTTTGTCTCAGATGATGAGTGTGCATAGCTGGTTGAACTAAGAGAGACTGCTTTCTCTGCTGAGACATCTTTCTGGCATGACTGGTATGTGTATTAGAATGTGTACATGCTCTGGCCTCTCCTATTTGACCTTTTGATCACATGGAGGGTGTGCATATTAGGGAATGTATATGGACTGACCTTTTCTGACAGACCTCTCACTCAGATGATGGGTGTGCATATTAGGGCATGAACATGGACTACCCTCTCCTTCCAAGCTTTTCTCTCAGATGAAAGGTCTGCATCATAGGGTGTGAGAAGGGACTGACCTCTTCTTTAAGACTTCTCACTCAGATAACGAATGTGCGTGGTAGGGTGTGTAGAGAGAGAGAGACTGGCCTCTCCACTGAGACCTCTCTCTCAGATGACCGGTGTGCATGGTAGGGTGTGTGCATGGACTGGCCTTTCCTTTCAGACCTCGGTCTCAAATGACGGGTGTGCATAGTAGTGAGTGGAGAATACCAGTCCTGTTCTTTCATACCTCTCTGCATAGTTGCCTGTGGCAAGGGACTTACATCTGTTCTCAGACATCTCTCTCAGATAACGGCTGTGTATAGTAGAGTGTGGGGAGGGGCTCGCTTCACCTTTCAGACCTCTCTATCAGACTATATAGTGTGTGGGTAGGGACTGCCCTCTCCTGTCAAACATCTCTCTCAAATGACAGGAGTGCAAAGTGGGGTCTGGTGAGGGACTGCCCTCTCATGCCGTCTCGTGTCAGACCTCTCTCTCCGATGATGTGTGTATGGAGTAGGGTATGGGGATAAACTGGCCTCTCTCTCAGATGATAGGTGTACATTGTACGGTGTGAGGAGAGACACCGTCTTTCTCTACTGAGACCTGTCTCACATGTCAGGTGTGTGTAGTAGGGTGTGATAACAGAGACTGCTCTCCCTGCTGAGACATCTCTCTAAGCTGGCAGGTGTGCATATTAGAATGTGTACATGGACTGGCTACTCCTGTTAGACCTGTCTCTCAAATGACGAGTGTGCATATTATGATGTGTACATGGACTCACCTCTCCTAACAGACCACTCGCTCAGATAATGGATGTGCATATTATGGTGTGTACATGGACTACCCTGTCCTTCCAGAGCATTTTCTTAAATGACGGGTTTGCATAGTAGAGTTTATGGAAAGAGACTGGCCACTCCACTAAGTCCAATCTCACAGTTGTCAGGTGTATGTATTTGGGAGTGTACACAGACTGGCCTCTTCTCTCAGACCTCTGTCTTAGATGATGACTGTGTATAGTAGTGTGTGTACAGGACTAGCCTCTCCTGTCAGACCTCTAAGATGATGGGTGTTCATTTTAGGGTGTATATTTGAATTGGCCTCTTCTGTCATACCTCTTTCCCAGATAATGGCTGTGCATAGTAGGCTGTGTGGATAGAGATTGGTCTCTCCGCTGGGACCTCTCTCTTGGATTACATTTGTGCATAGTATGCTCTATCCAAGGACTGTCCACCCTGCTAATACCCCTCACTCTGATAATGGGTGTGGATAGTAGGGTGTGGGAAGAACTTATACTCTACTCACAACTCTTTCAAACCCAATGACGTAAATAGTAGACTCTGAGAAACACCATCTACAGTATCACTCAGTAGAAAGTGTGCATACTACAATGTATTTTAAGATGACCTACTCTTTTCTACTTTTCTCAATCCCGCAAGAGTCCCATAAGAGCATAACTTGTTTTGAAAATAAGAATTTAGCATCTACTTATCACAGTACTTATCTCTTACACGCATTTCTTCTCAAAAACAAGCACCACAGTATGCATTCCTACGAATGGAGTGCATGGTAAACTCAGATAACTCACTTTCCTATGGTAAACATTTGTTAAAAACAATATACATTTATTTTCTACACAGTAATGATCCCTTAGACATCTCCTCTCTGAACTTAGGGGTATAGCATGCATTTCTGCTGCCCGCTTACATACCTTTTTATATTTAATTTGCACATCACCTCCAATTTTTCACAGAAAACAGTAGTGGCGGCAATTTCAATTCTAACTTTCCAACCACCAGCCAGTCACAACGCTTGATCTCGTAAGACTCATGGGAAAAACATGCCACTTGACCTAACACGCCCCCAATTTCTGCACTCCAGCCAAACCGTACAAATGTCAATCATTTTTTACCCTTCATTGCTCAAAAACTACTGAATGGATTTTCATCAAATCATAAGAAGCACAATCTGAGGCCAAGATCTAGCTTCCTTCTGAATATGGTGTAATTGCGTACAGAAGTTAATGCTGTAGCCGTGTCTAAAGAAGTCTAAACAAAATGCATGCAGATTGTATGTTTTGGAACCAACCTTTGTTCTTGGCATGCCACTTGACAGATCACCCTATAACATTCTAGGAAGGAGCTGAGGTGGGTGAACATTTGTTTTGGAAAGTTCCCTGAAGATTCATCAAATGTGGATAAACTTATCAGCAGACAAAAAAAATGTTCCGTCTATGGAAAAGCAGACCTAACTATAAATACCTAGTGGTGATCAATAGGTAATAAATCTAACTTTAGCTCTCTCTCTCTCTGTCTATATCAATATATATTTATATATATATCGTGAGCAAGGTGCTTGTAGCACTGAAACGCGTAGATCGAGTCTGTTATCATGGCTGAAGGATTGCAATAAATCAACTTGTGGAACTTAAAGGGAGTGCGCCCATTGCTTTCGTTCAAAAGGCGGAGGAGTGTTAAATATATATATATATATATATATATATATATATATATATAATTATATATATATATATATATATATATATATATATATATATATATATATATATATATATATATATATATATATATATATATATATATATCCTGTACACCGTCTGTCTCCCAGCTCGCGCGCTCGCACAGCACAGCAAGTAGACTCCGGACACGGACCTCGAGGTGTATGAGAGATTTTATTTCGCAGAAAGAGTCACCGACGTTTCGGTTCAACGGAGCCTTGATCACATATATATATATATATATCACACAGTTCAGGAACCCTGATTGAAGACTGCCACAAGAGGTTTATAATTCTGCAGTCGGTTTAATGAGCTTGCATGGCAGCATACATAACAGCAAGTAACTCCTTCTGTACTTCTTGCCAGCAAGACGTTTCAAGAGCCTGACGCTCTCTTCTTCAGTGGCGTGAGTGGAAAAAATGTCAGCGCCAGTGCCATTGCACCGTTAATTAATCACCTGCTTCCAAAAGAAGGGGCGTGGCCGACACCACGGACTTCTGGATAATGTAGTTCAATATGGTGTGCCTTGTAGGGCGCGCTGTTAATCCAAGTAAACACAATTCATTTCCCAGTGGACTGGAGCTACTTCAACAGTTCCGAGTGCTGCCCCGCTTTGTAGACTCACCATGCTTACGAGCGGGTGTCTCCCTGAATAGTCACCAGTTCGTACCTCTTCCTTCATTGAACAAGCACTCACAGGGCTCGTTCAGGACCACAACAGTAGTTACTCGAGTGAAGGAAGAGGTGAGAGCCGAGGCTTTAGCAGGGAGATACTCGCTCTCGCACTAACGGAGGCAACAAAGCAGGGCATCTTTTGGACTGATTGGTGACTTCAATCAACTGGGAAATTATCAAGTGTTTAATATTGAATAATGAGCGCGCCCACTGGGGACATTTATTAACTGACTACAGCATCCAGAATGCCGTGGTGTCTACCACGCCGTTTGAGGCAGGTGATTCATAAAGACTGTGCATATTGCGCTGGCGCTGTTATTCATCTCAACACACGCCACTGAGGAAGAGAGCACGTTGCTCTTAAAACGCGTCTGGCGTTGAAACTTAGAATGACGCTACCATCTGTTTTTTAAGCTGCCAGCATACCTCCATTAAACCAAGTGCTGACTTCAAACCTCGTGTGGCTGCTTCAATTTGGGTGTCCTGCAACTGTGTGGATTTTAGCGGCAGTTCCCGGTCGCGAAGCCAGCCCACCGCCTGTGAGCGGGTCCTGAGCGGGCCCCTGACTGGGGTCTCACTCGAGTGAAGGAAGAGGTGAGAGCCGAGGCTTTAGCAGGGAGATACTCGCTCTCGCACTAACGGAGGCAACAAAGCAGGGCATCTTTTGGACTGATTGGTGACTTCAATCCACTGGGAAATTATCAAGTGTTTAATATTGAATAATGAGCGCGCCCACTGGGGACATTTATTAACTGACTACAGCATCCAGAATGCCGTGGTGTCTACCACGCCCTTTGAGGCAGGTGATTCATAAAGACTGTGCATATTGCGCTGGCGCTGTTATTCATCTCAACACACGCCACTGAGGAAGAGAGCATGTTGCTCTCAAAACGCGTCTGGCGTTGAAACTTAGAATTACGCTACCATCTGTTTTTTAACCTGCCAGCATACCTCCATTAAACCAAGTGCTGACTTCAAACCTCGTGTGGCTGCTTCAATTTGGGTGTCCTGCAACTGTGTGGATTTTAGCGGCTGTTCCCGGTCGCGAAGCCAGCCCACCGCCTGTGAGCGGGTCCTGAGCGGGCCCCTGACTGGGGTCTTACTCGAGTGAAGGAAGAGGTGAGAGCCGAGGCTTTAGCAGGGAGATACTCGCTCTCGCACTAACGGAGGCAACAAAGCAGGGCATCTTTTGGACTGATTGGTGACTTCAATCCACTGGGAAATTATTAAGTGTTTAATATTGAATAATGAGCGCGCCCACTGGGGACATTTATTAACTGACTACAGCATCCAGAATGCCGTGGTGTCTACCACGCCCTTTGAGGCAGGTGATTCATAAAGACTGTGCATATTGCGCTGGCGCTGTTATTCATCTCAACACACGCCACTGAGGAAGAGAGCACGTTGCTCTCAAAACGCGTCTGGCGTTGAAACTTAGAATGACGCTACCATCTGTTTTTTAACCTGCCAGCATACCTCCATTAAACCAAGTGCTGACTTCAAACCTCGTGTGGCTGCTTCAATTTGGGTGTCCTGCAACTGTGTGGATTTTAGCGGCTGTTCCCGGTCACGAAGCCAGCCCACCGCCTGTGAGCGGGTCCTGAGCGGGCCCCTGACTGGAGTCTTACTCGAGTGAAGGAAGAGGTGAGAGCCGAGGCTTTAGCAGGGAGATACTCGCTCTCGCACTAACGGAGGCCACAAAGCAGGGCATCTTTTGGACTGATTGGTGACTTCAATCCACTGGGAAATTATCAAGTGTTTAATATTGAATAATGAGCGCGCCCACTGGGGACATTTATTAACTGACTACAGCATCCAGAATGCCGTGGTGTCTACCACGCCTTTTGAGGCAGGTGATTCATAAAGACTGTGCATATTGCGCTGGCGCTGTTATTCATCTCAACACACACCACTGAGGAAGAGAGCACGTTGCTCTCGAAACGCGTCTGGCGTTGAAACTTAGAATTAGGCTACCATCTGTTTTTTAAGCTGCCAGCATGCCTCCATTAAACCAAGTGCTGACTTCAAACCTCGTGTGGCTGTTTCAATTTGGGTGTCCTGCAACTGTGTGGATATATATATATATATATATATATATATATATATATATATATATATATATACCAAGAGCAAGCGCTTCAGGAGGGCTCAACCGCAGCAACCCGACCCTTTGGGTTTCCTTATAGGTCCTGCACTTACTTATTCTTATATCGATCTTTTTCCAATGTAGTGTATTTCTTCCCTTATATGTCTCCACGCTTCCAATGTTGGCAGTTGTTGCCTCAAATTAGTTCAGGGAATCCAATTATTTATTTCCCTGTCCTTGTCTATATGGGGTCATTCTGATACTGTATCTTCGGCGTTAAAATCTTCACCGTAGCGGCATGGCTGGTTCCTGGTTCTCCGATAAGGAAATAGTTAGAAAAAAGGAAAAAAGGGAACCACTTCACCCCACGCTGGCAGAAAAGACCGCAGTGCCCTGAAGAAACTCCCTGGTAGGGAGTGAAACGCATTGGCTGACCTTTTTGTCCACTACTTGGTGATCTGTATTTTAAGAGGGGATAAAGATAAATAAAGAATTTTTCTACTACCTAAATGAAACATTTTGTTTGGACTTCTATTTGGTGCGTCCCCACAAATATCGAACAAACCATCTAACTGATCTGGAAAGCACAGCAACGCCAAACAGCAGCTGGCGTTGGGGTTGGCAGCACAGAAAAAATTACACACTCAAGAAATAGGACTAACTTTGGAACTGGACTTTAGGTGCGGCATTATAGGGTCCACTGCTGTTTTTTTGCATTGATCTTCATGAGCTTGGTGGTTTATCAACCTAGTCCATGAAGAAGGGGCGTTTTCTGGCCCGAAACGCGTCGGACTTACTTTTAACCAAGAGGCAATTTTCAGACATCACATGGGAGCCACACAACGACCGGAGGGTCGGGTTGCTGCGGTTGAGCCCTCCTGAAGCGCTTGCGCTCTTTGCTCTTGATATATATATAAAAAAAAATATATATATATATATATATATATATATATATATATATATATATATATATATATATTCAAACACAAGTTTGCCTGCAATGGAGTCAGCCACATAACAGGTAGAGTTACGCCATAAATCTTTATTGAAGGTCGCTGCCAGGGTAAAACAATGAACTTCACTGCGGTGTTGCCAGCCTTCGCCTGACGCGTTTCGTGGGGATCCACTTCCTCAGAGGCACAGGCTTCGAAGTCTTATCACGCTTATTCCAGCACTGTTTTAACTGTTTTTGATACAGCCCAAGTGGGCGCGGCCACTCCTGTGGCCCGCTGGTAATTGTAGTGCATGGTCCTGCTACGGTGAGCTGGCGTGTTAAAGACCTCGAAATAAATGCAAATTAGAAACCCCAGTGGGTTGTGCAGTCCATCTTTAGCCCTTGCCCCACGTTTACTCCTTCAATAATGGCTCCTGTTGTCTGTGATTCGGCGTTCTTAGGCGTCGATGCAGGGATGCTAAGGAGCATCCGGGCTTTCTCCGCGGCTCAGGCGAGACCGCTACCATTCAAACACAAGTTTGCCTGCAATGGAGTCAGCCACATAACAGGTAGAGTTACGCCATAAATCTTTATTGAAGGTCGCTGCCAGGGTAAAACAATGAACTTCACTGCGGTGTTGCCAGCCTTCGCCTGACGCGTTTCGTGGGGATCCACTTCCTCAGAGGCACAGGCTTCGAAGTCTTATCACGCTTATTCCAGCACTGTTTTAACTGTTTTTGATACCGCCCAAGTGGGCGCGGCCACTCCTGTGGCCCGCTGGTAATTATAGTGCATGGTCCTGCTACGGTGAGCTGGCGTGTTAAAGACCTCGAAATAAATGCAAATTAGAAACCCCAGTGGGTTGTGCAGTCCATCTTTAGCCCTTGCACCACGTTTACTCCTTCAATAATGGCTCCTGATGTCTGTGATTCGGCGTTCTTAGGCGTCGATGCAGGGATGCTAAGGAGCATCCGGGCTTTCTCCGCGGCTCAGGCGAGACCGCTACCATTCAAACACAAGTTTGCCTGCAATGGAGTCAGCCACATAACAGGTAGAGTTACGCCATAAATCTTTATTGAAGGTCGCTGCCAGGGTAAAACAATGAACTTCACTGCGGTGTTGCCAGCCTTCCCCTGACGCGTTTCGTTGGGATCCACTTCCTCAGAGGCACAGGCTTCGAAGTCTTATCACGCTTATTCCAGCACTGTTTTAACTGTTTTTGATACCGCCCAAGTGGGCGCGGCCACTCCTGTGGCCCGCTGGTAATTGTAGTGCATGGTCCTGCTACGGTGAGCTGGCGTGTTAAAGACCTCGAAATAAATGCAAATTAGAAACCCCAGTGGGTTGTGCAGTCCATCTTTAGCCCTTGCACCACGTTTACTCCTTCAATAATGGCTCCTGTTGTCTGTGATTCGGCGTTCTTAGGCGTCGATGCAGGGATGCTAAGGAGCATCCGGGCTTTCTCCGCGGCTCAGGCGAGACCGCTTCCATTCAAACTCAAGTTTGCCTGCAATGGAGTCAGCCACATAACAGGTAGAGTTACGCCATAAATCTTTATTGAAGGTCGCTGCCAGGGTAAAACAATGAACTTCACTGCGGTGTTGCCAGCCTTCGCCTGACGCGTTTCGTGGGGATCCACTTCCTCAGAGGCACAGGCTTCGAAGTCTTATCACGCTTATTCCAGCACTGTTTTAACTGTTTTTGATACCGCCCAAGTGGGCGCGGCCACTCCTGTGGCCCGCTGGTAATTGTAGTGCATGGTCCTGTTAGTGCATGGTCCTGCTCCCTGGCAGCGACCTTCAATAAAGATTTATGGCGTAACTCTACCTGTTATGTGGCTGACTCCATTGCAGGCAAACTTGTGTTTGAATGGTAGCGGTCTCGCCAGAGCCGCGGAGAAAGCCCGGATGCTCCTTAGCATCCCTGCATCAACGCCTAAGAACGCCGAATCACAGACAACAGGAGGCATTATTGAAGGAGTAAACGTGGTGCAAGGGCTAAAGATGGACTGCACAACCCACTGGGGTTTCTAATTTGCATTTATTTCGAGGTCTTTAACACGCCAGCTCACCGTAGCAGGACCATGCACTACAATTACCAGCGGGCCACAGGAGTGGCCGCGCCCACTTGGGCGGTATCAAAAACAGTTAAAACAGTGCTGGAATAAGCGTGATAAGACTTCGAAGCCTGTGCCTCTGAGGAAGTGGATCCCCACGAAACGCGTCAGGCGAAGGCTGGCAACACCGCAGTGAAGTTCATTGTTTTACCCTGGCAGCGACCTTCAATAAAGATTTATGGCGTAACTCTACCTGTTATGTGGCTGACTCCATTGCAGGCAAACTTGTGTTTGAATGGTAGCGGTCTCGCCTGAGCCGCGGAGAAAGCCCGGATGCTCCTTAGCATCCCTGCATCGACGCCTAAGAACGCCGAATCACAGACAACAGGAGCCATTATTGAAGGAGTAAACGTGGTGCAAGGGCTAAAGATGGACTGCACAACCCACTGGGGTTTCTAATTTGCATTTATTTCGAGGTCTTTAACACGCCAGCTCACCGTAGCAGGACCATGCACTACAATTACCAGCGGGCCACAGGAGTGGCCGCGCCCACTTGGGCGGTATCAAAAACAGTTAAAACAGTGCTGGAATAAGCGTGATAAGACTTCAAAGCCTGTGCCTCTGAGGAAGTGGATCCCCACGAAACGCGTCAGGCGAAGGCTGGCAACACCGCAGTGAAGTTCATTGTTTTACCCTGGCAGCGACCTTCAATAAAGATTTATGGCGTAACTCTACCTGTTATGTGGCTGACTCCATTGCAGGCAAACTTGTGTTTGAATGGTAGCGGTCTCGCCTGAGCCGCGGAGAAAGCCCGGATGCTCCTTAGCATCCCTGCATCGACGCCTAAGAACGCCGAATCACAGACAACAGGAGCCATTATTGAAGGAGTAAACGTGGTGCAAGGGCTAAAGATGGACTGCACAACCCACTGGGGTTTCTAATTTGCATTTATTTCGAGGTCTTTAACACGCCAGCTCACCGTAGCAGGACCATGCACTACAATTACCAGCGGGCCACAGGAGTGGCCGCGCCCACTTGGGCGGTATCAAAAACAGTTAAAACAGTGCTGGAATAAGCGTGATAAGACTTCGAAGCCTGTGCCTCTGAGGAAGTGGATCCCCACGAAACGCGTCAGGCGAAGGCTGGCAACACCGCAGTGAAGTTCATTGTTTTACCCTGGCAGCGACCTTCAATAAAAATTTATGGCGTAACTCTACCTGTTATGTGGCTGACTCCATTGCAGGCAAACTTGTGTTTGAATGGTAGCGGTCTCGCCTGAGCCGCGGAGAAAGCCCGGATGCTCCTTAGCATCCCTGCATCGACGCCTAAGAACGCCGAATCACAGACAACAGGAGCCATTATTGAAGGAGTAAACGTGGTGCAAGGGCTAAAGATGGACTGCACAACCCACTGGGGTTTCTAATTTGCATTTATTTCGAGGTCTTTAACACGCCAGCTCACCGTAGCAGGACCATGCACTACAATTACCAGCGGGCCACAGGAGTGGCCGCGCCCACTTGGGCGGTATCAAAAACAGTTAAAACAGTGCTGGAATAAGCGTGATAAGACTTCGAAGCCTGTGCCTCTGAGGAAGTGGATCCCCACGAAACGCGTCAGGCGAAGGCTGGCAACACCCCAGTGAAGTTCATTGTTTTACCCTGGCAGCGACCTTCAATAAAGATTTATGGCGTAACTCTACCTGTTATGTGGCTGACTCCATTGCAGGCAAACTTGTGTTTGAATGGTAGCGGTCTCGCCTGAGCCGCGGAGAAAGCCCGGATGCTCCTTAGCATCCCTGCATCGACGCCTAAGAACGCCGAATCACAGACAACAGGAGCCATTATTGAAGGAGTAAACGTGGTGCAAGGGCTAAAGATGGACTGCACAACCCACTGGGGTTTCTAATTTGCATTTATTTCGAGGTCTTTAACACGCCAGCTCACCGTAGCAGGACCATGCACTACAATTACCAGCGGGCCACAGGAGTGGCTGCGCCCACTTGGGCGGTATCAAAAACAGTTAAAACAGTGCTGGAATAAGCGTGATAAGACTTCGAAGCCTGTGCCTCTGAGGAAGTGGATCCCCACGAAACGCGTCAGGCGAAGGCTGGCAACACCGCAGTGAAGTTCATTGTTTTACCCTGGCAGCGACCTTCAATAAAGATGTATGGCGTAACTCTACCTGTTATGTGGCTGACTCCATTGCAGGCAAACTTGTGTTTGAATGGTAGCGGTCTCGCCTGAGCCGCGGAGAAAGCCCGGATGCTCCTTAGCATCCCTGCATCGACGCCTAAGAACGCCGAATCACAGACAACAGGAGCCATTATTGAAGGAGTAAACGTGGTGCAAGGGCTAAAGATGGACTGCACAACCCACTGGGGTTTCTAATTTGCATTTATTTCGAGGTCTTTAACACGCCAGCTCACCGTAGCAGGACCATGCACTACAATTACCAGCGGGCCACAGGAGTGGCCGCGCCCACTTGGGCGGTATCAAAAACAGTTAAAACAGTGCTGGAATAAGCGTGATAAGACTTCGAAGCCTGTGCCTCTGAGGAAGTGGATCCCCACGAAACGCGTCAGGCGAAGGCTGGCAACACCGCAGTGAAGTTCATTGTTTTACCCTGGCAGCGACCTTCAATAAAGATTTATGGCGTAAC